>NW_016804667.1:183144-299003 GCF_001698545.2 Rhinopithecus bieti
GAGGCGATGCCTCGCCCTGCTTCAGCTCTCGCTGGTCAGGCTGCAGCAGCTGACCAGCACCGATTGTCCGGCACTCCCTAGTGAGATGACCCCAGTACCTCAGTTGAAAATGCAGAAATCACCGGTCTTCTGTGTCACTCGCGCCGGGAGTTGGAGACTGGAGCTGTTCCTATTTGGCCATCTTGCTCCGCCCCTTCCAGATTTGTTCTTTTTGCTTAGTCTTGCTTGGACTATGCAGGCTCTTTTTTGGTTCCATATGAATTTTAGAATTGTTTTTTCTCATTCTGTGAAGAATGATGGTGGCATTTTGATGGAGATTGCTTTGAATTTGTAGATTGCTTTTTGCAGTATAGTCAATTTTCACAATGTTGATTCTACCTATCCATGAGCATGGGTTGTGTTTTCATTGGTTTCTGTCATGTATGATTTCTTTCAGCAGTGTTTTGAAGTTTTTCTTGTGGAGGTCTTCTGACTCCTTGGTTAGGTATATTCCTAAGTTGTGTTGTTTTGTTTTGTTTTGTTTTGTTTGCAGCTATTATAAAAGGTGTTGAGTTCTTGGTTTGATTCTCCCCTTGGTTGCTTGTTGGTGTATAGAAGAGCTACCGATTTGTGTACATTCATCTTTTGTCCAGAAACTTTGCCGAATTCTTTCATCAGGTCTAGGAGCTTTCTGGAGAACTCTTTAGGGTTTTCAAGGTAAATGATCATTGTTAGCAAACAGTGAGAGTTTGACTTCCTCTTTACCGATTTGGATGTCCTTTATTTCTTTCTCTTGTCTGATTGCTCTGGCTAGGACTTCCAGTACTATGTTGAAGAGGAGTCATGAGAGTGGACATCCTTGTCTTGTTCCAGTTCTCTGAGGGAATGCTTTCCACTTTTCTCCATTCAGTATTATGTTGGCTGTGGGTTTGTCATAGATGNTATGTTGAAGAGGAGTCATGAGAGTGGACATCCTTGTCTTGTTCCAGTTCTCTGAGGGAATGCTTTCCACTTTTCTCCATTCAGTATTATGTTGGCTGTGGGTTTGTCATAGATGGCTTTTATTACATTAAGGTATGTCCCTTGTATGCCAATTTTGCTGAGAGTTTTAATCATAAAGTGATGCTGGATTTTGTCGAATGCTATTTCTGCATCTATTGAGATGATCATGTGATTTTGTTTTAATTCTGTTTATGTGGTGTATCTCATTTATTGACTTGTATCTGTTAAACCATCCCTGCATCCCTGGCATGAAACTCACTTGATAATGGTGGATACTCTTTTTGATATGTTATTAGATTTGGTTAGCTAGTATTTTGTTAAAGATTTTAGCATCTGTGTTCATCAAGAATATTTGTCTGCAGTTTTCTTTTTTGGTTATGTCGTTTTCCTGGTTTTGGTATTGGGATGATGCTGGCTTCATAGAATGAATTAGGGAGGGTTCCTTCTTTCTCTATTTTATGGAATAGTGTCAAAAGGATTGGTACAAATTCTTCTTTGAATGTCTGGTAGAATTCTGCTGTGGATCTGTCTGGGCCTGGACTTTCTTTATTGGTAAGTTTTTATTACCATTTAAATTCTGCTGCTTGTTATTGGTCTGTTCAAGGTGTCTAATTCTTCCTGATTTAAGCTAGGAGGGTTGTATTTTCCAGGAATTTTCTATCTCTTCTAGGTTTCCTAGTTTATGTGCATAAAGGTGTTCATAGTAGCCTTGAATGATCTTTTGTATTTCAGTGGTGTCTGTTGTAATGTCTCCTGTTTTGTTTCTTAGTGAAGTTATCTGGATTTTGTCTCTTCTTTTCTTGGTGAATCTTGCCAATGGTCTGTAAATCTTATTTATCTTTTCAAACGATCAGCTTTTTGTTTCATTTATTTTTTGTATTGTTTTCCTTTGTTTCGGTTTCATTTAGTTCTGTTCTGATCTTGGTTATTTCCTTTCTTCTGCTGGGGTTGGGTTTGGTTTGTTCTTGTTTCTCCAGTTCCTTGAGGTGTGACCTTAGCATGTCAGTTTTTACTCTTCAGCCTTTTTGATGTAGGTGTTTAGGGCTATAAACTTTCCTTCTAGCACTGCCTTTGCTGTATCCCAAAGATTTTGGTTAAGTTGTGTCATTATTGTCGTTCAGTTCAAAGAATTCTTTAATTTCCATCTTGATTTTGTTTTTGACCCAATTCTCATTCAGGAACAGGTTATTTAATTTCCACGTATTTACATGGTTTTGAAGGTTCCTTTTGGAGTTGATTTTCAGTTTTATTCCACTGTGGTCTGCGAGAGTGCTTGCTATAATTTCTTTCTTAAATTTATCAAGGCTCATTTTATGGCCTATCATAAGGTCTATCTTAGAGCAAGTTCCATGCGCTGTTGAATGGAATGTGTATTCTGCGGTTGTTGTATGAAATGTTCTGTATATATCTGATAAGTCCATTTGTTCCAAGGTATAGTTTAAATCCATTGTTTCTTTGGTGACTTTCTCTCATGATGACCTGTGTAGTGCTGTCAGTAGAGTATTGAAGTTCCCTACTTTTTTTGTATTGCTGTCTATCTCATTTCTTAAGTCTATTAGTAATTGTTTTGTAAATTTGGGAACTCCAGTGTTAGATGCATATATGTTTAGGATTGTGATAGTTTCCTGTTGGACAAGGCCGTTTACCATTATATAATGTCTCTCTTTCTTTGTCTATTTTAACTGCTGTTGCTTTAAAGTTTGTTTTGTCTGATGTAAGAATAGCTACCTCTGCTTGCTTTTGGTGTCCATTTGCATGAAATGCCATTTTCTACCCCTTTACTTAAGTTTGTATGAGTCCTTATGTGTTAGTTGGGTCTCCAGAAGGCAGCAGATGGTTGGTTGGTGAGTTCTTATCCATTCTGAGGTTCTGTATTTTTTAAGTGGAGCATTTAGGTCATTTACTTTCAATGTTAGTATTGAAATGTGTGGTACCATTGCATTCCTCCTGCTCTTTGTTGCTTGTGTACTTTGGTTTTTTTGTTTTTTGATATTGCTTTTTAACTTGTATTTTTGTTTTTTAGGTCCTGTGTGATTTAAGCTTTAAAGAGGTTCTGTTTTGATGTGTTTCCAGGACTTGTTTAAAGATTTAGAGCTCCTTTTAGCAGTTCTTGTAGAGGTAGCTTGGTAATGGCAGATTCTCCCATAATTGTCTGAAAAAGACTGTATCTTTTATATATGATGCTTAGTTTCACTGTACAAAATTCTTGGCTGATAATTGTTTTGTTTGAGGAGACTGAAGATAGTGCCCCCCATCCCTTCTGGCTTGTAGGGTTTCTGCTGAGAAATCTGCTGTTAATCTGATAGGTTTTTATTTATAGGTTACCTGGTGCTTCTGTCTTACAGCTCTTAAGATTCTTTCCTTCATCTTAACTTTGGAAAACCTGATGACAATGTGCCTAGGTGAAGATCGTTTTTGTGATGAATTTCCCAGGTGTTCTTTGTGCATCTTGTATTTGGATGTCTAGGTCTCTAGCAAGACTGGGCAAGTTTTGCTCGATTATTCCCCCAAATATGTTCTCTAAGCTTTTTGAATTCTCTTCTTCCTCAGGAACACCAATTATTCTCAGGCTTGGTTGTTTAACATAATCCCAGACTTCTTGGAGGCTTTGTTCATATTTTCTTGTTCTTTTTTCTTTGTCTTTGTTGGATTGGGTTAATTCGAAGACCTCGTCTTTGAGCTCTGAATTTCTTTCTTCTACTTGTTCAGTTCTACCGCTGAGACTTTCCAGAGCATTTCACATTTCTCAAAGTGTGTCCCAAAATTTCCTGAATTTTTAATTGTTCTTTCTTTAAGCTATCTATTTCCTGAATATTTCTCCCTTCACTTCTTCTATCGTTTTTTTGTATTTCCTTGCATTGGACTTCGACTTTCTCCGGTGCCTCCCTGATTAGCTTAATAACTAACCTCCTGAATTCTTTATCAAGTAAATCAGGGATTTCTTCTTGGTTTGGATCCATTGCTGGTGAACTATTGTGATTTTTTGGGGGGGTTGTTGATGAGCCTTGTTTTGTCATATTACCAGAGTTGATTTTCTGGTTCCTTCCCTTTTGGGTAGGCTCTGTCCAAGGGAAGGTCTACGGCTGAAGGCTGTCATTTAGATTCTTGTCCCACAGGGTGTTCCCTTGATGTAGTACTCTCCCTCTTTTCCTATGGATGTGGCTTCCTGTGAGCTGAACTGCAGTGATTGTTGTCTCTCTGCTGGGTCTAGCCACCCAGCGAGTCTACCCCGTTCCAAGCTGGTACTGGGGGATTGTCTGTACAGAGTCCTGTGATGTGAGCTATCTGTTGGATTCTCAGCCGTGGATACCAATGCCTGTTCCATTGGAGGTGGCAGTGGTGTGCAGTGGACTCTGTGAGGGTTCTTAGCTTTGGTGGTTTGATGCTTTATTTTTGTGCTGGTTGGCCTCCTGCCAGGCAGTGGCACTTTCCAGAGAACATCACCTGTAGTAGTGTGTCCGGAATTGGTGGGTTCTTGGTCTCACTGACTTCAAGAATGAAGCCGTGAACCCTCACAGTGTTACAGTTCCTTTTTTTTTTTTTTTTTTTTTTGAGACGGAGTCTCGCTCTGTTGCCCAGGCTGGGGTGCAGTGGCTGGATCTCAGCTCACTGCAAGCTCCGTCTCCCGGGTTTACGCCGTTCTCCTGCCTCAGCCTCCCGAGTAGCTGGGACTACAGGCGCCCGCCACCTCGCCCGGCTAGTTTTTTGCATTTTTTAGTAGAGACGGGGTTTCACCGTGTTAGCCAGGATGGTGTCGATCTCCTGACCTCGTGATCCACCCGCCTCGGCCTCCCAAAGTGCTGGGATTACAGGCTTGAGCCACCGCGCCCGGCAGGTGTTACCGTTCTTAAGGATGGTGTGTTTGGAGTTTGTTCCTTCTGATATTCGGACGTGTTTGGAGTTTCTTCCTTCTGGTGGGTTCGTGGTCTCGCTGGCTTCAGAAGTGAAGCTGCAGACCTTCGTGGTGAGTGTTACAGCTCTTAAGGTGGTGCGTCTGGAGTTGTTCGTTCCTCCCATCTAGAGTTGTTCATTCTGCCCAGTGGGTTTGAGGTCTCGCTAGCCTCAGGAGAGAAGCTGCAGACCTTTGCAGTGAGTGTTACAGCTCATAAAGGCAGTGCAGACCCAAAGAGTGAGCAACAGCAAGATTTATTGCAAAGAGCGAAAGAACAAAGCTTCCACAGTGTGGAAGGGGACCCAGGTTGCCACTGCTGGCTTGGGCAGCCTGCTTTTAGTCCCTTCTCTGGCCCCACCCACATCATGTTGATTGGCCCATTTTACAGAGAGCTGATTGGTCCATTTTACAGAGCGCTGATTGGTCCATTTTGACAGAGTGCTGACTGGTGCGTTTGCAGTTCTCTAGCTAGACATAAAAGTTCTCCAAGTCCTCACCAGATTAACTAGACAGAGCACTGATTGGTGAGGGTTTACAAACCTTGAGCTAGACACAGGGTGCTGATTGGTGTATTTACAAACCTTGAGCTAGACACAGAGTGCTGAATGGTGTATTTACAATCCTTTAGCTAGACATAAAGGTTCTCCAAGTCCCCACCAGATTAGCTAGATACAGATGCTGACTGCTGCATCCACGAACCCCAAGCTAGACACAGAGTGCTGACTGGTGCGTGTGCAATCCTCCGACTAGACATAAAAGTTCTCCAAGTCCCCACCTGACTCAGGAAGCCAGCTGGCTTCGCCTAATGGATCCCCCACCAGGGCCGCAGGCGGAGCTATCTGCCAGTCCCATGCTGCTTGCCTGTACTCCTCAGCCCTTGGGCAGTCGATGGGACCGGGGCCACAGAGCAGGGTTGGCACCTGTCAGGGAGGCTTGTGGTGCATGAGAGCCCATCGCAGGGGGGCTCGGGCATGGCAGGCTGCAGGTCCGGAGCCCTCCCCCGCCGGGAGCTGGCTGAGGCCAAGCAAGAATTGGAGCGCGGTGCGGGCGAGCTGGCAGTGCTGGGCAGTGCAACCTCTGCAGCTGCTGGCCCGGGTGCTAAGCCCCTCAGTGCCCATGCTGGCCAGCTGCTCCGAGTGCTGGGCCCGTCGAGCCCACGCCCACCGGAACTGGCACTGGCCCGCCAGCACCTCGCGCAGCCCCAGTTCCCACCCGCAGCTCTCCCTCCGCACCTCCCCACAAGCAGAGAGAGTCAGCTCCGGCTTTGGTCAGCCCAGTGAGGGACTCCCACAATGCAGGGGCAGACTGAAGCGCTCCTCAAGCCTGGCCAGAGCAGAGGCGGAGGCCGAGAAGGCGCTGAGAGAGAGCGAGGGCTGCCAGCACATTGTCACTTCTCAGTAGTGTCCAGAGGGACCGCCAGTGGGCAGGGCCCTAGAACGCCCAAGATTATATGCCCTTTGCCTTCAGCTACCCAGGTGGTTAAGGAAAGACCATCATATGGGGGCAGGGCTAGGCATGTCTGAGCTGAGGCTCTTCTTGGGCAGCTCTTCTTGCTGTAGCTGCTGTGGGGCATGGGAGTGAGATTCCCAGGTCACTGGAGTTGTGTACCTAGAGGGATTATGGCTGCCTCTGCTGAGTCATGCAGGTTGTCAGGGAAGTGGGGGAAAGCCAGCAGTCACAGACCTCACCCAGCTCCCACACAAACTGAAGGGCTAGTCTCACTCCCACCGTGCCCCCAACAACAGCCCTGAGTCTGTGTCCAGGCAGAGGGCAAGACATGCTCGAAAACTTGCCCCAGGCTACTCGCCTCCCAGCTGCAAAAGAAAAGGGCTTGGTTTTCGCCTATAGAGTCTGCACACTGGATTTGTGCCCTCCCCCGAGTTCTGGCCAGGAGGCTTTTCACCCTGTTCAAATTGTTACAAAGTTCAGCTAGAGATTTCCTTCTCCCTGTGGAATTTTATTCCCTGCTCCTCTGGTGCCAGGCAAGAATGGCCTGTTAGGGGACCCAGCAAGTTCCCAGGGCCTTTCTGCTGCTTCCTCTTACCCTGTATTTCGCTTGACTCTCCAGATTGACCCAGCTCCAGGTAAGATTGGAAACTTCTCCAGCAAACAGACCTTCAGTTTCTCCAATGGGGGTGTGTGTTTGGGAGTGGAGGCTCTCCCTTTCCCACTTCTGTAGTTGGGGCACTCAGTATTTGGGATGTCTCCCAGGTCCTGCAGGAGCAGTCTGCTATGTCTGCGTCCTCTCAGTATTGCTGGTTTGTTTGCAGTCAGTCTGGAGCTAGAATTCACAGTGCAAGCCTTGGCATGCTACTCTATCCAGAGCTGCAATCCAGTCCTGCCTCCCATCAGCCATGATGATCTTACCTCCTCTAAAGACCAATTCTCACTCTATTTATGGTGTTTTCTACTTGTAAAATTGGCCAGTTAAGGACATTGTTATTCAGAGAATGGTGTAATCAGTTACTAGGATCTATATTTATATTATAGTCCATATTTTAATTATTTATTATAAAGTGACAACAGTAAATATCTGCCTCACTTATCTTATATAAAAATGGGGACAATTTGTATATTTTCTGGAGGGACATTTTGAGTTCATCAGAAGAAAGACACTGAAAAATTCCACATGGTACTATATATTCCCGTTAGGCATTTTAGAATTTAAGACTATAATTTAAAACTATTACTGATTATTCTAATTCTATAGGACTAAAAAGGCATTTGCAGAAATACTTTCATTTTCCTGTTTCTATTTCTATTTATACAGAACGAATAACTTATTTATTTAGGCTTTCCTATGTTCTCTGAGACATTGATAAGGGTCACAAAATATTATACAGAAATCAGGGCCACAGAAAGATGATAGAAAATATAGTGAAGAAATTAAAAGGAAAATTAATACTTGAAGGAAAAATATTCATAGGACATAGAAATATGGAAGCAATAAAGCTGAAAGAGACATTGGGATAGCAGTTAGATAATATTAGAAATGATCTTCTGTGATGTGCTGCTTCCCCAGAATAGTCAATTTAATTTTTGACTGTGTATGAGGGGGCATTCTATCATGGTGAAAAGAAACGAAAATATAAATGTTTGAAAACAGACAAGCTTATAGAGCATTGATATATTCTGACTTCTTACAAGTTGGCACAGTTTGCTTTGGCTGGCACATGACTAACAGGACACTGTTTGCTAGATTGATTCTACCTGGGGCTGTGTTTGGAGAAGTGTTGCTGCTAAGGCTTACATACTTTCAGCCCCCCTCCAGATGTGCTCCCTGAGTGCCTTTAAGTATGCCCATTCAGTCTTCATGCATTAATTCAGTGAGTAGTCATTGTGTACAAGACATTGCTCCAGGTACCAGGGATACAGCAGTGAATTGCAATAGGTGAAGGTCCAACACAGAGCTTACATTCTAGTAAGGGAAACTAACAGTAATCAAGATAAGTAAGAAAAGTATATAGGATGTCAGAAGTTTATTGTCTGTCTCCCCTACTAGAATGTAAGCTCCATGTAGGAGAAAATATAAAGCAGGAAGGGAAGACTAGAAGAGAGGGTATGAATTTTAAGACTTGTTTTACCTGTCCTTTAAGATTTATAGTTACCATAAAGCAGAGTTACTGGCAAATTATTATTATTCCACTATTCCTAAAGTGGCTATAGGAAAGTATACTATTTGTACAGTGCTCTAGGCATCACAGACAAGGTTACTTATATCCAGAGGTAGATGAACAGTTTTGCTACCCTACATCTCTCCTGTCTGACCTGAATGGTGAGGGGATCTTGACATGCCTTTGGCCACTTTGTACCAGGAGCACAGGATGGAAGGCTGTACCTTAAAGTGTCATTTTTCTGCATGCTCTTGAGGAAAGACCTGAACCTAGATTCACTAAAACTATATTGTCTAAACGCCTGATACCTGTCAGCATATTTTCTCCCAGAACTTATAACCACCACATTATTCCTTGCCCATACTATAGCTTAGACAGGCATTTCTCTGTTATTTCAGCTTTCCTAGAACACTTGATATAAATCTAGGCACTTCAAAATTAGAAAGATAACAGAATACAGCAAATGTATTTTAAAAAGAAGAAGAAAGGAAAAGGAAAACAACCAAGCATAAGTAGATGTCTTCTGGGTTAAGAATTAAACTTAAGTTCCTCTATTAGATGAGTGTTTCTTGGATTTGGAAGTAAAGAGAGGGACCATTGATCATATGTACCTAACTACTGAGCCCCATTTTCTCATCAGAATGTGAAGTGGAAAGTTAGCAGTTACGAGGTGAATTTGAATTGTAGACAACCTGCTAATGTAACCCTAATTTTTATTTGCTTAAATAGTCCAGATTGACTGTTTACACTGACTGAACTTGCTGAATATTTGCTAAATAGTCACTTCACATTATTGCCAAAAATATCTCTTGAGGAAATGACATTAAGGAGTTGTATCTCTTCTTTGTTAGTGAATAATCATTTCCTTCTAAAGATAGCAATGAAAAATCAACAGTAATTGCCTCTAGAATGTGGTGTCACTCAGAATGTGTAGACAAGTTGAGTTGTCTAATATGTTTTTAGACACAGCTCAAATTAATTAGGTAATTGGAAATCTATACTTTGCCTTGTAAACATATCTTAAAATTCAAGGCATATTAGCATATATGAATTACTGTACTACCTTTGAGTATGTGTACTACTCAAGAAGTATAGCATTCCTCTTTGCAGTCAGAAGATATTCTAATCCTTTAAGTGATGTTTTCATGAACTAAATAACACTTTTCAGACAGTTTTTATTACTGTAGAGTTAACCTTGTAGCTTTTAGTTATCAATTCCTCTATTCATTGTTGTATGCTACCTTATAATTATTAGTTAATGTAAGGGGATAAGTATTGTAAAAGTTGACCACCAGGAACTCTGTGTTTTCAGTTTATCATTCATAATAAGTAGTTGGAATCAGGAACTCTCAGAAAGTTATTAATTAAAGAATCAGTTATGATAACCTATCTAAATATAAAATCTTCATTTATATAGATCACTAGTATATATAATCATTTGCCCTGATTATATATATTTCATCGGGTCCAGTATTATCCTGTGATTTTGACTCTTTCAGTTTTCCAGTAATTCCAGTGAATATAAGTAGTCTCACTCCAAAAATCTCACTTTAAAAAAATTAAAAATAGCCATCATGTTTTTTACAGCTTTCTGAACCAATTTGTGAAAAATCTTTCGAAGAATTTGGCAGTAAAGGTGGCAACTCTCCTTTTCCTGAGCTAACTCTTCTCTTTAAAGATAAAAAAATTTTAACTAATTGTTTTGGAATGTTTTAGATAAATAACTGAATAATAAGAATTTGTATTTGTACTTAAAATTACAAGTTTTGAGTTAATATGGAAACACTATTCTTTTACTGCCCCATAGGAATATCTTCATGGCTTTTAATGCTCTGTCCGTAATTGCTGGAAAAAATAAGTCAGGAACCAGTGGCACCTAAGACAGACATTTTCATCCCTTTTATCATATGTTAAGTCTTGATCTCCCTTCCTGTGGCTGTCTTTGCTTCGCTTGCCCCCATTAGCTCTGTCTGGGTCACTGCCCTTGATGGGTCTCTCTATGTCTGTTTATTGACTCTGGGTGTTTTTCTCATCTGGCTTAGCCTCTATGCCATGTCTTCGTGGCTTCCAGTCTCCCCAACCTTAAGACTGTTCTTCTAGCCCATGGAATCACATCCCCCCCAGCCCACATGTTTCTGTCTTCCCCTGCCTGACTGTGGTTTACTTGGGTTCACTTGCCCTTCACTTCCCTTTGACGTGGGCTCTGTGTCTCCCTCAAGCCACAGGGCTCACTGTCTGCTCTTGCCTACACATTCTGTGTGCCCCCATGTATACCCTCTCAGCCTGCTCTGTCTTGTCATAGACAAATTGACAGCAAGTCACCAGTGATAAATCTGTCTGCTGACCAGAATATTCCCAAAACATACATCTTCAAAGAAAACTACATTGATTTCTAGAGGTGATTTGGAACATCTAAAATCCATATTCTTTGGTACTAAAATGAGCTTTCAAAGTGAACATTAGGCACTATACATAGGCAAAATATTCTTTATTTGTAAAATCTCAAGATGTTCAGAGTTGATTATCAGCACTTTAAAAGCAGGAGTATACTTTTTTTAAAAGTTTTACTTTTCATGTTTCTTAAAATATAGTCTTTTCCAAAGAAAATAGTTCTATTTAATGATAAATCTTAAGAGATAATTTGTTTGGATTAATGACTTCATTATGTAGGTGTAAAAATTAATTTAACTGATATTTGACGTCTAAATATTCTTTGAGACCTTGTGCTAGCATTTCTGTCCATAGTGTCTGTTAATATCCCCTTCAGTCATACATATCTGACCCTAACTATGTAATATATTGTACCAATAAATGAAAACATTTTATGCCAGCTAGTTTATGGATGTTTTGCATAACTGCATGCCACAATCCTTGACAGAATTCAGTTGTATTATATAATTTCTTAATTTCTGAAGTGCTATAGAAGTGACTTGTTAAAAAAAGTTGGGGCAAAAAAACATACACCCTTTCTTAAACTTTTTGTAGCAATGACTTCTATAAATGAGACTTTTAAGAAGACACTAAGTTAAAAGTTATTGATAATCTAAAATTGACATGAAGATGCTTTTGTTATTAGCTAATATTTCAGAAATTTTAAGAAAGTAATGTAAAATTTTCAGATTTTTTACTTTTATTTACTTTTAAAATTCTCTTCAAAGAAATTTAGTCTTCTGTCAATATTAATTTATATGAAATAGTAGCTAAATTTCTCCTCAGTTTCCAGATGGAAGGTGACTAAATTTAAAATAAGACATGTTGGCTGTATATGATGGCTCATGCCTGTTATCCTAGCACTTTGGGAGGCAAAGGTGCAGATAGCTTGAGGCCATGAATTTGAGACCAGCCTGGGCAACATAGTGAGACCCCATCTCTACAAAAAAATAAAAATAAATTAGCTGGGCCTGGTGGAGCATGCCTGTGGTCCCAGCTACTTGGGAGGCTAAGATGGGCAGATCACTTGAGCCTGGGAGGTTGAGCCTGCAGTGAGCCATGAGTGTGCCACTGCACTCCAATCTGGGCAATAGAATAAGACCTCATCTCAAAAATAAAATAAGGCCACAGATATAAGTGATTAAATATAACCAATATGTAGGAAAGTTGCTGTATGTTAAATTAGAAGTACTCAGTTTGAATATTACAGTGACAAGTATAGTCTTCCATAATCACTGTAGTTTAGATTTTTGCCATATTTTCTTATGAAGGAGTAATCACTCAGGGTTATTTGTTTTGCTTTTCTTCAAAACAATATCAAGCATATAAAATCAGCATAAGTAGCAAGGCTTGAATTTTAGATAATCTGAATTTAATTATTTTACCAATTAGTTAATCATCTTCAATTCATCCCCCCAAAATTAGAGCCTAATTTCATGTCTTACCCCTAATTTGAGTTATTCTTGATTCTCTTGAGGCAAGAAACTAACTGTAAATATTTATTCTTGAATTCCACAAAGATATATTGAACACCTAATCTGTATTAGGCACCAGTCTAGGCTCCAAGGGTATAAAGAGTATTAGACATGACTTCTGCCCTCAAGGAGCTCACAGTCTTCTAGAAAGAACTCTTGTGTTTACTACAAAGATTCTCTGCTTCTAGTCAGAGAATGATCATTGAAATGGATGGTGGGGTTGGGAGTAGGGGAAATAAAGGGCTTCTGAGCTCTTTTAGAATCCAAGAGTAATTCTTAGTTCACCAACACCCTTTTTTTAAATGACACTCTAATGTTATTGAAGAGTTAGTGCATCTTCTGAAAGTATCTACCTTCCTTCCATACTGTCATGAAAATGTGACTTTTTACTCTAGATATTACAGACAAGTATATGTTACTTGTCATTTCAAACTTTTTTTTTTTTTTTTTTTTTTTTTTTGAGATGGAGTCTCGCTCTGTCGCCCAGGCTGGAGTGCAGTGGCTGGATCTCAGCTCACTGCAATCTCCGCCTCCCGGGTTCACGCCATTCTCCTGCCTCAGCCTCCCGAGCAGCTGGGACTACAGGTGCCCGCTACCTCGCCCGGCTAGTTTTTTGTATTTTAGTAGAGACGGGGTTTCACCGTGTTAGCCAGCATGGTCTCGATCTCCTGACCTTGTGATCCACCCGTCTCGGCCTCCCAAAGTGCTGGGATTACAGGCTTGAGCCACTGCACCCGGCCTCAAACTCTTTAGTAGTAGTGTGTCAGTATTTACCAGGAAGATCTTTGGATTTATCATTACTGTGGGAAATTTATATTCTCCCAAATATGTGGACAGTTAATGGCCAGATAAATATTCACAGTCACACTGTCTGTAAAATGGGGTAAGACTAGTATCATCGCATTGGGTTATATTGAGAATGAAGTGAAATAATTTATATTCTTAAAACAGTACCTGGCATATAGTAATAACTTCATAATTCTTCGCTTTACATAGTTTTGATACACATAAATTTTTGTTACCATACTTTAGTTAAATAACATCAATTCCCCAGAAAACAAGATTCAAAGTTAAGTTACCACAGTATATTAGCTGTAAATGCATTAAGCACAAACTTTGCCACTGGCCCTTCAGTCCACAGATCTCTATGTGAATAACAGATGCACATCGTGATCAATGGCCAATCACATCACTTTTTTAAACTCTGTCACTGATTGGTCACTTCATAACTGTTTTCAATTCATGTACAGATGGCATTGTCTCCCATTTTACAAGAATGGATGATCAAAAGAGAGACTTGACCAACACACAAACAGTGCGGTAAAGAAATGAAAACACTGGAAATGAAATCAAAAGTCTTTATGACGAAAAAGAGAAAGATATCCTAGAGAAAGTGATACTGGCAAACGAAAAAGCAAGACAGAAAACCTCTCATGTTAAATGAACTCTCAGAGCTATTTCACAACATTGAAAGTGCAAAGGATAAAGCGTTGAAAGCTGATTCAAACTTAAGATTATGACATTTTGCCCAGGCATAGAAAAGATATGCTTAAACCATACCATAAGTGATATGATGAAAAGAAGGCAACCACTGATCAATATACTTTAAATAAGTTTTTTTACATAGAAATAAAGCACTTTAATTCTCATTCTTTCTAATGTTTAAATTACAGTGTACTAAATAAAATTAGTTTTATTATTTTCCTTTTTTATTTTAGCTGACAATAGAGGCTTTTAATATTTTGACAAAATTTTAAAGGTCATAGAAAATCATAATTTATCCTATTGATTATTATGATCACTTTGCATGGTTTCAGCTTGTATGGTCATTTTTATAGTCCCTCATTATCATCCAAAGCAAGAACTTCCTGTAGTCGTTATTAATAATTATTTTGTCCAGCAAGTCAAGTATTACAGTTTTAGGGAAACTCTTCATTGCTTTTCAATATTTGAGAATTTAAAAACTTTGTCATTTCTTTCCTGCCTCTGTCTTAGCATTTTCAAAGTGTCTAAGTTCTAATTCTAATCATGTCTTATCACAGGGTTACCCTCAGAGCCTCCTGATATATTATACAGCAGTACAGTATTGAAACTCCTTATTTTACAATTCTTCAACATGCTACCCTATTTCTTCATTCTCCTAAGTCTTCTACTTAAATTCTATGCTAACCTTTTCCTTTTATTCTTCTTCCTGCTAATATTATATTCTTCCATACTCTCCTTCAACCCCTGAAAGCCTATCAGTTATTTAATACATTGTCTTCCTTTCAAAATGACACCTGCCCTAGAATATATCCTTAAGAGAAACTTCTTTGAATTCCTTGGCTTCTTCCTTATGTTTCATCTACATGTCTGTAAATCAGAAAAGACCAATGTCTTGCTTGAATTTAAATTATTACAGAAAATTCTGTGTAAGCAAAATGTAAAATTCTAACTGGACATTGACTAGATTAGCACTTGCCAACAATGGCATGATTGGCAACAAAATAAGAATTAAATAGTGTGCATTTTCACTGTATACACCTTTGTACCTCTTGAGCCATGTGATTGTATAGGTGAATATTCAAAAAATAATGAAATTTACATTAAGTGAATCGTTATAATAGAAATCTTGCTTTCAGTTTTCCACTCACAGTTGGTTTGATATAATTACTGCCAAGAGTTCTGAGGCTTTCAGAAGACGAAAGCTTCATTTGCCTGACGTTTTCTGCACACACATAGAATGATGAGCAGGCTGCTGGGAGCTTGAGGAATGGACTACAGGCAGATAAATTTTGATTTGGGCATGAGTATTTTGCTCAAAGAGAGGCTGACAACCTAGTTTGTTCTCTTTAAGACCTTTGGGATTATAGTGAGGTGACTGGAAGAGGATTCAGTTTGATAAGCTGACTGAATGCTGTCTGAATATCTGTCAGGTTTAAAATGCTGAAAGAAGTTTTTTAATCTATATATTTAGGTAAATTTTGCTTAGAATTTTTAGTCTGGTACTACCTCTTAAATTTTCCATGGTCATTGCTGCATTTAATGCTAGTTAAAATAAGAGTTCATTTTCAGAAAAAAAAAAAGGCATCCATGTGGCTCTGTTTGGCTTGTTTCAGTTCAGTTTCCTAAAGAGATTCCAAGGAAATTCTCAGAGGCCTCAAACTTGTGGTGGTAATAGCACCAAAGTCAATTAATGTGGAATCTCTTTAAAAAACAAAAACAAACAAACAAAAAAACGTAATTCCCACAACACCTAAAAGAGTTATCTGCTATAAACAGAAATTATTTTCTACTTCTCATTTACTTCTCTGAGCCCCTATCACATCATGATTACTAGTTTCCTTGGTCATAAGCTGTCATTTTTGTTAGTATATTTTACTGTGCAGTGCAATGAAAAATTTTTTGTTAAACCAGTTGTGCATCTCCTGCTCTAAAATGGAAGCAGAGTGATAATTTGAATGTAGAACATAGTGACTGCACCCTGACTAGAGTAATCAATGCAAGAGCATCCTTAAAGCTTTTCTTCTGTAACAAGGGCAAACTCAGCTAAAAAGTTTGTTTAAATCATGCTTGGCATAACAAGAGCCTTGAAACTTTATCTGTCTCTGACTATCTATGAATATACCTGACTCATCATCATAGTGCCTTTCAACTCAGCCCCACTCAGCTCAACTGCTCTTCCTGCCTTTACAGATATTTAAAATTCCTTAAGGCTTCTGGGAAAGGCTGCAGGGTTTTTATATTTAATATTATTTTATTTTATAGCATAGGAAGTTCATAGCTCATGAATATCTCAGATATGCAAAATAAAATGAAGGGCCTTTTCTCTGTATACTCTTAAGTCTCCTTTTGGTCTCTGACTATGTGGTGGTTATGTCATATTTGTGTCATGAGTATTTGTTTCAAAGCAGCAATTACATCATTACAGCATTACAAAGCAGCCATTTTAAAATATTAAAAGAATAGCAGCAAAAGAAGTAATGTTTTTGAAAAGTCCTTCCTAATCTTAATCTGAAATTAAAGAAATCAAATAAATTCTGTTAGCAACACCACTACATTATAGCATTTCTCCACATATAAGAGTAAAAGCATCTTGTATTACTGTTATTTACAAATGGCTATTCTTTCATCCATGTTCTTGTCCTCTCCTGTACAGAATAGTACTATTATCTATTATGAAAATTATCTTGAAAAGCAATAAATTATCCTATTTAGTAACTACCTTGATTTGATTAGCTCTTTTTCTATGTTATTACAACATAAATGTTCTTATTATATATACTTTATTAGTTTTTCTTAATTGCCTAACTTATCTCTGATGGCTCACTTTTCTTTATACAGTTTAGTAAAGATCCACACAAAGGATTGACAGTTAATCATTTCAGTGTATTTTCAGGTAGTTTCCAGTGAACTGAATTGTTGTAATGTGTGATGTTAACTCTTTCACTGTGAAGTGCGAGGCATCGTTCCTTAAAGTACTCAGCTGCCAGAGTTTTCCTGGGTTACTGACTTTGCTCCCTGGATCCAGAGATGGTGTTCCCAGTATCTAGTCTCTGCATCTTGTCTTCTGCCTTAGCTTTTTGTCTTGCTCCTTTGCTAATATGATTCTTGAGGTCCCACACCTTTCCATCTTAGTGGCAATGCCTCTGCACCACAATGCCTGGTCAGTGCTAACTTACTAGGACATCTGCAGTATGGGGAGACAATAAAGACCAGCACCATCTAGTCTGCCCTGCCTTCTCTCTCTAACTTGGATATCATTCTTAGATCTTCTGGTCGGCTCTGTTGCTTTATTGCAGTCAAAAAAGATTTTTTTTTTTTTTTTTTTTTTTTTTTGAGATTCTGCTATAGAGAAGTAGAGCTTCTTATAGACTCTTGAGCAAAGCCATGTCCTCCTCTCTCTCGAGTATGAGAAGCTTTTGGGAGAGATGCATTTGGAGGAATGATGAAGCAAAGATCACCTTCCTATCCAGTGAAATAACTGACCAACAGAATAACATAAAAAGCAGATCACTTTCACATCCAGATGTTTTCATGGACTTACTATACTCAGAGCACTGTGACTGGCTTGTGCATTAGCATATTACTTGGCACATAGGTACAAAATAAATCGTGTATCTATAATATGAATTTAGGAGGTTCCGTATCTCTTAGCTGGATAACTAAGACATAAAATTCCAGCTGTTTAAGGCAGCACAGGTATGTGAGTGGACATGGCAGTAAGTTCAGAGGGGAGGGATGTCACTGTGGTCCAGAGTATAAGGCAAGACTTCTCAAAACTATGAAACTTGAACCAAACCTTACAAGAATGTTGATTCTTAACTCTGCGTCCACTGTTTCCTGCTTCCTGTCATTTGTGGATCATGGCAGTTGCTTTTGTCTCCTTAGAACAGGGAATTCTTAAGGAGAACCTAATAATAAAATTCTGATACTTTTATTTTAAGCATTTCTGCTTAAAACAACTCTTTCAGAAAACCACCCTTGATTCCAAAGATCATAATAATAGAAAACTTCTCAACTTCCCTGCTCTACTGACATTTTCTGTTCTCCCTCATTTAGATTATAAATATATAGGAGACTGGAATCATGTGTTTCTCATCCTTACTCTATAATTCCCTATGGATAAGACCAGCCTGATTCTTACACTGTAATCTAATCACTTACTAAGAGCGATTTTTTGTTGAAGGTGATGGATTAGCCTTTCAGATGCCCCAGCACAAACAGCACCAGTTGTCTTGGGCATTCCCATCAACTGCCTTCCTCTGATCTCTATTCCTGTTCTAACCAAACATGCTCCCACTTTCTTTCCCTGCTAACCCCATTTCCATAGGAAGTTGAATATACTTTTAAGGAAATGGCAAGACTTCCCTTAAGAATATGGGCTTTTCTTTTTGGTAGCACATGCGTATAAACCGGGAGATACGCACATTGGTAGATGAGATCTGACCAAGTACAAAGAAAGCCTTAAGTGAGAGCATCCAAGTAAATCTTAAAACCCATCAAGTTAATATATAGCCTTTTTTTTTTTTTTTTTTTTTTTGAGACCGAGTCTCACTCTGTCACCCAGGCTGGAGTGCAGGGGCGCAATCTCGGCACACTGCAACCTCCAACTGAGGGGTTCAAGTGATTCTCCTGCCTCAGCCTCCTGAGTAGCTGGGATTACAGGTGCACACCACCATGCCCGGCTGATTTTTGTATTTTTAGTAGAGATGGGGTTTCACCATGTTGGTCAGGCTGGTCTTGAACTCCTGACTTTGTGATCCACCCAACCTTGGCCTCCCGAAGTGCTGGGATTACAGGTGTAAGCCACCATGCCTGGCCAGTGTTACTTTTTAATTTAGTAAATGTTTGTAGCCACTGTGTTTTAACTCCATTTAAATATATTAAAGCTTTGCTCACATCTATTTGAACTCAGGTTTTCTAATTCATTAAAAATATTTTCATTCAACTATTGTTTTTAAACCACTAATGAACCTTTTTCCTTCTTGTGAAAATGGGCTGTTGGCCAGGCACAATGGCTCATGCCTGTAATCCCAGCACTTCGGGAGGCCGAGGTGGGCGGATCACGAGGTCAGGAGATCGAGACCATCCTGGCTAATATGATGAAACCCAGTCTCTACTAAAAATACAAAAAATTAGCCGGGCGTGGTGGCAGGCACCTATAATCCCAGCTACTCAGGAGGCTGAGGCAGGGGAATCACTTGAACCTGTAAGGCAGAGGTCGCAGTGAGCCGAGATCGCACCACTGCACTCCAGCCTGGGTGACAGAGTGAGACTCCGTCTCAAAACAAAAAAACAAAAAGAAGAAAATGGGCAGTTTTCAATATGTGAACCTTAGCACATATATTTCTTTCTCTTCTTTATCCTTCTTTGTGATCCAACTTTCATTCTGTTTGGCAGATACTGATTGCTTCGTGATTTTGAAAAAAAATAGCATGTAAGTATACCTCGAGAGAATAGATACCAGCAAAGTTATTCTTAAATGAACTTTTGTATATTGCAAGCTGTTTTCTATAGACTGTCATCTTAAAATCTAATTAAAGGCAAATGTGGAAGTCTTTTTACCATTAATGCTACAGAGATTCATTTATTTAACATTAAATAAATATTTCTTGACTTCCTTCTGTGTTCCAGGTATAGTTCCAGGTGCTGAGGATCTAGCAGTGAACAAGACAGACAATGACCCTGCTCATAGCCAGCACACATTCTAGCAAGGGTTGCAGTAGAGATACAGATGACACATAACTAAGTACACAGCCTGAAGCGATGGCAGCCAATTTTCTGATTCTTTTCCCTTTACCATTGCTTCAAGGCCGCATCTGCAATCTCAACATAACACAACACAATACAACCTGTACTGCTGGGTTGAATTTATTCTCAAAGTGCTGCCTTCATCTAGGAAAAGGTATTTAAGGGCCCAAGAAGATGAGGCTAGGAAGGAGATGGTAGATTTCAGATGTTTTAGGAGACCCAGTATATAAGATTTGACACCCTATGGAGAATAGAAAAAGTCAAGAACAGCTCCTAGGTTTAAACTTGGGTGAATGAATTAGTGATAACTAGCTCAAAAGTCCCAGGATTGGAGGCAGGTTTAGAAGTGCTGATAATGAATTTGACTAGGGGCAGTGAAAAAAACAAAACTGGAAATCAGAAGAGAAGTCAGAACTGAAATACAGATTTGGCTGTTACCAGCATTTCATGTAAATTTTAAAAGGAGAAGGAGCAAGAAGAGTAGTCAACATTGCCAGATACGGCAGGATGAGGATTTTTTTAGAAAGCCATTGGATTTGACAGTTGAAAAATCACTGATGACTTCAAGAAGACCAATTTCAGTAGATGTAAGTGGGGACAGAGCCACATCATGGTTAGTTTAAAGAATGAAGGGCTGTGATTGTCTAGCCAAGGTCATTGTGCTCTTACTCCTTGGAAACTTTGAAACTGAGGTCAGAGCTTCTCTTTCTCCCCCCACCCCCTCCTTAGCTTTCTCCACACAGGGCCCACAACTGGATGCCTGAGCTAGGGGCATGATGGAGGGACAAATTAAGATCACTGGGTCTCTGGTGGGATAAGGGCCCAAGGATAAAGGAGCCTGATGTTGGTGAGTCAGATATTGCAGGGAGCATCCTCAGTGGGTCAGGCCAGTTCAGAGACCTGTCTCTAGAGTGGGAAAGAGAAGACACACACCTAGATCTCTGTTGATTGAGGAAACTCTGGACCAAGAAGCTGGGTTAGAATGGGAAACAAAAGGACCTTCAAGGCTGGGGGAAGAAACATGGAATTAGTTACAAAGTTCTGCCCCAGTAAGGGAGTGGAATCTGGCAGTTTGCGGGTGGAGTGGTGGGGGCAGAATCTGAGGCAGTAAACTGATGTTAACTAGAAACTCAAGCGGGGATGCCTAGGTTTCTTAGGGCACAGGTACTGGGGGTGTGCAAAGAGGAACTATTGGCAGTACTTGTGACCATAAAGATAGTAGTGAGGGGCCAGTTTATGAATTGAGGGTTCGTCCTAGCAATATCTGGCATATAGATATTTAATAATTATTTGTGAAGACAAGAAGTTAGGTAGTTCCTGGGGATCAGGGGTCCTGAGTTTCTGAAGAGGCATAAGAAAATACCTGGGTTCTATTCAGGGAGAGGATGGAGGCAGTGACTAAGGGACTCCAGACAGCTTGGAGATGCAAATCCCAAAAGGGAGCTTTGTACCTCTATGGGAGTTGGAAGCAAAGGTCAGGGTCGAGGGCTCACTCCCTTAATCCTAGGACCCAGGAGTTCCTACGGATCTAGGAAATTTCCCCGCCTATGCACAGGCACCCTTGGCCCGTAACGTCTTCTCCGCCCACTGGGGGGCGGGGCTTGAGGGGGCCGGTGGCTGTTGTGAAGCCTCGAGGGCCATCAGTTCCTACCAGAGCTGTTGCGGGTGCCATCCCACCCATGGCCGGACACAGGCCCTCAAACCACTTCTGCCCCCTTCCAGGCAGTGGTGGGGGAGGCCCCAGAGGGCCAGTGCCCCTGCGGATTGACACCCTGACCTGGTTGAGCACCCAGGCGGCCCCTGGCAGGGTGATGGTCTGGCCAGCAGTCAGGCCAGGGGTCTGCCCAGACCCTGAGGTGTGGAGGATTTCCCCGGGTCCCCTGCCACAGGAATTCCGGGGCTGGATAGCACCCTGCAGGCCCCGTCTTGGAGCTGGTGAGGCAGGGGACTGGTTGCGAAGCCCCTCCGAAGGCGCCCTCCCTGGGCCCTACATTGCCCTGCGGAGCATCCCGAGGTTGCCGCTGCCAGAGGACGTCTCGGGCATACTGAAAGAGTTGCAGCAGCTGGCCAAGGAGCTGAGGCGGAAGAGGTTGAGCCTAGGGTACTCACAGGCGGATGTGGGGATCGCTGTGGGAGTTCTATTTGGGAAGGTGCTTAGCCAGAGGACCGTCTGCCGCTTCGAGGCCCAGCAGCTAAGCCTTGCCAACATGTGGAAGCTGCGACCACTGCTGAAAAAGTGGCTGGAGGAAGTGGAAGCAGAGAACCTTCTGGGCTTATGCAAAATGGAGATGATCCTGCAACAGTCTCGGAAGTGGAGACGGGCAAGCAGGGAGCGACGAATCGGAAACAGCCTAGAGAAATTCTTCCAGCGGTGCCCTAAGCCCACGCCCCAACAAATCAGCCACATTGCTGGGTGCCTCCAGTTGCAGAAGGATGTGGTTCGAGTTTGGTTCTATAACCGCAGCAAGATGGGCAGTCGATCAGCCAATGATGCTTCCCCACGGGAGGTTGTGGGGACAGCCGGGCCTCCTTGCCCAGGGGCACCAGTGTGCTTTCACCTGGGACTGGGGCTCCCAGTGGATATCCCTCTCTACTCTGCGGGGGTAACCCACTCCTCTGCCGCAGCCACCGCTGTGGGCCTCCTCAGACTTTAGGGCTGAGGGACTTGCCCTTTGCGGCACGTTTGGAGAGGGGAGAAGAAGGGAAAACCCAGGAAATGTCCCTGGGGTTCATTTGAGGGCTTTTAGCATTAATTTCTCATTCACTGTCTAACGAAGTTAAGGATACATAGTAGGGAATGGGGGTTGGAATTGTTCAAGAAAAACCTGGGAGAGAAGATGAAGTTTATTGCAGTTTTGTGTTTTCCCTTTGTTTTTCCCTAGCATTGGTTTCAAGGTACATTACAGTATATAGACAGTTTCGATATTTTGTTCCTTTTTAAAATTAAATATTGTGTCTGTTATTCCTTGTGGTTATCAGTAAACATAGGGTTTAAATTTTTTATAAACACAATACTAAGTGAAAGACTCAAGTCACAGAAGACTACCTTAGTATACAATGTTTTACTTAAAATCAAGCAGAACTCTGTGTAAACACAAAATCCAGGATAATAGTTATCTGGAGGGGATGACTTGAGCATGTGATAGGGAAGAAACACACAGAGCACACCTAGGGCCTTTGCTGAAACACCTGAGCTTTCTTGAAGGTTCTTTTTTTTTTTTTTTGTTTTATTTCTAATTTACCTTTTCATTTCCAGTGCCCCAGCTTCATGTCAGGGTCTCAGTTCATCTCCCCACTTTATGTAGTCCCATGGGATTATGTTCTGTCCTGCCACAGTCACTGTATTCTAAACTCCTTCATTACTGAGGTTGGCAAGCTGGACAGCCAGAGCTTCAGTCCCAGCTGTAGCTTACTCCTCCAGTCCCTGGGAATTTCCCTTACTTTCTCTTAATCTCTTACATAGTTTTGAGAGGATATTTGTAATAGTTTATCCAAACTTCCCTGTTGGTTTTTGCCATTATACATCAAACCACTCTTCTAATTTCGTCTCTGAAATTGCTCCTTTCAGTTTTACACGTCTACTTTGGTCAATTTTGGTCACCGTATACTAAATGGAAATCATTCATCCCTCTGTGTTTTCAGATCTGCTGTCACACACCTGCATGCTCTATTTATTGTCCTGGAATTCTATCAGTATGTATTATATCAGAGTTTATGTCTTATTTCTGGATACTAATCTTGTCAATTTTTGCTTTTTTTGTAATCAGTCTTGCAAAGATTTTATCTATAGGTATTTTCAAAGTATAAGCTTTTTGACTTATTCTACTTAACTACTATTTTTATTCCCTAGTTAATTAATTTTCACTTCATTCTTCTGAATTTTTTCCTAGTTTCTTCTGGTTTCTTTCATTGTTCTTTTTTAAATAGTTTTTAGATGAGTACTTAGTTTCTTTCTTTTTTTTTTTTTTTTTTTCCTAGTGGCTGTATAGAAAATAACTCTTGTGGGTCCAGGAGTGTAAATCAGGGGCCCAATGAGAGACTTAACTCTGGGCTGGGCACGGTGGCTCATGCCTGTAATTCCAGCACTTTGGGAGACCAAGGCGGGTGGATCACGAGGTCAAGAGATCTTTTTCATGAGGCTGTAGAAACTTTACCTTTCCCTATTTGTGATAAAATATAAAATTTGCCATTGTAAAAGTGTAAATTCAATGACATTAATTACATTCACAATGTTAGGCAACCATCACCACTATCCATTTCCAACATTTTTCCATCACTCCAAACATAAACTCTTCTCATTGAGCAATAACTCCATTCCCCTCCCCCCTCTCCCTGGTAACCGTTAATTTACTTTATATTTCTGTGAATTTGCCAGTTCCAAGCAGTTCGTATTCATGGAACCATAAGACATTTGACCTTTTGTATCTGGCTTATTTCACTTAGCACGTTTTCAAGGTTCATCTATGTTGTAGTGTGTATCAGAACTTCATTCCTTTTGTATGACTGAATAATATTCCATTGTATGGATATGCCACATTTTGTCTATCCATTCCTTTGATGATGGACACTTAGATTATTTTCATTAATAGCCAATGGGCTATTGTGAATAATACTGCTATGAACATTTACATATAATAATCTATTTGTTTACCTGTTGTTTTAGTTCTCTTGAATGTATACATAGGAGTGAAATTTCTGAGTCATACGGTAATTCTGTGCTTAACTTTTTGGGAAACTACCAATCTGTTTTCCATAGTGAAGGCACCATTTTACATTCCCACCAGCAATCTACAAGAGTTCTAGTTTTTCCATATCCCTGGCAACACTTGTTATTTTTTTTTTTAATTATAGCCATCTTGGTAGCCGTTAAGTGGTATCTCATTGTGATTTTGATTTGTATTTCCCTAATGACTAATGATGTTGAGCATCTTTTCATATGCTTATTGTCTATTTTGTATCTTCTTTGAAGAAATGTCTATTTGAGTCCTTTGCCTATTTTTAAAATTGGGTTGTTTCTTTTCTTCATAGAGTCTGGATATTAAGCCCTTATCAGATAGATGGTTTGCAAATATTCTCTCCCATTCTGTAGGTTGTCCTTTCACTCTTTTGACTGTACTTTTTCAGTCAAAAAAGTTCCCTTTTTCCATAGATAGATAGATAGATAGATAGATAGATAGATAGATAGATATATGCACACACATACCATTGTGGGTCACTTGAAATTTCATAGGAATTTTAGGATCAGTTTTTCTATTTCTGCCCAAACACCATTGAGATTTTGTTACAGAGTGCATTGAACCCTCATACTGCTTTAGGGAGTGTTGTCATCTTAACAATTTTAAGTCTTCCAATCCATGAACACAGGCTGTCTTTCCACTTATGTCTTCTTTAATTTCTTTGAGCAATGTTTTAGTTTTCAGTGTACAAACCTTTCACTTCCTTAAAGTTATTTGTAGGTATTTTATTCTTTTGGATACTACTGTAAATGGAATAGTTTCCTTCATTTCCTTTTCAAATTGTTCATCGCTAATGGATAGAAATACAACTGAGTTTCCTGTGTTGATTTTGTATCCTGCAACTTTGCAGATTTAGTTCTAACCAGTTTTTTTGGTGCATTCTTTAGGGTTTTCTACATGTAAATAATGTCATCTGTGAATAAAGATAGTTTTGCTTTTTCCTTTCCGATTTAGATACCCTTTCTTTTTCTTACCCACTTGCTCTGGCAAAATATGTAGTACTGTGTTGTATAAAAGTAGCAGATCTTGTTTTGTTCTTAGGAGAAAACTTTCAGTCTTTTCACCATTGAGTATGACGTTAGCTCTGGCTTTTTCATATGTAGTCTTTATCATGTTAAGGAAGTTCCTTTTTTCTTAGGTTATTGAATATTTTATATGCAAGGGTATGGGTTTTTGACAGTTTCTCTGGGATAAATAAAAAATGCTTGAGAGATATATGAAATCCTATGACTATTTCATAAGATTATGCTAACTACCAGTACCACTACTTCCTTCCCCAGTACTACCATCACCATTGCAGCCACACCTAAGATACCTAAGCATTTTTTTCTCCTACTGTAAGGGTGGTTATTTTTCTGTTTTGAGGGATCTCATTCTCATGACATCTTTGTAAGAATAAATGACTTACCCGGGGTGATGAAAATAAGTTTCAAGCCAGATCTTCCATAGTCCACAACATGAAGCAGCCCAGATGTAGCTCAGCTTTCAGGAATGAACTTTTCGTGAAGTACTTTAAAAACAAAAAAGTCAAGTAAATATTAATGCTGCACTTACATTATTCTAACTCTTTAAAAAGATTACCTAATTATGAACAAATTGTAACAACTTTAATTTTCAGAACATACCTATAAGCTGTATTGTTTCAGGTGGACAATGGAGATGTATCAAGGTTACACATATACACTTGTATAAGATTAGCTTGAGTTGTCAGTTTATTTACTCAAGAATATAGAATCACGTTGGAAATATGATGGCCACAAAGCATGTGTAAATGAACCATATATATCTGCACAGCTTCCCATGGTCCAGCGTCCTTTATGACAATGCCCAAAATACGGCACTGGATAAAAAGTGTGGAAATGAATTCCACACTATAGCTTTTTTATCCTTAGGGCTACATCAATGCTCAAGAACAACTTAATGTCTGCTCTTAATGCTTCCATTTAAGAGAATGTTTGGAGATGTTAAGCTTCTTCTGGTTCTTGGACCAAACTCAGTGACAGTGAATCCACAACATCATCAAGCAGAAGAATCTGAATTAGTGCCTGAGTCTCTGATCCCAGCTTACAACATCCCAGTGAGACCATTTCCTCCACACAAACTACAGGGACCCAGCTTAACAAATATGTGCTTTTTCTTCTTGTCAATATCTAAAGGTAGAGCACTGAGGATCCATGTAAGTTAGTGAAAACAGAGCCGAATCCTAATTGCTTATCTTTAGATTCAATAGGTGACTAATCACTTACTGTTGGATTATCCCACTAAATGTCACACAGCACCAACTCCATTTCATCCTTTTCCTAGACAGCCCTTCTGGAAAGCCTTGGAAAGGAGATGTTTCAGCAGAGTCAGACAGTGTTGAATGCCAGAATAAACAACTCTGATTGTGTTGTGAACATAAGAGCTGTGAAGAGGCGCTGACCTCAGCTGCTCCTTCAGTTCCTCTGCAGCATCTACAGATGTGGAGAAATTGTGATGAGCTCTCAGTCTCAGGGAACAGCTCCTAGAGTCCATCTCAGCCCCCGCATAGCTGCATCATTGACACAGCTGCCCCACCTCTGCTTAGGCAAAGCTTCTATGTGTCACTAATCAGCTTCACATAATTTAAAAGATTTTCCATCACTAGTTCTCTTGGCTTTCTGTGAAAAGGAAAAAGACTGGACCTTAGGAAAACCTTTATACTGAAGTGATTTCAGATTTTTCAGAGATTTAAGATGATATGTAGAAACTTTCATCATAAGATCCCTTAAACAGAAGAATAACCACCCTTAGAGTTGGGAGAAAACCAAGAATGTGTTGTTAAGTAGTTAACAATGTTAAATGTTACAGATATCAAGTAATGTAAGAAATCAACCAAGATACATTGGCCAGGTGCGGTGGCTCATGCCTGTAATTCCAGCACTTTGGGAGGCCAAGGTAAACAGATCACTTGAGGTCAAGAGTTCGAGACCAGCCTGGCCAACATGGTGAAACCCCGTCTCTACTAAAAATACAAAACTTAGCCAGGCATGGTAGTGTGCACCTTAATCCCAGCTACTCAGGAGGCTGAGGCAAGAGAATCACAGCCTGGGCAACCAAGTGAGACTCTGTCTCAGAAAAAAAAAAGAAAAAAAATCTACTAAGCCATATCATTTCAATAACTAAGATGCCATTGATACCTTTAGTAATAATTTCAGTGGCATAGTTAGTAAAGACAGATGTCAAACAACAGTCCAAAGTCTTCATATTTGCCCAGATTTTCTCCTGCCTCAATTTAAAAACTAAATTTCAACTCCTGACTCCAATAGATCTTCACTGTCATTCTGAAAATGTCTCTTTATCAAACATTTTGGTTATCTTGTATTTCCTGTAGACATGGCAAGTATTTTTAATCTAAGATGCTGAGCCCCTTTAGAGTATAAGCAGAATAGTGTTTTTCGTACAAATGTGCATTTTCTTTAAAGATGATTGATAGCCTTCATCACATATTCAAAGGGGAGCATGACTCTTCTTTGGATCTACAGTTACAGAATTTAAGAAGCACCTTCCCTTTTGCCACCTTTTCAAATGATTTCCTTTGACAGTACCTATCTAATAGGTAATTTCTGGTTTTCTTTGAATCTATGTGTTCTAGATATCTCCAACTCAGTGTCATATCAAGGCCCTAAGTTGCATTTTACATTAGTCTTTTAAGTTTAGACTAAATAATGTATTGATTATTGATAAAAGTTCTTACACTTTTATCAATCCTTGGCACTTTAATTAA
The DNA here is from genome assembly GCF_001698545.2 of Rhinopithecus bieti. NCBI lineage: Eukaryota > Metazoa > Chordata > Mammalia > Primates > Cercopithecidae > Rhinopithecus > Rhinopithecus bieti. The sequence goes on from NW_016804667.1 coordinate 211,251, forward strand.
AATCTTATCATAATGAACAATTTCTCTTTTTCCTAGAAGTTTTCTTATTCACTAAGAAATCATGAGGTGTTTGGGTATCTGTCCTTATTTCAAAGCATGATCCTTTTCTGGAATTAGCATCTGTTTCAATAATTTCTTTTTTTTTTTTTAAATATACTGTATATCCTTGTTTATTACACTAAATCTGTTTCATGGCGATTTGTTTTTCAGGATTGCCACTTTTGTTTATGCCTTTCTTCTAGAAATAGTCTTGCCTACTAAACAATATTGGTTTTCTTGGCAAAATCTATTCAAGATTAATTCTTTTCAGAATGCAAAATGGTATTATTTATGTCAAACTGTGTTTTTAAAGTGAAGACTACAAAGCCATTGCAATTAAACTTAGTGGAAATGTACTTGACAGAGTGATTCAAACTGAAAGAATAAAACTTAGAAAGATAGTTAAGGAAATTTTGAAGGTAAAGATTTGGCCAATTATTTAACAGTGTGATGATGGTGGTGGTGATGGGCAAAATAACAGAAACAAATATTTATTTATTGGAAAGTGAATTGGTACAACTTTCATGAAAGGTTGTTAGGTAATTCATATGGAAAGCTTTTAAAATGTGCATTTCCATTGGCCCATCATTTCAACTTTTAATAATTTTTATAAGAAAATAATTGTGTGTGGCCAGGTGCAGTGGCTCATGCCTGTAATCCCAGCACTTTGGGAGGCCGAGGCGGGCGGATCACAAGGTCAAGAGATCAAGACCATTCTGATCAACATGGTAAAAACCCGTCTCTACTAAAAGTACAAAAATTAACTGGGTGTGGTGATGCATGCCTGTAGTCCCAGCTACTTAGGAGGCTGAGACAGGAGACTGGCATGAACCCAGGAGGCAGAGGTTGCAGCGAGCCAAGATCAGATGCCCCTGGACTCCAGTCTGGCAACAGAGCAAGACTCCGTCTCAAAAAAAAAAGGAAAGAAAAGAAAATAATTTTGTGTGTGTGTGTATGTGTGTGTGTGTGTGTGTAAGGATTTAGCAAAAAGAGTGGTCATGCAGAAATTTTTTAAAAAGTTTAACAGCAAAAAATTTGAAGCAACCTAAGTGTTTAACAAAGGGTTAAGTAAATAAAATTAAACATGATAGACAGTTAAAATTGTATTACAGAACCACAGTTTTGATAGAAAGTTCAGAGTAAATTGTTGAATGAAGCAAAACAACTTATTAAACTTCATACCATTTTAAAAATATATATTACATAGAGAAAAAAATCTAAATGTATATACAGGTATTGGTATTGTTAGTGATTTGTTTTAAAATTTTTGCTGTATGTATTTATTATACAATTTTAAACATCCAATAAATATTTTTTAAAGGAAGGCTTCAGGAGATCTAGAGTTCCAAAAGATACACATTGTCCTAGTCTTCTTTGTTTCTAAAATAGTAATTTCTCCTTACAAAGCAATATTTAAAAGGGTAAATCTGACCTATTCATTTTAGTCACATTTTAGTTTCTGTAAAAGAAAGGCAATTATCTAAATGGAGGAGTACGGAGCCATATACATTAGAAAAACATTGCTAAAAATTAAGGTTTGTTTTTTTTTTAAATCAGAGGCCCATTAATGTTAAAGAGCTCCAGCGTAGCACAGTGAGTGAAGACACCTGCCATATGTCTGTTTTTCTGCACAACATGGTAATTTACAATTACAATTAGTGTGTTTATATACCTCTGTAGTTAACTCATATTTAGAATATAATGTAAGCCCAAATCATTTTCATGTTTCTGAGTGTTTACTTTTCAATTTTAAAAAGCATTTGAAAATATCGAAATCCTGATTTTAACACAGTAGAATCTTCTTTGCTTGTCGTTTTTGAAGAAACCAAATGAATATAAATGAGCTCCATGGATTTCTGAGTTGGAAGGCAAGGTCAGTTCCTGTGATTACATCCCCAGCCAGTTGAAAGATGAACTGTCATGAACTGAATCCACCCCAATACCCAGTGAAATCCTTAAAACAAGTCATTAGCATTATCATGGCTACACCAGTGAAGAGAAACATGACAGGAAGCTTTGGGAGAGGCTACATAGTTTATCGAAGGGGCTACCTCTAGAAAACAGTCCAGCACATAAGTCTGGTAAGCTGCAACTGTGTCACCTCACTTTGCAGCTAGGAGCATAGCTACTAGGCAGAATTAGCTACTTTGGTCTTGAACCTTGGACTTAGGTTTTCTTCCTGCAGCTTCCAACAAAATGACAAAATACAAACTAGCTTCACTTGCTGCTGTCACCTCTTCTATTGCCAAAGACTGTGGTTGGAAAAGGAAACGTTGGGGCCTTCCTGAGATTTCACTACATTTAAAAATCAATATTCTTTTTTAAAACTGTACTGCCTGAATGTCATTTCTTCTTCAAAGGAATAACTGCATTGCTTAACAAGTAGTCCTCCTTTTCCTTTCAGCATATATAATGTAGACCATCTTCTAGGTCTAGGTCATGTGGCCAGGGCAGTGTATAAGATGCATTGGGTTGATTCATTATTTTAGAATGGATGATAATGTTCCTAAATCTGCTTTAAAACTTTGAGTATTATTGATTGAGTAGTGGAAAATCTTAACATATACCTTTTTAATTGAAAGAGAATTTGTTTCAGTATGCCACGCTATTCGTTTTCTAGGACTGCCAAACAAACTACCACAGGCTGGGTGGCTTGAACAACAGAAATTTATTTTCACGCAGTTCTGGAGGCTAAAAGTCTGAGATGAGGTTGTGGGCAGGGTTGGTTCCTTGTGAGAGTTTTGAGGGAAGGATCTGGCCCAGGCTTTTTTTCTTGGCTTGTAGATGGCTGTATTCGCCCCTATCTTTACATTGTCTTCCTTCTGTATATGTGTGTGTCCCTATTTCCTCTTTTTATAAGTGATAGTAGACTAGGACCTATCCTAATGACCTCATTTTAACCTAATTACCTCAGTAAAGATCCTGTCTCCAAATACAGTCACATTATAAGATACTAGAGCTTGGGACTTCCACACATAAATTTGGTGGCGGACACAATTCACCCAATAACACCTACTACCCCTACTGTAGAGAATAGAATAGGTGATCAGGGATAGGTTTAGAAAGGCAGAGAGACTTTGTTTCCTACAAAGGAGTGAAATAAGGTGGTATGATGGAAAGGAAAGAGTATTAGCCACAGAGTCAAATAGTCCCAGATCTGCATTCAAATAATACCACCATTCTAGGGTTATCTTCTCAGGAAAATTTTAGCAAAAATAAGATTTCTTCCCTCCCAATCAATAACCTTCTGGACTAAAGAATTACAGTAACTTCTTATTTATCTGTATTTTTGGAGCAGGACAATTGAACTCTCATCAGTCTCACTTATATTAGGAAGAAAATTTTGATATTTTGTAGAGATATGATTCTTAAATTTCCCCAGAAAAACGGATATGTGAACTTAGTAAGAAAGCTGTCACTTTTCACTAAGAATTGTCAGCCACTAAGTTTATCAAGCTAACGTACAGAACAGTCAGTTGACTTGTCTTTAATTTGTTGTCATTGTGTTTATGAAAAGCAGAACTAAAACAGAAGAGAACAAGTTTAGACAGTGACTGTTTTCATAAACAGTTTTAATAATATTACTAAATCCAAGTAGACACTAAGTTTTTTACATATATTAACTGTAAATATTTCTGTAATAATCAACCATTAAATAATACAGATATTTTAAATGATCACCTCATTTCAAACATTATTTTTTGGCACCAATCTGCTTGCTAAATATGTATTACCTTTGACATTTAAACGAAAGAGAAGAGATGGGGGGGGGGGACCTCCCCATGCAGGGATTTAGTGTGTTATTCTTTACTCCCCTGAAAAGCCAATCACTGCAACACCATAGGGAAAAAAGAACGTTTTGCTGCTTCTGTGTCACATCATTAAAGTAGTTAATCTGCAGCCATAAATTTTTGTCTTCTGGGCCAAGAAATTTCAAGTAAAATACTAACAAAAATGTAACACTTTTAAATGAGAAGTGAAAGCATCTTTATCCTTCTTATTTGAGTTTCCAGAAATGGCATGCTCCATAAAAAATTGTATCATTTTTATTTTTAAACTGAGTTTCTTGCATTAGTCAGTAAACAATTTATTTGGTGAACATTCTCTGTGCACATATATACACCATGTGAACATTTAAGAAACAGAAGGTGCTTGAATTTGTGAGATTTAAATATTTTCTCACAGTTGATCCAGTGATACTACAGTTGAAATAAAACCATATATAAATGAAATACCACTTTCTAAAATGTAAGTGTAGATTTTTTAATTATTGTTTTAATGAGGACAATAATGATTCCATGTATTCAGTGGAATATCTCATAAATCTTCAGCATGTTTACTCTCATGTGCATTCTAAGACTCACCATAAAATACCTATCCTAATTACAGATATACATATTCATTTTATTACATTATCTAACTAGACATATTTTATATTGCTAATTTTCCTGCAAATATTAACTTTTAAAACTATAGGCAATTATTTGATATCTCATTTATGTTCTCCTAAAAACGTGCATACACATATCAGTATACATATTTTAAGTATATTATGTGAAATATGGGTTATGTAGACCATATGTAATACCCCAGGACATGACAAACAAAATGGTAATACTTACCATAGCAATGTTTGGCCATTTCCAAGACATCCTTGCTGGGGTCCCAAACCAACTCCTGCTTTTCCTCCAGGCCCCTCATCTTCATATTCGTGTAAGCAGTAACATTGTACCTCTATACTTTATCCTCAGTGACCAAATTTCTAATTAGCACCTGTTAAGGGCTAAGCACTAAAGATTCAGAATTAGACAAGAAGCACATAAGCTTGAGAGAGGAAAGAATTGAGAAAATCAAGGATTACATCACCAAGCGACCAGTGTGAGAGGAATGGGCAGAGGAACAACACAAAGAAAGGAGCAAAGAACTCAGTGGAAATATATGGAAACATTCTTAAGAAGAGGGAACAACATAAAGGATAACTAGGAGTGGAGGGGGGTAAGGAGAGAGAGAGAGAGCAAGAGAGAGATGACCAAAAGTCAGGAAGGGGAGGAAAAGTGAAGGGAGTTTATTTTGACTGAAAATCTGGACTGTAATTTGTTACTGAAATTAAGAGTTAAATGTAGTGGTAAAAATACAGCCATAGACAAAAAGTTATATAGTTCTCAGTATATGATTACTTGAGCCTTCCAAAATGCATGAGAAGAAATATTTTCTTAACATTAAATATTAATATATCAGTGTTTCAAAAAGACATTGAACAGCACAATACATAATTTATTTAATTGTAATACTTTTGATAATGACGTTTTTGTCATTCAAGACAAAAAAATCATTCTTCCTGTGACTGGTTTTTATATCGACTTATGTCAAATAGCCTAGGTCATAATACTAAGTTCTAAGGTTCTAAAGGCCTTTCTTCCAGGAACTAATGTCATTTAGTACTGGTGTAAACCTTCTTGATGATTTGCCTTGGCACCATGGATCAGCAAATCCAGAGATATTAATGGCTTAGCAGATCCACTGGCCTGTTCTTATCAAGAGTCAATTGTCTTCATTAGACTTTTGATTAAAAAAAACTGTTAATCAGTTTCTTTAAGTTTATTATAATCTCATAAATAAACCACTAAAAAGTGTTTGGAAGTTGAAGAAACCACCAGACACAAGACAATCTCTTAAGTAAAAGCCTGCTTGCCTTTGTTTGCAAAAACATTTATCTGATTAGAAACTCTGTTGACTGCCATGGAACACAGTTAAACTGTTTCTGTTAACAGCTCATTATACGAGAGAATGCCTAGCATGATACTGGAGATAAAATAGATATCAATAAATTTTTAAATCAAACAATTGACTTAAGATAAATAATTAATTCTGATGCATTTTATTCTCATATGAAATTAAAATGATTGATATACTCCTGGTCAGAGTCATTCTGAGAACAACAACAGCAAAAAAAAAACCAACCACCTTTGTAAGAATTATTGAAAACTATTTAGGCATAAAGAACAATGCAGTTCTTAATTATACTTTTTTTGTGAAATGAGGAAACTGTATATATATCTTTAGTTATTATTAAGTCCGGTGTTGCTTCCATCTGTGAATACTGAAATGCCTCAATGTATTATTGATCCTTATAAAACTTTCTAAAATGAGAGTCCAGTTTCTAAAATGAGTCCTTATAAAACTGCAGAATTCTAAAAAGATTCATTTTTCCCCCAAGTCATGCAGACTCATTGGTCTCAGTGGCTATGAATAAACACGAGTCCTGACACCATACTTTGTTTTAAATACAAGTGACACTTTTAGCATAAGTTGTTTCAGCAGGTGAATTTTTTTGCAGATAGGCCAAAAATCTATTAGAACCCAGCACTGATAGATCTATTTCTTAAGAATATCTCTTACTTCTGATAATCCCCAAAGTATGTATAATGAAACATGTTAGGTGAATAATTTTGAGAGGTCTGCTCAAGGCAGTGGGCTTATGTTTAGTGCATTCCACTGGGCAACTGCCTTTTCAGACCCTTACCATCTACAGAGGAGAGCCAGAAGGTATATACCCTCATAGCTTAAGGTTCCTAAAAGTTAAATATGTTGGAATGTAATAAGAATATTCAGAAAATGGAAGTTAAGTAATTATTCTAAGAACACTGAGGGTTTTTTGAGTTATTTGTAACTCAACTTGAGGTAGAATATAGCTCATCCGAATCATAATGCCAGATGAGTTGTTTTCCAACCAGCTCTTAAAATGTTTTACATGTTAGAGTTTAAATATTATAGTTTAAAAGGGTTAGTAAATGCTTTTCCAGAATGAATTTTCACATTGTCTTCTGGAAAGCATGTACTAACCCTGTTATTGTCCAATGCTTCTGCTCTCTTACCCAAGAGAGATAGCTATAGCTAGTTTTCAGTTGTTTATGAATACATTGTTTATTTGGGAAATTATCCACAATGAACCATCATCTTAGACTAGCTTCTCCTTGTTTCCCAGTATATTTTCTATGCCACTTTTTCCCACTACCAAACTAGCATCTTCTCAGCAAATGCAAACTACTTTTAATTATGCCAAGTAAAACATAATCAGAAAAATAAACTCCCTCTCTCCCACTATCCCTCCTTCTATCATTATTATGAAGTATTAGAAAACTGAATATGAATAACTTTGGATTGCCTACCACTTTTAGTTATCTATAGCATTTACATGGATAATCTAGAAACTTCTTGCCCTTAAACACATATTAGCATTTTAAAATGCCACTATTATAATTTACTGTATAGTAATTTTACATATTCAAATATGTAGACATGAATTCAAACATGAATACATGAATATCAAGCTCATGTTTTATAACACTGAAAAAGAAGCTGAATACAATCTACTCTTTTCAGTTACTGTACTAGTACAGACTCTTCATTTTAAGTTACATAAGCCCAATTCAAGCTTCTTCCAAAAAAGAAAAGAAAAGTATTGATTCATGTAAACTGAAAAACCCAGATGTAGATCTACTTCTGGTATCAACAGATCCTGGGACTCAAACTCTGTCATCCAAACTCCTTCCGTTTCTCTTTCTACTTTTCTTTGCCTGTTGGCCTCATTCTTTCTTTCTTGCAGAAAGGGCTTTTTCACACAAACAGGCAGGGTATCTACAGGCAGTCGCAGCAACTTCTATTCAGCATAATCCGAGAGAAACAGCCTTCTCTCTGCCCTAGCATCTAAGTATCACTGAAGCCGAAGAGGTCACGTATTAGGACAGGCTGTGATTGGCCAGCCTGAGCCAGTACCTTATCTATGAGGGGGTTGGGGGTAGGGCATGGTATTGTAATTGACAGCCCAGTGAAGACTATATGGAGTTGAAGAGAAATGCTCCCTCAGAGAAGAGTTTTGAATATGTCGACCATCATTTTCCTTGTGTCAACTTTTCCAGTTTCTTGAAAAGTTTAATATACGGGCCACAATTAGATCTCAGGTTTCTGATACAGAGAAAAGAGAACATGTAGGATACTGCACACAGGAAGATCCAATATTATAAACACTAGAACTGATCCATCACTTGACTGATATTCGAATCTGTGATTCTGGAATAGACCTCAATGTTAGCACAGTGCCCCAAATCATTTTTGCTGTATCAACCAATTACCACATAAAGCCTGAGGCCTGCTATGTGGAGGGCTTTCTTTCAGTACTGTTCATTTCATTCAGAACCTATAATCCCTGACATGAGCCCACTGATCCACCTACCTATATCCGAAGATAGCTTACTGGCATTGGTACCACAGACCAGGAGAACATGTAAGCATACAGAGACCAGTCTGTTAGCTCTTCATATTAATACTATTTTCTCTTCTGGTACAACCAATTTAATCTTTTTAAGGGAGAGCTGCCAATATTTTGGGGTTATTCTTACCAGTACTTAATTTCTGTCTTGATCATACTTTCATTTGGTATCTATCTTTTTAACAAATAACAGTAGATTCTAATAATCAGTTTTATAGAAATTCTTTGGGATTAGCAAGGTCCTTGTATTTGTCATCTCATTTGTTGCTAAGCTTCAGGCAAAGTAATCCCTAAAATCTCACTGATAAACATGTTTTATTTTGAAATCACAGTGAAAAATAAAGACCTAGAACCTAGATTGTTATGCATAAATTATGTTTGTATCTAATTAATTCTGACAGTGCTCTTGTTTTTGTTCTTTTCCCCAGTTCTGATTTTCTGTTTTTCATTTCTGAAATAACTTTGTTGTATATGATTTTCTTGTAGTCTGCCTTAAATTCCTAGTGGAAAGAAATAGGGGTATTGGTTCATCAATAAATTAGTCAAGCAAACTAAAATCACTATACCAGCTACTGTTCTTCCTCTTATATCCTCAGAGAAGGTAGAAAATATACGGTTAATGTCCTTTCAATGCTTTACACAGAGCAAACTTATTTAATACAGTAGTTCCCCCCTTATTTGCAATTTTGCTTTCTATAGTTTCAGTTACTTAAAGTCAGTCATGGCCAAAAAATATTAAATGGAAAATTCCAGAAATAAACAATTCTTAAGTTTTAAGTTGCGCATCATTCTAAGTAGTATGATGAACTCTCACACTATCCTTCTCTGTCCCTCATGGAATATTAATCATCCCTTTGTCCAGAATATTCACTCCATATATGCCACCCTCCCATTAGTCACTTAATAGCTGTCTCAGTTACTGTATCTGCTGTGGCAGTATCGTAGTGCTTGTGTTCACATAATCCTTATTTTACTTAATAATGACCCCAAAGGGCAAAAGTAGTGATGATAGCATATTGTGATAATTGTTCTATCTTACTATTACTTACTGTTGTTCATCTCTTACTCTGCCTGATTTATAAATTAAACTTTATCATAGGTATGTATGCATAAAGCAAAACACTGTATATCTAGGGTTTGGTACCATCCATGATTTCAGGCATCCACTGGGGGATAAGGGAGGATTACTGTATCACCTAGTGACTATATTTCAAAACCGACTTGCTCTCACTAAAACAATTTCATCATTTGATATATTGATAAACAAGTCAATTTATTATAAAATATTTTATTTCATTAATTATAAGACATAATTTTAACTAGCTAAGGTTGGAATACATCTTGCAATAAGTGATAAGAAAGCATCATGCCATAGCTTAATTGGCAATGTTTTTCTTTCTAAATGATACAAAAAGTAATGATGAATCTTATAATCAATGGTGTCTTGGATGTGGTGACACATGATACTATAATTGACTGTTATAGGTCTTTGTTTCCCCCAAAGAGTTCATTTAAGTCAAATATCTATTGGTCCACATCTTTTGAGAACACTAGGTTTGGTTTAAAGATTCCCTTTTGTAAAGTGAAGTTTCTTTTGGTGATGTTAATTACTCCCTACTCTGTCTATTTTGTAACATCAGATTTTTGTTAATGTATTTCTTAACTCAGAGCACCCTTAGGTTAACAGCTCCATTCACTGGTCATTTTCACTCTTCTTTTCGTATGAAAAAAAAAAAAAAAAAAAAAACAGTGTCAGTGTCATTTAAATATTAGTAATTTATTTTAAGATTTATAAGAAATCTTATGTTTCATTCAAAGCAAAAACAATCTGATATTAAGAACCTGCAATTCTTATGCATGAAGCTGTTTACATTAATCTCAATAATTCAGTTATGACTCTTGCTCTAAATCTCTCTGGTATGTTTCTACTCTGATTTAGTGCCTTGTTTAAAGATTAATGTTACAGAATAATTTATGGCAGCTTCACAGATGGTATTTGAATCTTTGTAAATGGGCTTTGGAATCCTAGGCACAACTCCGTGGAATCTTAGGTTAACGTCAATGTAAATGTTGAAGTTAAAACAGCTCTAAAAGGTCGTGAGAGAAATGTCATTATCCCTTTCTTAAAACCATCAATTTTGAGGGGATTTCATGGGCCAAGTATTTTTACTTCACTAGCATTGATAAGGTATAACTAGCTCCTTGTATGTGACATCACCAGCCACTGTTTGTTGAAAATAAACATTAAAAAAATAAAACAAATTACCTGTTTTAAACCATTCTAAAGTTCTAGTTACAGGAGAAGTTACTGTTCCTATTTTTACAGCTTCCTTTATGAAATGCTTTATAGAATCCACAAACACAAGTTGCTTTTAGTGTCTTTGCTTTGATGTCTATAAAAGACTCATTCAAAACTAGAGGTAGGTGTTCCTAATGTGCACAACAGAATTTGACTGAAGTCATTTGAAGCTATTAGAGATAACCTTTCTCTACATGTCTTTTGGGAGAAAAACTGGTGCCAACAATACCAGTTAAGCTGTAATTAGTGTAACTAACAACTAATATGAAAGAGCAGACTAGAGGTCACTCTTAAGAATTTAAAGGTATTAACAGGTTAAGGTTGTAGGGCATCCTATCTCCCAGCTTAATCTGTTGCCTTAGCTGGTGAGATTTGTTGAAGTCATCAGTGCCCTCTAACCTTGAGGTGTTGCTCTCTCAGAATTTGTTGGTCCCGTGCCAAGTTCCTCCTTCCTGTCTACTGAGATGACTTTGGGAATGGCAAATTCATTTTAAAGTTCTTGTCACAAATGACTACAGATTTTTAACCTCTAAATGTAAATGAAAGATTATGGTTTAATTTGCTTTAATATTCTTGTCCTGCCAACCTCAGACTACATTGAAATTGTCATTTTACTGCGTTGTAGAATATGATTTGTTGAGAACATTTAACATGTATTATAAGAGGAACACTTAAAATCGAACTATTAAATCAGATGTTGTGTAACTGATTCTAATACATGCTGAATATTCCAGTTTTTATGGGCTACTTCTTCAAATTTAATTGCCCACCAGTGGCTTTTGTTTATGTTTACAGTCAGTTCTAATGCAGTTAAAGGACAAGAATGTAACAGAGGAATAGCCTCGCTTCCATGAGGTGTAGTTAACCCCTTTCTTCTAGTGTCTGGCTTTGGCTTCCTCCTCTTATGTGATACCAACACGTAAACAAGAGGAATGCCCCAGAACTTTAATCATTCTTTTTCTTTCCCATTAAAGTAATATATGTAAGGTTGTTCCTGTAGTTAGTTTCTACCTAGAAAAGCTAGAAAGTTTTTTTTTTTCTTTTAAAGCAGCAAGATAGCACTATTGAGAAAAGTCAAAAGGAAACTTTTCCCTTTCAACTTTTGTTTTGCAGTCTTAATCTCAGGCTGTCATTATTATGATACACATTATAGATTTTTTTAAAGTACACATTATTTACTGTGCATAAAGTAAGTCGGCATAGGTCCCAATAACTAAACAAAGTTTTAAGATGAGAAGGATCAAACCACACAACCCCAGAGAAAAGAATATTTTAAATTCAGATTATCTAGGTCACTGAACACACATTAAGGACATATTTAAATACTTTAAGAGCACAGACTTTAAATCCATAGTTCTTATTTAAGTACCCAAAGAAATAATAACGATGTATTCTTCCCATGAATCCTCCACCTTCATGTTTTATACACACACCACTGGTGGCTCATAGGTAAACTATTTTTTATTTTAATAGTTATTTGTTTATTCTAATATGTATCAGAATAACACAAAACCCATTTAGTGGATGTTATTGTTTGGGACTAGGCAAATAGAGAAAGTGAGTTGAGATAAAGGAAATGCTAGGTATGTTAGTAGTGCTGATAGTTTGTGCAGATAGCAAAATACATAAAAGTGTTGCACAAATTAATAGGGAAACAATGCTCTATTGAAACATGAAATTCCCATAATTTTTCTTCTATCCAAGAGCTCACAAGGTGCTTTTATCCCTTCATTTCTTCATATTACCCATGTATTGCGGTTTATTTAATTCATGTGTATACTTGGCAGTTTGATCTCTTGTTTCCAGAACAGGCCATCTTCTTTGGACTTTGGTCTTGGATTAGATGATGTCTAAGGCTCCTTCCTGTGAAGTTTTAACTTCCTGTGGCAAGATTATTAGTCCTCAGCTAGTAAGTTCCTCAACGTTGGGAACCACAGCTATGTAACTTCATCTGAGCAGTACCTAGCATGATAACAAACCCAAATAATTATTAATGTGTGTCCTTATTGATTGATTCACATGTTCTAATAACAAAATTAAGCATGTTCCTACATGTCCATGTACTTGCCTCCAACTAACAAATATGTTAATTCGTGCATCAATACTTTAAAACTTTTTTAAAAAGGAACAGACTAATGCTACCCTTAAAGTTCACACAGACACCAATCTTTTTTCATGCTAGGGTTTCCTGAGCAATGACACCAAGCACAGTATTGGAAAGCCTTATTTTTTGCCCCTTCCATACTATCTTATGATTAACTATGAGAGTAAGACATCAAAGCTGAACTGACTTCAAAGCCTGTAACACTTACGGTTTCCAGCTATTACTGTAACCAGCCGCTTCACCCGGACAGCAATTCATCTTACAGAGCTGCCTCGCTAGGTTCCACCCCTCTGCTTCCTGCCTTCCCTCTTTACAAACCTATCAAATTAAAAACTACCCTTTCAATGAAACTTAAACCAGTTGAGAGAATTAGCCTGTTTCCTTAATCTTAAGATTATACTATTAAACTATATTATTCATTTATTCACTTTTTTCAAAATTGTGCCTTTCACAACAAGGCTTTGGGGTATGTTGACATTAAATATAATGTTTTTCAACCATTTTATTTCAGAAGCAGAATATACACGTGAAGGTGAGTGTACACCTACCACTTTAGTTAGGCATCGCGCAATGAAAAAGAAAACAATGAGTCTGGCACTTAATTTGACTTTTAACAAAGTAAAAATGAGGCAAACCAAAACACAGATTATTCATCATAAATGCCTGAAATGTAATTACTTTTTAAGCAAGAGAAATAAAGTCTCATGGGTATATAGTTTTCTTGCTCTGTGAAAGTTAATATATGAGCGTGCGAGCTTGTCTTAGACTTTTAACCAACTCACTACCTTATCACAAATTACTAACATCTTATGCAGACCAGTTTCTTGGAAAACTGTAGAACTAGTATCAGTTGAAGATTTTCATTTTTTCTCTTAATGGTCCAGTTGAAATTTTTATATTATTGAATTATTTGGCACAGTTGGTAGTAAATGTTCAATACCACTGGGGGAAAGCATCTCTTGAGACTGAATAAATAGCATCCAGATCTTAAAGATATGGTACCGAAAGAACTCAGAGAAGACTTAATGATTTAGCTGATCTTAACCCTGAACTATAGATGAGGTTCTAAATAGACATTATGACAGAGGCTTTGATTGTGGATTATGGAAACTAAAGAGGCTCAATATAATTATTGAATTGTTTTAAGAAATGGAATGGGCTGCATTGTAAACTGGCGAGCTTTCCATCTTTTGAAGCAGTCAAATGAAGGCTTAATAACCACTTTTCAAGAATTTGATAAAGGGAATTTTTACATTGGATAGATTAGAATAACGCATCTTTAATATCTACTTCAATTCTAGGGTTCTATGTTTCTAAAATTAAAGGATATGAGGAAACAGAATTGAAGATTAAGCGATAGCTGTTGACTGCAGTCCAGTAATTAGATGGGTTTTGCAAAGAATTCATAAACGGGTATCCTGACAGGATTTGAAAAGGAAACGGCATGATGGCCTGAGTAGATAAGGGAAACAGCAAAATTGATGCACATCTCTTTTGGTGCTAAAGATTGGAAGAGGAGGAACCTACTCTGAAGTACTCAGAAAAGTAAGCATAAGGAAAATGAGAAAAGAAGCTCAACAAATTTTCGGAGTGCTGAAATAGAAACCAAAGGATTTTCTATCTGTGTTACTTAAAGGAATCGAACCAAACAGGTAGGAAAAAATGAGATGCTAAAATTTTAGGTTTTGGAGGTAGATAGTAGATGGATATTTGGAAATGTTCAGTTTGACTTAAGCAGTTTCTACAAGGAAATAATGTGATCACAGCAGCTTGTAAGCAAGAGAGCCTCGCACACATGTTTTAACAGGCAGATAAGAAAGGGAGAATCAGATAATCATCACCTTGAGATGTGGTGAAAAAGTGCATGGAAGATATAATAGTAAAAATAGAAGGAATATGCTGACTGGGAGTGGTAGAAATGTTATCTGTGGCAAATCTAATTGATTGTTCTCTCCAGTTCTGTTTTGAGGAGCATAATAATTGCAAAGGACTAAAAAAAAACACATGGTGAGTGCAAAAAGATGAGAATCACTAACCTATATGTGGCTTTGGGCCAGTTGAACTTCTCTGGATCTGTAATCTTTTAAATATTAGATGGTTAGGTAGATGGTTTCTATACTTTGCAGCTCTAAGATTCTTTTCTAATGCCTTAATTCAGACAGAATTAAATAAGCACTATATAGCCTAGGAGCTCAAACAGATCAAATGTTTCAGCTTGTAACAGCTGGTTTATTTTGGCCTACAGACCACAGCCATGGTAGAAAACTCAGGATAATTTTATGAAGGTTTTGACATTTTAAGGAATATAAAAGTTATGGAGAAATCTCCTGTGTGGGCAGGCAAGAAGTGAGGATACCCAGTGATGCTGCGAAAATGAAGGAGTGCTAGAAAAAGTTAAGATGAGCCCCATCCATTGAGTTTAAAGAAATGATAGGATGTCTACAGAAGACGTCCAAGAGAGAACTGCCAGTGTTGCCTAAAGAATGGAAATCAGGCGTCTGCATCAGAAGTGAATCAGTTTGATTTATTGGCAGTAAAGTGATAGGGAAATCTCATAAATAGATGGTTTCCAGTGAAATAGGAAGAGATACTACCAAAGAACCTTTAGAGAGATGAGAAAAAAGCTGGGAAACATTAAATAAATAAAGGTAGAAAAATAATTTAAATCGCCATTTAGCCAAAAATCAGTAATATGTTACGGTATGACTTCTCATTAAGAAACCACTCCTGGCCGGGCGCGGTGGCTCAAGCCTGAAATCCCAGCACTTTGGGAGGCCGAGACGGGCGGATCACGAGGTCAGGAAATCGAGACCATCCTGGCGAACACGGTGAAACCCCGTCTCTACTAAAAAAATACAAAAAACTAGCCAGGCGAGGTGGCGGGCGCCTGTAGTCCCAGCTACTTGGGAGGCTGAGGCAGGAGAATGGCGTAAACCCGGGAGGCGGAGCTTGCAGTGAGCTGAGATCTGGCCACTGCAGTCCAGCCTGGGCCACAGAGCAAGACTCCGTCTCAAAAAAAAAAAAAGAAACCACTCCAGAGAAGTAAAATGGACAGACGTTGTTGTTGTTGTTGTTGTTGTTGTTGTTGTTGTTGTTGTTGTTGTCGTCTTTGTCGGGACAATTATTTTTCAGAAGTGTTAAGTCTTTCATTTCCTGGGAATAAATTATATATTAGGGCCTTACAAGTAACTGGGGATTATATATGACTGTTAATGTAGTTGCAGACATTACAGAGTCAACTTTAACATACATTAAATTATGATTTGTATGTCTTGATACATTTTTTTCTCCAAGTTCTGTTATTCTGAGTTTTGGATATAAAAAACTTCCTATCACTATTCTGAGCCATACTCTTTGTTGTTGTTGTTGTTGTTGTTGTTGTTGTTGTTGTTGAGACGGAGTCTCACTGTTGCCCAGGCTGGAATGCAGTGACACAATCTCGGCTCACTCACTGCAAGCTCCGCCTCCCGGGTTCACGCCATTCTCCTGCCTCAACCTCCCAAGTAGCTGGGACTACAGGCGCCCGCCACCATGCCCGACTAATTTTGTTTCGTATTTTTAGTAGAGACGGGGTTTCACCGTATTAGCGAGAATAGTCTCGATCTCCTGACCTTGTGATCCGCCTGCCTCAGCCTCCCAAAGTGCTGGGATTACAGGCGTGAGCCACCACGCATACTCTATTTTGAAATAAGAATATTGGCCAGGAGTGGCGGCTCACACCTGTAATCCCAGCACCTGGGAGGCCGAGGTGGGTGGATCACAAGGTCAGGAGTTCGAGACCAGCCTGACCAACATGGTGAAGCCCCATCTCTACTAAAAATACAAAACTTAGCCGAGCATGGTGATGCGCACCTATAATCCCAGCTACTCAGGAGACTGAGGCAGGAGAATTGCTTGAACCCAGGAGGTGGAGATTGAAGTTAGCCGAGATCATGCCATTGCACTCCAGCCTGTGCCACAACCTGTGTGACAGCCTGAGACTCAGTCAAAAAAAAAAAAAAAAAAAAAAAAGAATATGAATTATACAGAAATGATCATTTATAGCAACATTAATATCAGGAATTTATGCCTATTCTTTTTTAAATGGTGCCTTAATCTATGAGTGAAATTTGTCTTATAAATACGACACATTAATAGAAAGTTAGGGACAAGTGCAGTTCTCTGACTAAGTTTTATATCATAGTTTATACCTTCCATACTCATCAGTGACATACTTTTTTCAGCTGTCATTAATCCATTTACCTCTGGTTATTGGAATGAAGAGAAATTACCAAAGAATTTTTCACCAGTGTAAATAAATTCCTCTGTATATGTGTATTGTTGCACTTTTCTCTTTTCTATCTATATGGCCCTTCCCATTTTCTATGTATAAGGCCCTTTTAAAGATTCCAAAGCCAATTCTTCCTTTACTTAAAAAAAAAAAAAAAAAAAAGCAACTGTGGCAACAGTTCTGAATAGTTTGGCTGAACTCCAACTTTCTGGTTGTTTTGCCACACTTAGTTCCACATCGCTGAGTTGAGAAGGCAGAAGTGACACCGCTCTGTGCTGACCTATTGGTCATGACCACTCCTACCTCATTCTCAGCATTTTCATCCTAATCTACTTCCACACATAATGTACTTCTGCAGCAGTAAACGACGATGTAAAATCTAGAATCAATTAACCAATGCAGTAGCTCAGGATCCACTGGGATTTTTTTCTTTGTGTTATAATTTAAAGCATTTGCTCAGTAGATACCATCTCATCATATATTTCCCATGTGAAAAGAGAAATTAGAAAAAAAGTCTCCAAAATCTAAATTAAATATGTATAACAAAGTATTATTATAAATAGTATATATTTCTTTGATCTAAAGAATATACAGTACTTCAGCCTTCATCAAGAAAAAAAAAATATGCCTCTGAATGGCTGATTATACTGTGCACATTGAATCAGAATGTCAGAATCTTCTAAATAAATTGTTATCATGAAATAAAGCAGAACTTCAACTCTGAATTTATATAATTCATTCCATTGTAGATTTTTTTCAATTGAAGAATACATTTCTCAGCCATAAATTGTACTGAGTATGAACGGCAGAGTCATTTGAGCTTTATTGAAAATATAGGAGAACATCATGTTTCCTGTCCTTTTGTTAAACTTGGCATATTGATTATTATTATTATTTTTTTTTTTTTTTTTTTTTTTTTTTTTTTTTTTTTTTGCACAGCTTATAGTACAGAAATGTGATACACAGCTATGGCAAGACAAACTAACCACATGTGAATTTGTTAAGTACTGCTGGATTAGCAGAAATTGTCTGACTGTGCAAATAGCAAGATTTGACTTTTCCAGGAACTCTTTATGACTTGATCGATTAAAATAACAAGTTTTGATTTTATTGCTCAGAATAAATCATTAGTAAAACTCATTTTCTCTTGATCACTCATTTGTAGGATGTTGACATTCATTTTGCTTCTGTATTTCAAGCAAAGTAATAAATATGTAGAATTGAATCAAAAGTTCAAAGTCAAATATAGGAAGATAAAGATGTAATAAATGTTATCTCTTAACAGTAGTTTATAAATTTTGCTGAGAAGAATATTCTAGATTTTTATTTAAATTTGCCATTGCCGTTCTTTCTCATTCTCTTTAGTGTTCATGATTTTGTTCTCTTTAGACTCAAACGTAACAAGATTTATACTTGGCTAATACATCTTTCTGCATTTAAATATAGAACCTTGTAGAGGGTTTCTGAAGTAGGACTAGTTTGCTCTTCTCTTCACAGTATTAAACCTCCTTCTTAAATACATCTATTATATAGTTTACCTTGCCCAGCTTCAAAGAGTAGAGATGGAGAAAGGATGAGCTATCACTCAGCAGAGAGGGTTCCCATGGTTTCTTAGAAATGCTAATGTGTTACCTATCATGTTTATAAAGTTCTCTGAAGCAGATAAGCCATTGTGTGGTTTTCTGCAAAACAAAACTGACAGTCTGTCTAAAGCTAGAAAGTGTCAATAATATTAGGTACACGTGATAATATTGTCACCTGCCTTTTGTGAAAATACTTTCTTTAAAAAATCTGTCTCTAAATGTAAATTTCTTTTCTAACAACCTTTTTTTTTTTTTTTTCAAAATTTTCTCTACATGTTCTCATTTCCTTTAAAGAAGTGGACATCTTAGGAAATTGCATGCCAAATTTATTAGGAACAAGTCTTTCAAAATTATCTGGTAAAAAAAAAAAAAAAGTCGGGGGGGAAGGATCACTGCAAAGAAGAAAGTGCCACTGGTTTGTGTTAGGTGACACTGTGCCCTGCTTGTCTAATTTGATTACACAGAGCCCCTGAAGCCTCAGGCAAAGCTGATTTTAGCTATAATCAGCTTCTTAACCTTTTGAGAACTAACGTAAACACTACCTACCAGTGGTTAATTATGGTGCTCTGCTACATGCTACAAAGTGCAAAGGTAAAAGTGTAGAACTACAGTAACACATGTTATGACAAAAAATTTAACAAGATGACTTAAGGGGACTGCATCAGAATGCAGTTGTGTATTTGTAATAAATTTTAAAAATTAATAAAGAGACTTAAAGGTGCTTTAAAAAAATTTAGCTATAGTTTTTGCTTAAGTTCTATCCGTAAGTGCTAAATACTCACTACTTTTTCCTGTTTGCTGTCCTCACATTTGTACTTTTCTCTGAAATCCTCTTTTGATTATATATACATGTTAGAAATACAAGTGTATTTATAGATTTCTTTCACAAAATTTATTGTAATGCACATATAAGTAGAGTAAAATCCTCGTTTCACTTTTATAGATAGTAAAAGTTAATTAAGAGAGGAATGAATTTCTTTATAATTAAATGGAATATTGTGGTTATACAGGCAAGAACCTAAATTTTTTATTTAAAACAGGAATTCTTGATGCAGGAATCTGATGTGCCATATGGGAAATTAATATGTAAGATGATTTTACTGTCTATAGTTGGTGTAACTCTGGTGCGGTGATATGACTAATGGAGTAAAGAACCATAAAGATTGAATAATGTACTTATCAAGACTAGATCTTCAAAGTCATATTTATTGGGAAAACTCCAATAGGAACATTCTCCTGAGTAAGAGTTGCAGGTGACCAGGAGACTATACGGAGCCATAAGCCACAGCCCTTATTGGTGGGTCTCAGTACCAGCAATTTTACCTGAAATTTCATGCCTTGTGAAAATTCTGAAGGGTAGAATCTGAATGCTCTCCAGTGACACACATTAGAAACAGTCACCCTGTGTAGAATTAACTTAAAATGAGGGGAAGGAGAAGGTTCAAACTAAAAGTTATCTATAATTTTTTTAATCTAAGGTCACTTTCTAATAAGTAATGTGAATATGTGATTATGCAGTGTAGTTCGTCTGTGCTTACAGTGAGCTTAAAACTTGCATGTAAAGAAATGGATTTGTAGAGGGGAACCTTTCAGAGTTTCTGAAGTGTTGGGAAGCATGAGCTTGCACCTGGTAGCACCACCAGCCCATTTGGCCAGACTTGGTCATGTGGCAAATAAAGCTGACCTTGTTAATAAATAAACTAATTAACATAAATGCCACCTAAAAGGAGTTCAGATGCATTTAGTAGCCACATATAATACTATGGGATAAATGAAGCCAGATATCAAATAACTGGACATCTTTAGCCCCTTGCAGAAATGTTTTTAACGAATTGCATTTATGTTTTGTAATCAGCTTGTTAAAAGAAAATTATGTGAAACTGCATGTTACAGATGTTACAGATATCTTTTAGGCAAAGTGCTTTTTATTTTGTGGCACATATTACAAAAAATGTATTTTTCCAGCATCCTGGAAAGTTGCAGGGAACTGCTAACGGCTGGAGGCCACAGGCACAGGGCTTTAGCTGCCCTAGTCCTATTGCCACTGAGGGCTGAGGATCACTATCTCCGCACCCCTGTAAACCATTCAGGGCTCGCTATTTTAAAGGAAGTAGTTCCCTATATTTCATGAGGTCCTCTCTTAGGAGAACCCACAGGAGAAATCTTCCTTAGAATCCAGTGCTTCACCAGTTGTTTATTTTTATCTTATGACAATGAAAATTTTATAGTATGTTTTTCCAGTGAGAGTGTAGATATATCTTCAATATACTGATTCCCTTTCTTTCGGGCATATACCTAGCAGTGGGTTTGCTAGATCATATGGTAGCTCTATTTTTAGTTTTTTGGGAACATCCACAGTGGTTGTACTATTTTACATTCCCAACAACAACGTGCAAGGGTTTTCCTTTCTCCACATCCTTGCCAAAATTCGTTATTGTCTGTCTTTTGGATATAAACCATTTTAACTGGAGTAAGATATCTCATTATAGTTTTGGTTTGCATTTCTCTGATGATTAGTGATGTTGAACATTTTTTCATGTACCTGTTGGCCATCTGTATGTCTTCTTTTGTGAAATGTCTATTCAGATCTTTTGCACATTTTTAAATTGGATTATTAGATTTTTTTTTCCTTTTGAGTTGTTTGAGCTCCTTATATGTTCTGTTTATTAATCTCTTGTCAGATGGGCAGTTTGCAGATATTGTCACTTTGTTGATTGTTTTCTTATCTTTGCAGTTTCCTTTAAACTTGATCTGATACCGTTTGTCCATTTTTGCTTTGATTGCCTGAATTTTTGAGTTATTACTCAAGAAATCTTTTCCTAGTTAAATGTCCCAGAGAGTTTCCCCAATGTTTTCTTTCTGTAGGCTCATAGTTTTGGGTCCTAGATTTAAATCTTTAATCCATTTTGATTTGATTTTTGTATATGGTGACAGCTAAGGGTCTAGTTTCATTCTTCTGCATGTGGACTTCCAGTTTTCCCAGCACCATTTATTAAGGAGACTGTCCTTTTCCCAGTGTATGTTCTTGGCACCTTTGTTGAAAATGAGTTCAATGTAGATGTTTGGGTTTATTTTTGGGTTCTCTACCCTGTTCCATTGGTCTATGTGTCTGTTTTTATGCCAGTACCATGTTGTTTTGGTTACTATAGCTCTGTAGTATAATTTGAAGTCAGGTAATGTGATTCCTTCAGTTTGGTTTTTTTGCTTGGGATGGCTTTGGCTATTCTGTGTCTTTTGTGGTTCAGTATAAATTTTAGGATTATTTCCTCTATTTCTTGAGTGGAATTCTTTTCTTAATTTCAATTTTGAATTGTTTATTGCTAGTTTGAGAATTAAAATTGATTTTTGCATATTGATTCTGTATTTGTGACCTGGCTAAAACTTGTTTATTCATTCTAGATTTATTTTAATATAATATTTAGGATTTTCTACATACAGGACCATGCCAACTATGAGTAAAAACCATGTATATCTTCCTTCCTAATATATATGCCCTTAAGTTCTTTTCTTGCCTTACTGTACTGGCTGCAACCTCATGTACAATATTGAACAGGAGTAATGAGAGCAACTGTAGATTCTGATCATTTGCCTTGAGGATCTTTGTTGTTGCTTCTGGTCTTTCACTTTCTTCTGTTTTTAGAAACTTGACTTAATCTGCAGACTCTGTCCCCTCTTCAAAATGTAGATATTGATAGTTCGGTGGGTTGTTTTTGTTTGTTTGTTTGTTTTCAATTTTAATTTTATTTTAGGCCAGCTCCTAGATAATGACTTCTTTGCCTACATAGCTTAATGGTCAGAGGTTTTGTTCAATCACCCGAAGCTAGTAAGACTCTGTGGGTGGATCCATGTTTGAGTTACAGGGTGTAGTCAAAGTTGCCAAGTCTGCCTTAGCTTTCCTTCTCTACCAGGCTATCCTGGGGCTTCTGTCCCAGCGCTCATCCTCTCCATCAGCTAGGAATGTGCGGGAGTTCATCTAGTCTCTCAGCTGCTCACTCATTTCCAGGATCTCCCTACTGAATTTCTAGCTAGTCTACTGGTCTACCACTCGCCCCAAGCAAGACCACAACCTCAGACTAGCAAGGCCGGGGTTTTTGTGATTGGTTTTCCACTGAATTTGCTTTACTTGAGGATAATATGATTGGGCATGGGTTTCTCTCCTTCTGCTGTAAATGTCAGCCCCTTCTAGCAGGGAAGCTGCAGGTTTTCACAGCCAGTCATGCTCTGGAAGCACTGCTCTGCTACCAAGCTACTCGCCACAGATTGCCACTGACCTTACCTGTAACACAGCAGATTTCCTTGAATAAACATTTCTCAGTTAGTTTTTTTGCTTTTGGTTGATTTCTGGAGTGTTGAAATGGTTGTACTTGACAATTTTGCCACCTTTTTAGTTGTTCAGGGGAAGAGGATTTGCCAACTTCTTCACTTGCCATCTTCGGAAGTCCTGTCTGGGTTCATTTTTGTACATCCCCAAACCCTTTATGGAACAAGATGAAACAGCAAACAAATAAGATAAAATAGAAAAATAACAGAGTAAAGGAAACATAAAATAGGAAAATAAATTTTTTATGGAATAACAATAATTTTTAACTCTTATGACAGATGTTCCCAGTGTATGTAGGAATAGAAGTTCTCCTCATATTACAATAGAGGTTTACCCCATCAGAAATTTTTTTAAAAAAATTCAAATTACCCTTGGCAACTTGTCATTGAGATGTGAAATTGGGCGGGGGGAGATATGTATGTGACCCCCCCCCCCAAAAAAAATAGAACCAGTTGGATCAAAATGCTACCCTAGGATCCTTGTTTCATTTTATTTTGTTTTCTCCCAAAGGTCAGATCCCAAAATTTGTACAACTTTAGGCTGTAGGAATGCTTTCAAAAATGTACGGTGGTAAAACTGCCAGATTGAAGGTTTCTTAAGTGCTACTGTCCAAAATCACCAGGCATGCTTGAAACTAGTAATTCTTGTCAGAATATACACTCTCAGTGTGTGACTTTTATCTGCAGGTGGCAGAGCATATGTTTTAGCACCAAAAAGTGTAAGGTGGCAGAGGGAGGATATTTAATGTGTTGTAACCTATTTTTATTTTTATTTTTTTTTTCTTATAGCTGCTTAGTTCAGGTCAAAAGCAGACTAACTAAAATGTTTGCAGATCTTAAGGGCTATATTTAAATTAAGGGAAAAAATATTCCAAATAAAGTTGTGTCATTTGTTTTTATTTAACATATGAATCAAAGTTATTGAACCAGTATTTTCCCATAAAAGAAAAATACATTGGTACCTTATGTAACTGAACTGTAGGGAGGGGGCTCGTCTCTTTAAATACATTTTCTGGTTAAATTCTAGTTACCCTTTAAATACTACAGTCACCTTTATTTTTATTCCATATTATAACAATCAATTTTTCTAATTTAGGAAATAGCTATGTGTGTGTGGCTAGCAATTACATATGGTTAGCAAATATCACTTAGTATTTTCTGACTGATGTAGCTCTTACTACATGATTCAGTCATCATTTTGTGCACTAATCATAATCAGACTTTAGCAGAAGAGCAGGAGTAGGAAATTCAAACTCCAACTGATTGGTGACATGGAGCAATGCAAGCCCAGTGTTGTCAGATTTCCCGGTTTTCCCAAAGAAGTCAAAAGTCTGAATATTTATTTCAGATTTCTATAATTTTAACTGTTGCAACTAACTAAAAATTTTTAAACTATTAAAGAGGTCAAATAAAATGGCAGCCATTTATATCAGGCCCATAGACTACCAGTTTGCCTGTTCTGATGACACCCTCTGGCTGATCTCTTATTGTGTAACTCTTGCTCATTAAAGAATGCATAATATGCTCCTGAAATGGTTGTCTTTATTGTGTTACCGTAAAGTTCTGAGGTAATGTGTTGTATTGGAAAATGCACTGAAGTAGACATCCAACAACCTTGATTCTGAAGCCAAAAATATTTCTTAAGCCTCTCCTGTATTAACTAGGCCCTGGTATAAGCACTTGTATGTATTAACTCATTTAATTATAGCTTTAGTTTTGCTTCTTAAAAGTTTTATACTGTGAAGTCAATCATTTAATTTCTACGGGTCTGTTTCATCACTTGAAAAATTATAGGATTGGAAATACATATATATGTGTATGTATACATATATATGGTTAGATTCAATAGAACAAAAATAGTCGACTAGACTATGGTTTTAATTTCTATGAATTTATAGCACCTTATTCTATGTAACACAATAAAAGTATATATAATCTGCAATTTATTTTCTTTTTTTTTTTCGAGACGGAGTCTTGCCCCGTCACCCAGGCTGGATGCAATGGCACAATCTTGACTCACTGCAACCTCTGCCTCCCGGATTGAAGTGATTCTCCTGCCTCAGCTTCCCAAGTAGCTAGGATTACAGGCACGCACTTCCATGCCCAGCTAATTTTTGTATTTTTAGTAGAGACGGGGTTTCACCATGTTGGCCAGGCCGGTCTCGAACTCCTGACCTCGTGATCCACCCACCTCAGCCTCCCAAAGTGCTGGGATTACAGGCGTGAGCCACCATGCCCAGCCCTCTGCAATTTACTTTCTTTAACCAATATCGTACTATGAAGATTTAAATTAAGTTGAGAAAGAATTTTAGTATCTACCAACCATGGGGTAAAAAAATCCTGGACCCTGTCCTGGAGGACCTTATGATTTCATTGAGGCAATGTAGCATGCAGGTAAAATGCATTGCTCCTCAGCTTTATTGGGCCATAATTGACAAATAAAAATTGTAAAAATTCAAGGTATACAACACGATGATTGACATGTGTATACCTTGTGAAATGATTACCACAATCAGTCCATATTAATTCCATTACATAGTTACCATTTGTGTGTGTGGTGGGGTGGGGGTGGGTGGTAGGAACACTTACCATCTACTTTCTTAGCAAACTTCAAATATATAATACAGTATTTTACTACATTCACCATGGTGTACATTAGATCCCCAGAACTAATAAATCTTATACCTGAAACTTTATATCCTTTAAATTTAAATTTCAAATTAGAGCAGAAAATAGGTACCCAGATGAGACAGGGTTACATGCAAGTGCTTTAACTACTCCAAGGCTAATGGAATAAATGTATATATATATATATATGTGTGTGTGGTAGTGTTTGTGGAAGACAGGACTTGGAAAAAAGAAGATGAATTGGAAGGTGGAGAGCAGGGGTCCCCAACCCAGAGGTCATGGACCAGTACTGGTCCCTGGCCTGTTAGGAACTAGGTCACACAGCAGGAGGTGAACAGTGAGCAGTGAGCCAGCATTACCGCCTGAGCTCCGCCTCCCGTCAGATCAGCAGAGGCATTAGATTCTCATAGGAGCCGAATCCTGCTGTGAACTCCACATGCGAAGGATCTAGGTTGAGCTTCTTATGAGAATCTAACGCATGATGATCTGAGGTGGAAGAGTTTCATCCTGAAACCATCCCCCACTCCCCGTGTGTGGAAAAATTGTCTTCCACAAAACCAGTCCCTGGTGCCAAAAAGGTTGGGGACTGCTGATGTAGGGGACCCTTCAAGGTGAAACAATAACTCAAAGTCAGACACAAGACTGTTATCATAGCAAAGAAATAGAAAACATGTCACCTTCCTAGAGCTTATAGTATAGTGAGGAATTTTACAGAAAAGTCAAGATAATTATAGTGCCTTTTTAAAACTTTTATGAAGGTGGATGACTATAATTTTTAAAATGTATCCCAATATGACTCTTGTGACTTTGGCATTAGATTCAAATTCATGAGGTGCAGTTGTTAAATTATTTTTGTTTGTAGCTCTCAAATGATTCAGAGGAAAAAAAAATACATGTACAGGGAATGAAAGAGATGAAACAAATGTGGCAAAATGTTAACAATTATTGAATCTATAGGAAAGGCATATGGGCATTCATAGCACTACTGAAATTCTTATCCATTTGAACATTTTTACAATAAAATTGAGAAAAGAGTAAATGGGTAGAGAAGATATTAAAGTAAAAGTCTTCCAAATAATTAAAAGATCAACAAAGAAATTTAGAAAATACTGGCCGAGCGTAGTGGCTCATGCCTGTAATCCCAGCACTTTGGGAGGCCAAGGCGGGTGGATCACCTGAGGTCAGGAGTGCAAGACCAGCCTGGCCAACATAGCAAAACCCCTTCTCTACTAAAAATACAAAAATTAGCCAGGCGTGGAGGCGGGCATCTGTAATTCCAGCTATTTGGGAGGCTGAGGCAGGAGAATTTCTCGAACCCAGGAGGCAGAGGTTGCAGTGAGCCGAAATCACACCACTGCACTCCAGCCTGGGTGACAGAGTGAGACTCCATCTCAAAAAAAAAGGAAAATAACAAAAACGTTTTAGTGTAGCTAGATTACTAACCAGAGAAATGAGAAATTTATGCCCCTAAATACTTACTTTAATAGAATAAATGCTAAAAAATAATGCATTTTAAAATAAAAAAATTGAGTGTAGTATTAAAAATTAAGTGTAACATAATGATTATGGTACAAATACGTAATTAGATGCCTTATGAATATTTGGTAAACTTACTTCATTTCAGACTTCCCCAATCTTTGCAAGTAGATCTTACATTGTATTATGTAGGCGAGAAAACCTGGCTGCTTTTGGATGTCATGAAAAGTAAATACAAAAGAGTAAATCCTTTATTTTTTGCCAATGTAATCCTTACATTTCAGTAAAATTTTGTTGACAACACTTCTAAAGCAAAACAAAGTTGTTCAGCCTCCCAATGAATTCTGGGCAAAGAAAGTTTATTTTCCCATTTTTCCTTGTCTTGTTTTGCCAGAATTATAAATGCTATATAGACTTATGAGAATATTCATAACTATCCAGATGATTAATTTCCCACTTCGATGAGGCACAGCCTAATCAAACACACGTAGATATATTATGAGTTTAAAAAAGAGCTCTTATGATCATATCCAGTGTTTAGTGTTTAATTTCAGTAGAAATTGGTTTCATTAATGTCTTTCTTTACTGGAATCATAACAAATAAAGTGAAAAAGAATCCTGGCCACTTTTTTTTTTTTTTTTTTAACAAAATCTTGTTCTGTTGCCAGGCTAGAGTGCAGTGCCACAATCCCAGCTCACTGCAATATCCCCCTCCCAGGTTCAAGCAATTCCCCTGCCTCAGCCTCCCAAGTAGCTGGGACTACAGGTATGAGCTACCACGCCTGGCTAATTTTTTGTATTTTAGTAGATGGGATTTCACCATGTTGGCCAGGATGGTCTCGATCTCCTGACCTCGTGATCCACCAGCCTCAGCCTCCCAGAGTGCTGGATTAGAGACGTGAGCCACTGCATCCGGCCTCCTGGCCACAGTTTTTATTGAAATACACGTAACATGAAATTCACCATTATAGCCATTTAAAGGAGCACAGTTCAGTAATTTCCAGCATATTCACAGTGTTGTAGCCATCACCACTGTTTAATTCTGGAACATTTTCACCACTCCAAAAAGAAACTTTAGACCCATAAAGCAGTCACTTACCATTCTCTCCTCCTTTCAGCCCCTGGCAACCACTAATTTGCTTCAGTGATTCTGTGCATTTGCTATTCTGACTATTTCATATAAATTGAATCATAGAGTATGTGGCTTTGTGTGGCTAGCTTCTTTCATTTGGCAGAGGCTTCTCAAGACTGAACCATATTGTAGTATGTATCAATTCTTCATTACTTTTTATTGCCAAATAATATTCTATTGTATAGATACACCACATTTAGTTTACTCATTCATCAAATGAAAGACATTTGGCTTGTTTTCACTTTTTGGTTACTATGAATCATGCTGCTATGAACATTCATGTATAAGGGTTTGTTTGAACATCTGTTTTTAATTTTGTGGGTTCTATACCTATAAGTGGAATTGCTGGGTCATATGGTAATTTTCTGTTTAACTTCTTGAGGAATTATCAATCCGTTTTTCTAGCCATATTTTTAATGTAAGGTTAAAAGGCCAGTTTATGGAAAAAGGATATTATATGTTGAGAACTTCCAATCCCCAAACCCCCAGTTAAAAATTTAGCAAGTAATCTCAAATACAGTGTTATTTGAGTTCAAATTTCTCTTTTGGCATTACTAATCATTGCTCTGCAAGCTTAATTGAGTTTTCAGTGAAGGGCATTTACTCTATGCTCTCTGACCAATAGTTGCTTAATTGAAGTGTATGTGGAGGACTGGTAACCAGAATTTGAGCTTTTGAATACACATATACAGTCTTTATACATGTATATATACACACACATTTTTTTCAATTTTTGTCTTCAGTTGAAGAGGACAAATGCTTTACCCTACAATTTAGAAGCATAATATCAGGAAGTTTCAGACCTTAGTCTGATGTGCCTCTTAAAATAGTTATAAATTAGGGAGGTGTCTTCCAACTTCTCAATAACTATGTTTTAAAATTGCCAGTGTGTCCCTGAAAAAAGATCAACAAATCTCCGTTAGAATCTGTGCCAAAATATTTCTCAAGAACTGCTAGCCCTCTATATTTAAAACGTTTGCACCATTAAAATTTCAGGAAGTTTGAGAATTTCTTAAGACATTAAAATATTGGACCTTTTAAAATACTAAATGGATTACATATATGTCTTGAGATTTTGGCCTATGGTTAACTTTCCCCATGGAGCTGAAATACTTTGTGCTTGGAATTAAGCCAAATCTCCCACTTGCATGCATTTAACTTATGTTGCATGCATCCAAGTCCTGGCATTTGAATGGTCTTTTTTCTTTATCTGAATACTTTCTAACTTGAGGGAAAATGACACTTTCCTTTCAAAACTTGCTTCTCTCCTCTCTTTCCCCTCTTCACCCAAAGCAGATGTCTTTATACTATGTACCTACAGTCCTGTGAGGAAAGCAGGCACCTTGATATTTTCCAACACAAGAGGATTGATTGCCCTTAAATACCCCCAAGGCCTGAGGGATTTATGGATGAGCGGGTAGTGAGTTATATGAACCCTTTGAAATTCTGTATTGAATTGGTAGATTACATACAATTAGTTTATGTGGAGGAGAATCATAGCTCTTCTCATACTCTCAAAGAGGTAAATAGTCCCTAAAAAGTGAAGATCTGATGGTTCTAGCAGTGGCCTGGAGAGCAAAGGGGACACACTCCCTGTGGTACCACTAACACATTGGATGGTGTGTGATTAAATCGGGCATGTGTTTCAGTCAGGCTTTCCACTGCAGAGCCAGAGTAATAGCAGTGCTAAGGGAGTAGCAGAGAATCAGTGATGCCAGGGTTACTAGTTTTTCTTGTTTGGGGTTTTCTGTTTGTTTCTTTGTTTTGGGGGGTGGTTTGAGACAGGATCTCGCTCTATCGCCGAGTTTGGTGTGCAGTGGCATGATCAAGGCTCACTGCAGCCTTGACCTCCTGTGCTCAAGCGATCCTCCCCTCTCAGCCACCCAAGTAGCTGGGAGTACAGGTGCTTGCCACAAGGCCCAACTAATTTTATTTATTTTTGTTTTGTTTTGTAGAAACAGAGTCTCCCTATGCTTATAGACTAGTCAAGTGATCCTCCCGCCTCAGCCTCTCACAGTACTAGGATTACAAGTGAGAGTTATAAGTTCATTGCAAGTCCACTACATACTTGGGCAGAAATAATAAAAAGAACCATTTTCTCCTGTTGGCATACTGGCCTTTCCCATCATCTCATACTTAATAGTCCTTATTTTTAAAAGTAAAAATAAACCTTTAAGAAAACCTGTCATTCTCTTTAATATTTTGTTGATCTTCCCTCAGATGCACATCCCCTAGCAGGTAACCTTTGCCTTCTTTGAAGCCATTTTGAGTCATCATGCAGTATGATGCCACTTTGAAAGGACTAGCCTAGCTTACTGCCCCTAGACCTTTAATAGCCCCATGAGAGCTCATCCTGAGCTTACCAGCTTTGCAACTCCAGAGCGACAGATAGACATCAGGAGTCTCAGTGAGTGTTCAGACGGAGCTGCTGATAGGGTACTGTTTTTAATAGCAGATTGAGGGTAGATGTTTATGAAACTGAAGGTGGCTTCCAGGAATGGATTAAGGCGTGTGAGAATATTAGGGTACTGAGGGCACCGGAATGCTTACAGAGATGGAATGGCCAGATGTGGGGGCAAGTGGAAGAAAGAAATGGCATCATCCCTGCTCAAAATGTAGCATCCCTTGCCACCCTTAGGCCACTGGTACTTGTATAGAGATACCTTCTCTAGTAACTACAGTACATCATTTAGCAACTTGATCACATCTGTCAGTTCTTTGAAATAGTTTTACCTTCCATTCTGCCTCTTATTGATTCCCAAAAACCATTAGTGATCTCACATAAATATCTAAACACCTTTTCAGTGCACTAAGGAAGAGAAAGCATTAAGTTAGCTATTTTTTTCACAAATGCGTGAAGGTAAAAAGGCAATTAACCCTGTTTGCATCCCTACTTTGTAGCATTCACTTTATGTGCATCTTGTTTGCTCCTGACAGCTTATCTTTATAGTGGGTGTTATGATCTTTTTTTACAGATGAGTAAACAGAGGTTCACGTGGTTTGTAAGTGGGAAAGTTGAGATTCTAATCCAGATCTGATAGTTACAAACCACACTTCTTCCCCGACACCCACCAGAGAGTGGCAGCACCACAGGCAGTTCCTGAAGGTTTGCCATGGTAGCAGCCTCTGGAAGAGGACCAGGGAATTTGTCTTCGAGCTGTATTGTATACTTACAAATATATTGTATATGTGTTTAGGGTAATTTGGGGAAAGCTGATAAGATTCATGAGGAGGCCAAAGTCCCTGCACATTTGCAAGTTATACCTTGGTGCTTTTCCAGAAGGACTATATGGGAGTGATTGTAGTAGAAATGAAATAAGCAGCTGATAAATGGGTCATTTTAATTTTCACTTTTCTTTAAACTATCGATCTTTTATTCCAATAAAATGTCACAAGTAAAATAAAGAATCTATGACAGTGTTAACGTGGTGGAAGGTAGAGCAAACAAATGGAGAAGAAATCCAGGCAAAGGATTAATAATTAAATAATGAAACTCTTAAACTTGAAAATATCTGTGAACTTTAACAAAAATATGTATAATAGATATGGATGCAAATTCCCTTTGATACTTACATCTGGGAACCCAGGAAAGTGAAGGGAACATATTGAGAAGGAAGCTTCATAGCAACACGGGACTGAGAGTTAAGAGAATCAAGCCCACTTCACCCCTACCCAACCCGACCCTTCCATTAGTAGATCTGGCTCCTTCTTTCCTTCATTTATTCAGAAATGCTTATTGAGCCCCCTATATGTCAGATACTTTTCTGAATACTAGGGATTTGGCTATGAAAAGGATGAGAAAAATTCCTGTTGCATAGAGTTTACATTTCAGAAGAGAAAATAAATACTAGATAGACAAATCGACATATAAAGTATATGTTTTAGATAGTGATGTTAGTATAAAAATTAAGTAGGCTAAGTGGTGAGAGAGTACCTGATGGGGCCCAGTGGTATGTTTTATATAGAGTGCAGGAGAGGCCTCAGTGAGGAGCTCCTTGTGCTGTCTGTACCTTTTAGGACCTTAGTCTCTTCATATATAAAATGAGAGCATTGCTAGGTGATCACTAAATGGCTGCAAAATTCTGTGCTTCCTTTAAGGGACATATCTTTGGGTCAGATAATCTTTTGTATGTATAAGTTACTGTCCACTGATCTCAAAATGTAATAAGAATGTTCATTGATTCCCAAGGTTAATTCCATTTTTACATTTGGGGAATTTAAACTGAGAATAAAATGCCTCAGGTTGCATAATAGTAAAAGAAGGATTAAAGCTCTCAATTCCTACTACTCTTAATCTGAAAACGTCACCCCACCATGTGCTATAATGAAAAGTTGAATTGAAATGTCGAGGCAGTTCAAAGTAGATTAAAGATGTGTAAGCTATGATGGACTACATATTTACAAATAAGGAATTGGATAAGTATATCCCACTGCACTCATTTACGGCAGGCAAGTAAGCCATGTGATATGCTTTAAACCAGTAAAATAGCAAATTCCCCACAAAAGATCTATAATTTTAATCAAAAGTTTGTTTCAGTCATTGAAATTCTGTTATTGCTGCTTACAAACATTAAAGTCAATCAAAATATCAGTAGCTCTGCAAGATCAATATTTTTAATATGTTTGCATTGCAGTGCTGCAGATTTTTGGCTAATGGATCGCACCCATATTGATTTCTATGGGAAATGTTAGTCTGATACTGAAATAATTAAAAAAAAAACAGGGATTATTGGTTTTGAATTTTGAAGGAGATAGAAGTATAAAAATTGGTTATTGACTAAATTGCTTGGGGTGAGTGAACCCTGGGCACTTGCAATAAACTTGTAGCACTCATTCATTACTGAATACTACCTTAGTCCCTGAAACTGAAAAATCAGTCAATAACCTATTATAACAATGCAAATTGTGGTGAAATAACATACTATGCATATAAGAATCACATTTTATCAAAACAGATATGCATAAGTATATGTATGGGCGTATTGAAAGTGTCTGCTAAAACATAGTGACTGATTTTGACTTTGAGATTCATGCTGAAGCTCATTTGAATAGCATTTTAAAAGATAAACTGCTACAAAATAACAGTAAAAAGGAGCATACAATTATTCTATGAACAATAATGAAAGTGCAAACACTACAGCATGTCAAATGACAGATTCTGTTATTTTGATTCAGAACAAAATTACAATTGTTATTCTGTTCTCAAAGCATAGGAATAATGTATGCAAGCATTAGATTAGATACAAACACATTCCCCACAATATGAATCTAGTGCATATTACATTGCTCTTGTTTTTCAGCATTTGGTTAGGAGAGCCATATTTTCATCTCAAAAGTTTACTCTGTGTTTTCATTTGGTTACCACTGTAAATTTATGAATTCTTTATCTCTCAGAGGCAATCTAGTGTTTTAGAGAGACAGTGTGTTTTTAATGTCTCAATAAAAGTTCTATCCAGGATAATAGCAGGTACTTAGGTGTAGCCGTTACATATTTTGTTATATATTTTTATTTACTGAACTTTAAAATCTATATGTTATTTACATAATGTGGAAATGTTTATCTGCTTTGAAGGGAGCAGTGGATTAAGATAAAACTAAAAATTAGTAATCACAGCTGTTGCATTATGTTACCATCTCTATAAGCCTGGTCAGTATTTTCCTTTCATAATAAGTAGGACTCTCTTTATAAATAGAAAATTGATTATGATTCCTTCTGCTGCAGGAGATAGTAACACTCAGATAATAGCATTGGCATTGTATTTCAATTTAGCATTAATCTTTGATCACCATTTTTTTTCAAAATTCCTTTATCCTATTCTGACTACTTTTATCATTATAACTACCATTACCCTAAATTGAGTTGATAAAATCATTTTTCTTCCTTTTCTGTTTAAAGTGTATACCTGAATCTAACTTTTCTCTAATATTCTATGTCTCCCCATCAGTAAAGCTGTTAGGATATTCTGTTTTGATGGATTCAGCCTTAGGGATGATTTGTGAGACAGGAAGCTTCAATGTCATCTAACGTTAGGTACATCATACCTGAAAATAACCAAGTTGTACAGTAAAGATATATGCATGTAAGTTGTGTAAATATTCATACAATTTTTGCTAAATTATTCAATGGCTTTCTGCTAAGAATATTATTAGAAAAGTATCAATGGTCCTAAAAATGATAGGATTCTAATTCCCAAGCCTGCTGTTTCCATATGTTTATATACAATTATTCTTTCTTTTGTTTATGTCTAAGAATTTCACCTGGAATTTGTGTTACTTATTATTGTCAAAAAATGTTATCTCCTCACCAGATAGAATTTGTGCAATCCCAGTTAGAATCTCCAGGTGTCTAACTAGTCAAGGAGCTGGACAGAGGGAATACAGAGTTCTGCAAGGCTCCATAGCCCGCTCCTACAGCCACATGGGCCTCTGGGCCTCTGTTCTGATCTCATCTGGATTTTTCATCTAGTGTACTAGTGACATTTCTACCTAGAATGACTGTCATCTGACAACTTTTTAGTAGTTTAGAAGTCACATAACTTGCAACTTGGTCCAGAACATCCCTGTTGTCTTTACTGGCAGTCTCAGCAGAAACCAGACTGTTGTCTAACTGTGAAGGTAGTGTCTGAGCATAAGCCTGAAGTTCCAGGGGAGGACAGATTTTTAAATTTGTTTGTGGACTCTGGACATTTTGCAAAATCCATTGCACTCAATAGACAGCAGTCAAATTAACAGGGAGCTAGTTCTCCACTTACCGAGAATGTCGAAAGACAGAGGGAAGGGGGATTCCAAAGAGCTGCTCCTAGTGCATTCTTTTTATATTATAATGGTTAGTGAATACCAGTGTCAGAAGTTCACATCACAGTATGAATAAGATGATTTGATTTTAATTTTTAGACAAAAATAGTCTTTCCACATTCTAGGTCATGCTGATAAGAACTTTTTTGAGAAGCAAACTATTCAGATAGTCTGAACCAAGCCTCACCTATACGCAGCTAGAAAATACCTAGAGGACTTTATTCATTAACAAATTATCACACATGCATGCTGCTCAGAGAGTATGTTTAAGATAGTGGTTAAAAGCACAGGCTCTGAAGCCAGACTGCCTGAGTTTGTTTCCTTTCTGTGCCACTTTTCTATCTGTGTAACTATTGTCAACTTGCCACTCTCTCTGTACTTCCATTCCTTCACCTGAGAACTGATAAGAGTAGGGCTTACTACATAGGATGTTGTGAGGATGTTGTATAGCATTAATTATTTGGTTCTATATTCAGTCTATTCGGATAACTATGCTGTTGGGAGCTGAAATGACTTTAATTTCTAGGAGTTTTATCTCTAAAATCCTATCTCCTGTAACCTGGAAGAGCTTCTATTCTCTGTCCCTATGGCACCCTGCACCACCCCCACCATAGCATATGTTACTGTGCAGTATCTATTGCCTCTCCCACCTACGTGAAACTGTAAGCTTCATGAGGACAAAATGTGTGTCTAATAATCATTATTGCTTCAATGCCTAGCATATAGTTTGTACTTGGTAAATATTTATTGGATGAATGTTAAATAAAATGTAATAAAAACAATATCACAAATATTAGAGTGTTCATCTGTAAAATTTTGCTTCGATTAAATTACTTTCCTGGTATTAGCAGAGGCTGACATGCATTGAGTTATTTCAGCTTGTTTGCATTGGCCTCTGCCTAGAATGAACCACCCTTAGATACCTGACAGGCTCACCCCTCATTTTCTTCGGATCTTTGTTCAAATATCACCTTCTCAGTGTTTCCTGTCCTGACTGCCTCATTTGAAATTGCATTTCTATCCCTTCTCTGTTCTGTTTCATTTTTATATGGCATTTATGACAGTCTAGCCCTCTATATATTTTAGCTATTTGTTATATTTATGATTTGTTGGCCTCAGCTACTCCTCACTAGAATGTAAGCTTTGTCAGTTTGGCTCACTTATACATCCCTAGCACCTGGAACAGTGCCTGGCACAAAGTAGACACGCACTTTAACAAATATTTGTTGAATTAATTAATAAATGTAATGCCTTGGGGATGCCAACCTGGAAATAACCGAAAGCAAAATTACTATTCAAGGATAGTCAACAGAGAATTAGAAACAAAAAACTTCAGGCTCCATCTTGAGATCAATTATATATAGTTTTTTACTTGCTAAAGGTGCATACTTCAAACCTTCCTGAGCCCTTTAACCCAGCCTCCAAATTCTGAAAATCATTCTTACCAAAATATTCTTCCAAGGGTTATTCTGAGGACTGTATTGCAATTTTTTATAAAATATGTCTGAGACTATATTTTTCAAGTTACATAAGATTCTAGTGTTAGAGGCATTTTTTAAAATGGTTGAACTCTAAAGCAAACTGCTTCTTTAAATATGTGGATATGGGCCGGGCGCAGTGGCTCAAGCCTGTAATCCCAGCACTTTGGGAGGCCGAGACGGGTGGATCACGAGGTCAGGAGATCGAGACCATCCTGGCTAACACGGTGAAACCCCGTCTCTACTAAAAAATACAAAAAACTAGCCGGGCAAGGTGGCGGGCACCTGTAATCCCAGCTACTCGGGAGGCTGAGGCAGGAGAATGGCGTAAACCCGGGAGGCGGAGCTTGCAGTGAGCTGAGATCCGGCCACTGCACTCCAGCCTGGGCGACAGAGCAAGACTCCGCCTCAAACAAAAATGTGGATATGAACTTTCCATAGAGCACAAATGCAAGATCTCTGCAAGGTTTTAATTAAGAATAATTAAAATATCTATATTAAAATATGCTTCATTCTACCAGCTTAGTAGGGGTTTTATTTCAATAAAAGTTTATTTCTTTACATGTTAACAGCATAAAACACAGCATTGCACTCGTACCAGCAGGGAAAATGTGGTGTGCTGAAGTGGTAAGAAACAATGTGATTTATAAATTAATTCCCTGCGTTATTTTTGTTAAAAAATTGTTTCATTAAGATTAAACTTTCACTTTGGTGATTAGTTGTTTGAATTCATTATGAGGGCATCATACAAACACAAATTAAACAAGAAAAGTATATAAGAAGTAAAGAAGAATTGTGTTGGGGCAAAATATTTTAAAAACATAAAGGCTTGGTGTCATATGAGGTGAGATTTTTATTCAGTTTGCTGTTTGTAAGATTATTTAGCTATTTAATTATGTCATAAAATGACTTAATAAGAAAGAATGTTTAAACAAAAACTTTAAAGAAGGCGAGCAATTGTTACAGGGATGGGTCAAGAGAGCCAGATGCTGTATGTAATTCCCAAGCGTTTGTAAAGGGGAGAGAGATAGAAAGGGTCAAAACCCAAAGGGAAGAGAAAACTAGTAATTATTAGGTCTGATGAGATGAACCTATCCCATTAAAAAAAAAAGATTTGAGAAGAGAACAGATGGGAAGATAAGTAAACACTAAATAAACATGCTAATAGAGAGATGGATTATAATTTTCTCACTATGACAGGAAGATCTAACTAAACCTGTCCCCTCACCATTTTTTTTTTTTTTTTTTGAGACGGAGTCTCACTTTGTCACCCAGGCTGGAGTGCAGTGGTGCGATCTCAGCTCACTGCAATCCCTGCCTCTCAGGTTCAAGCAATTCTCGTGCCTCAGCCTTCCGAGTAGCTGGGATCACAGGCACCCACAATCATGCTTGTCTAATTTTTGTATTTTTAGAAATGACAGGGTTTCACCATGTTGGCCAGGCTGGTCTCAAACTCCTCACCTCAGGCAATCCACCCACCTCCGCCTGCCGAAGTGCTGGGATTATAGGCTTGAGCCACTGCATCCGGCCACTTGTCCTTTTTAAAAAAGACAGTAATGTGAAGAGAGGAGAGCCATGGATGTGGCAGACATTGTGGTATTTTTGACTCATACCAAAGAAAAAAATCTTCTTTCTCTTGCTACTGCATTCTCCACATTAGTCTCTAAGACAATAGTAAGATCTAAGATCTAAGTATTACCAAGAATGAGTAACACATTGAATCAATACCATCCCCATTCGTGCTATAATATAATACTTCAAGAAGAAAGGGATGAGGATTGCAAAGGAGCTATTGATCTAAGTAACAGAGAAATTTAAGAGACGATGTGATTCTATCTAATCATCAGATCCAATAAGACATTGGGGGATTGAGAAGGACAGATCCGTTAAACTGAACCTTGAAAGATGGGTAGGATTTGAAGATTCTTAGAAAGGAGGAAGAATATTTCAACTAGGGTTGTCAGCATGAGCTAGGGCTTAAAAGTACAGGACGTGTGACATAAACATTTGTAATAGCAAAAAAGGATGTTGACAGATGCATCGTTGTTAAGAATGGAGAAGGAAGAAAATAAAAGTTATAAGTGTGAATGAGATGACAGGGAACAGGCTAAGGAGTTCATTGCATTTGTGGGGTTTTTTATAGATACTGTAAATTCTGGGATACATGTGCAGAACATGCAGGTTTGTTACACAGGTATACACGTGCCATGGTGGTTTGCTGTACCCATCAACCCGTCATCTACATTAGGTATTTCTCCTAATGCTATCCCTCCCCTAGTCTTCCAACCCCTGACAGGCCCCGGTGTGTGATGTTCCCTTCCCTGTGTCCATGTGTTCTCATTGCTCAACTCCCACTTGTGAGTGAGAACATGCATTGTTTGGTTTTCTGTTCTTGTGTTAGTTTCCTAAGAATTATGGTTTTCAGCATCATCCATGTCCCTGCAAAGGACATGAACTCATCCTTTTTTATAGATGCATAGTATTCCGTGGTGTATATGTGCCACATTTTCTTTATCGACTCTGTCATTGATGGGCATTTGGGTTGGATCCAGGTCTTTGCTATTGTGAACAGTGCTGCAGTAAACATACATGTGCATGTATCTTTCTGGTAGAATGATTTATAATCCTTTGGGTATATACCCAGTAATGGGATTGCTGGGTCAAATGGTATTTCTAGTTCTAGATCCTTGAGGAATCGCCACACTGTCTTCCACAATGGGTGAACTAATTTACACTCCCACCAACAGTGTAAAAGTGTTCCTATTTCTCCACATCCTCTCCAGCACCTGTTGTTTCCTGACTTTTTAATGATCACCATTCTAACTGGTGTGAGATGGTATCTCATTGTGGTTTTGATTTGCATTTCTCTAATGACCAGTGATGATGAGCTTTTTTTCATATGTTTGTTGGCCGTATAAATATATTCTTTTGAGAAGTGTCTGTTCATATGCTTCACCTATTTTTTGATGGGATGGTTTCTTTCTTGTAAATTTGTTTAAGTTTTTGTAGATTCTGGATATTAGCTCTTTATCAGATGGATAGATTGCAAAAATGTTCTCCCATTCTGTAGGTTGCCTGTTCACTCTGATGATAGTTTCTATTGCTGTGCAGAAGCTCTTTAGTTTAATTAGTTCCCATTTGTCAATTGTGGCTTTTGTTGCCATTGCTTTTGCTGTTTTAGTCCTGAAGTCTTTGCTCATGCCTATGTCCTGAATGGTATTGCCTAGGTTTTCTTCTGGAATTGTTATGGATTTAGGTCTTATGTTTAAGTCTTTTATCCATCTTAAGTTAATTTTTGTATAAGGTGTAAGGAAGGGGTCCAGTTTCAGTGTTCTGCATATGGCCAGCCAATTTTCCCAACACCATTTATTAAATAGGGAATCCTTTCCCCATTGCTTGTTTGTGTCATTTTTGTCAAAGATCAGATGGTTGTAGATGTGTGGTGTTATTTCCAAGGCCTCTGTTCTGTTCTATTGGTCTACAGATCTGTTTTGGTACGAGTACCATGCTGTTTTGGTTAACATAGCCTTATAGTATAGTTTGAAGTCAGGTAGCGTGATGCCTTTCTTTGTGCTTAGGATTGTCTTGGCTATGCAAGTTCTTTTTTGGTTCCGTATGAAATTTAAAGTAGTTGTTTCTAACTATGTGAAGAAAGTTAATGGTAGCTTGATGGGGATAGCATTGAATCTATAAATACTTTGGGCAGTATGGCCATTTTCACAATATTGGTTCTTCCTATCCATGAGCATGGAACGTTTTTCCACTCGTTTGTGTCCTCTCATTTCCTTGAGCAGTGATTTGTAGTTCTCCTTAAAAGGGCCCTTCACATCCCTTGTCAGTTGTATTCCTGGGTATTTTATTTTCTTAGTAGCAATTGTGAATGGGAATTCACTCAAGGTTTGGCCCTCTGTTTGTCTATTATTGGTGTATAGGAATGCTTGTGATTTTTGCACATTGATTTTGTATCCTGAGACTTTGCTGAAGTTGCTTATCAGCTTAAGGAGACTTGGGGCTGAAACGATGAGGTTTTCTAAATATACAGTCATGACATCTGCAAACAGAGACTATTTGACTTCTTCTGTTCCTATTTGAATACCCTTTATTTCTTTCTCTTGCCTGATTGCCCTGGCCAGAACTTCCAATACTGTGTTGAATAGGAGTGGTGAGAGAGGGCATCCTTGTCTTGTGGCAGTTTTCAAAGGGAATGCTTCCAGTTTTTGCACATTCAGTATGATATTGACTGTCATAAATAGCTCTTATTATTTTGAGATACATTCCATCAGTACCTAATTTTTTGAGAGTTTTTAGCATGAAGCAGTGTTGAATTTTGTTGAAGGCTTTTTCTGCATCTATTGAGATAATCGTGGTTTTTTTCATTGGTTCTGTTTATGTGATGTATTATGTTTATTGATTTGCATATGTTGAACCAGCCTTACATCCCAGGGATGAAGCAGACTACATCGTGGTGGATAAGCTTTTTGATGTGCTGCTGGGTTTCGTTTGCCAGTATTTTATTGAAGATTTTCGCATCAATGTTCATCAGAGATATTG
The DNA here is from genome assembly GCF_001698545.2 of Rhinopithecus bieti. Lineage (NCBI taxonomy): Eukaryota > Metazoa > Chordata > Mammalia > Primates > Cercopithecidae > Rhinopithecus > Rhinopithecus bieti. The sequence continues at coordinate 252,195 of NW_016804667.1, forward strand.
ACCTGAAGTTTTCTTTTTTGTGTTGTGTCTCAGGATGATGCTGGCCTCATAAAATGAGTTAGAGAGGATTCCCTCTTTTTCTACTGTGTGGAATAGTTTCAGAAGGATTGGTACCAGCTCCTCTTTGTACCTCTGCTAGAATTCAGCTGTGAATCCATCTGGTCCTGGACTTTTTTTGGTTGGTAGGCTATTAATTACTGCCTCAATTTCAGAACTTGTTATTGGTCTATTCAGGGATTTGACTTCTTCCTGGTTTAGACTTGGGAGGGTATATGTGTCCAGGAATCTATCCATTTCTTCTAGATTTTCTAGGTTATTTGCATAGAGTTGTTTATAGTATTCTCTATAGTGGTAGTTCGTATTTCTGTGGGATCAGTGGTGATATTCCCTTTATCATCTTTTCTTGGGTCTATTTGTTTCTTCATACTTCTCTTCTTTGTTAGTCTGGCTAGCAGTCTGTCTATTTTGTTGATCTTTTCAAAAAAAAAAAAACAGCTCCTAGATTCATCGATTTTTTTGAAGGGTTTTTCATGTCTCTGCCTCCTTCAATTCTGCTCTGATCTTAGTTATTTCTTGTCTTCTGGTAGCTTTTGAATTTGTTTGCTCTTGCTTCTCTAGTTCTTTTAATTGTGATGTTAAGGTGTCGAGTTTAAATCTTTCCTGCTTTCTCTTGTTGGCATTTAGTGCTATAAATTTCCCTCTAAACGCTGCTTTCGCTGTGTCTCAGAGATTCTGGTACGTTATGTCTTTGTTCTCATTGATTTCAAAGAACTTACTTATTTCTGCCTTAATTTTGTTATTTACCCAATAGTCATTCAGGAGCAGGTTGTTCAGTTTCCATGTAGTTGTGCTGTTTTGAGTGAGCTTCTTAATCCTGAGTTCTAATTTGGTTGCACTGTGGTGTGAGAGACTGGTCGTTATGATTTTCATTACTTTGCATTTGCCAAGGAGTGTTTTACTTCCAATTATGTGGTCAATTTTAGAATAGTGTGATGTGGGGTTGAGAAAAATGTGTATTCTATTGATTTGGGGTGGAGAGTTCTGTAGATGTCTATTAGGTCTGCTTAGTCCAGAGCTGAGTTCAAGTCCTGAATATCCCTGTTAATTTTCTATCTTGTTGATCTATCTAATATTGACAGTGGAGTATGAAAGTCTCCCACTATTATCGTGTGGGAGTCTACATCTCTTTATAGGTCTCTAAGAACTTGCTTTATGAATCTGGGTACTCCTGAATTGGGTACATATATATTTAGGATAGTTAGGTCTTCTTGTTGCATCGATCCCTTTACCATTATATAATGCCCTTTTTTGTCTCTTTTGATCTTTGTTGGTTTAAAGTCTGTTTTATCAGAGACTAGGATTGCAACCGCTGCTTATTTTATTATTATTATTATTATTATTATTATTATTATTTTGCTTTCCATTTGCTTGGCAAATATTCCTCCATTGCTTTATTTTGAGCCTATATGTGACTTTGTCTGTGAGACGGGTCTCCTGAATACAGTGCACCGATGGGTCTTGACTCTTTATCTAACTTGCAAGTCTGTGTCTTTTAACTGTGGCATTTAACCTGTTTACATTTAAGGTTAACCTTGTTATTTGTGAATTTGGTCCTGTCATTATAATGCTAGCTGGTTATTTTGCCCATTAGTTAATGTGTCTTCATAGTGTCGATGGTCTTTACAATTTGGTGTGTTTTTGCAGTGGTAGGTACCAGTTTTTCCTTTCCATATTTAGTGCTTCCTTCAGGAGCTCTTGTAAGGTAGGCCTGGTGGTGACAAAATCTCTCAGCCTTTGCTTGTCTGTAAAGGATTTTATTTCTCGACACCTTAAAGATTTAAACTCGACACCTTAACATCACAATTAAAAGAACTAGAGAAGCAACAGCAAACAAATTCAAAAGCTACCAGAAAACAAAAAAAAAGGATTTATTTGTTTATGAAGCTTAGTTTAGCTGGATATGAAATTCTGGGTTGAAAATTCTTTTATTTAAGAGTGTTGAATATTGGTCCCTATACTCTTCTGGCTTGTAGGGTTTCTGCAGAGAGATCCACTGTTACTCTGATGGGCTTCCTTTTATGGGTAACCTGACCTTTCTCTCTGGCTGCCCTTAACATTTTTTCCTTTATTTCAACCTTGGTTGAATCTGATGATTATGTGTCTTGGGGTTGCTCTTCTCGAGGAGCATCTTTATGGTGTTCTGTGTATTTCCTGAGTTTGAATGTTGGCCTGTCTTGCTAGGTTGGAGAATTTCTCCTGGATAATATCCTGAAGAGTGTTTTCCAACTTGGTTCCATTCTCCCCATCACTTTCAGGTACACCAGTCAAACATAGGTTTGGTCTTTTCACATAGTCTCATATTTCTTAGAGGGTTTGCTCGTTCCTTTTCATTCTTTTTCAATCTTGTCTTCACTCTTTATTTCATTAAGTTGATGTTCAATTCCTGATATCCTTTCTTCTGCTTGATCGACTTGGCTATTGATACTTGTATATGCTTCATGAAGTTCTCATGCTGTGTTTTTGAGCTCCATCAGGTCATTTATGTTCTTCTCTAAACTGATTATTCTAGTTAGCAATTCCTCTAACCTTTTTTCAAGGTTCTTAGCTTCCTTGCATTGGGTTAGAAGATGCTCCTTTAGCTCGAAGGAGTTTGTTATTACCCATCTTCTGAAGCTTACTTCTGTCAATTTGTCAAACTCATTCTCCGTCCCATTTTGTTCCCTTGCTGGCCAGGAGTTGTGATCATTTGGAGGAGAAGAGGCATTCTGATTTTGGAATTTTCAGCCTTTTGCAGTGGTTTTTCCTCATCTTTGTGGATTTATCTACCTTTCATCTTTGATGTTGTGACCTTCAGAAGGGGATTTTGTGTGGTCATTCTTTTTGTGGATGTTGATGCTATTCCTTTCTGTTTGTTAGTTTTCCTTCTAACAGGCCCCTCTGCTGCCAGTCTGCTGGAGTTTGCTGGAGGTCCACTCCAGACGCTGTTTGCCTGGGTATCACCAGCAGAGGCTGCAGAACAGCAAAGATTGTTGTCTGTTCCTTCCTCTGGAAGCTTCATCCCTGAGGGACACCCGTCAGGGACACAGGAGAGCCAGCTGGAGCTCTTCTGTATGAGGTGTCTATCAACCCCTGCTGGGTGGTGTCTCCCAGTCAGGAGGCACGGGGGTCAGTCACTCACTTGAGGAGGTAGTCAGTCCCTTAGCAGACCTCAAGTGCTGTGCTGGGAGATCTGCTGCTCTCTTCAGAGCCAGCAGGCAGGAACGTTTAATTCTGCTGAGGCTGCCCCCACAGCCACCCCTTCCACCAGGTGCTGTGTCCCAGGGAGATGGGAGTTTGATCTATAAGCCCCTGACTGGGACTGCTGCCTTTCTTTCAGAGATGCCCTGCCCAGAGAGGAAGAATCTAGAGAGGCAGTCTGGCTACAGCATCTTTGCCAAGCTGTGGTGGTCTCTGCCCAGTTTGAACTTCCCGGCATCTTTGTTAATGCTGTGAAGGAAAAACTGCCTACTCCAGCCTCAGTAATGGCTGACACCCTTCTCCACACCAAGCTGGAGCGTCCCAGGTCAACTTCAGACTGCTGTGCTGGCAGTGAGAATTTCAAGCCAGTGGATCTTAGCTTGCTGGGCTCCATGGGGATAGGATCCACTGAGCTAGACCACTTGGCTCCCTGGCTTCAGCCCCCTTTCCGTGGGATTGAACCATTTTATCTTGCTGGTGTTCCAGGTGCCACTAGGGTATGAAAAGAAGTTCCTGCAGCTAGCTCATTGTCTGCCGGAACAGCTGCCCAGTTTTGTGCTTGGAACTTAGGCCCTGGTGGGTAGGCACTCTAGGGAATCTCCTGGTCTGCAGGTTGCAAAGACCATGGGAAAAGTGTAGTATCTGGACCAGAATGCACCGTTCCTCACGTCACAGTCCCTCACGGCACAGTCCCTCACAGTTTCCCTTGACTAGGGGAGGGAGTTCCTCAACCCCTTGGGCTTCCCAGATGAGATGCCCCACCCTGCTTCAGCTCACCCTCTGTAGGCTGCACCCACTGTCTAACCAGTTCCAATGAGATGAGCTGGGTACCTCAGTTGGAAATGCAGAAATTGCCCACCTTCTGCTTTGATCTCACTGGGAGAATTGTTTGAACCGGGGAGGCAGAGGTTGTAGTGAGCTGAGATTGCACCGTTGCACTCCAGCCTGGACAACAAGAGCAAAACTCATGTGACAAAGGGCTAATATCCAGAACCTACAAAGAACTCAAACAAATTTACAAGAAAAAAAAAAAAACCATCAAAAGTGNCAGAGGTTGTAGTGAGCTGAGATTGCACCGTTGCACTCCAGCCTGGACAACAAGAGCAATACTCATCTGACAAAGGGCTAATATCCAGAACCTACAAAGAACTCAAACAAATTTACAAGAAAAAAAAAAAAACCATCAAAAAGTGGGCAAAGGATATGAACAGACACTTCTCAAAAGAAGACATTTATGCAGCCAACAGATGCATGAAAAAATGCTCATCATCACTGGCCATCAGAGAAATGCAAATCAAAACCACAATGAGATACCATCTCACACCAGTTAGAATGGTGATCATTAAAAAGTCAGGAAACAACAGGTGCTGGAGAGGATGTGGAGAAATAGGAACACTTTTACACTGTTGGTGGTCTTGTGAACTAGTTCAACCATTGTGGAAAACACTGTGGCGATTCCTCAAGGATCTAGAACTAGAAATACCATTTGACCCAGCCATCCCATTACTGAGTATATACCCAAAGGATTATAAATCATGCTGCTATAAAGATACATGCACACATATGTTTATTGCAGCACTATTCACCATAACAAAGAGTTGGAACCAACCCAAATGTCCATCCGTGACAGACAGGATTAAGAAAATGTGGCACATATACACCATGGAATACTACACAGCCATAAAAAAGGATGAGTTCATGTCCTTTGTAGGGACATGGATGCAGCTGGAAACTATCAGTCTCAGCAAACTATCACAAGAAGAGAAAACCAAACACCGCATGTTCTTACTCATAGGTGGGAATTGAACAATGAGAACACTTGGACACAGGAAGGGGAAGATCACACACCAGGGCTTGTTGTGGGGTGCAGGGAGGGGGAGGGATAGCATTAAGAGAGATACCTAATGTAAATGACGAGTTAATGGGTGCAGCACACCAACATGACACATGTATACATTTATAACAAACCTGAACGTTGTGCACGTGTACCCTAGAACATAAAGTATAATAAAAAAAAAAGAGAGAAAGCAAGTTTTCTAAGGTGAAATTTTTTATTTTGTTTCTAGACATAAATAATTTTGAATATCTGCCACATATCCACATTTCTGGCCCATTTCTGCTGGGTTTGAAGGTAAAAGAAAAGAACAGAAGGTGAGTCTAAGGACTAGCTTGACTCCCAATAAATATCTTTCTTAGTTATGTGGGCAGATGTGTAGGAGAATGTTGTATCTTAGCATTATGGGAAACTAACTTGGCCTAGTCTGGTGATGGCAGTAAAACTTTTAACAGTTCATCAGCCCTTTTAATGCCAGTTTTTTATATAATACCCTTCACTTATATTCAGCCACTCAGCACTTGCCATGTTCCAGGTTCTATACTAGGTGCTAAGGACGCAACCCTAACAACAAGTACAGCCCCTGCTCTTGAAAAGTAAAGGCCCAAAAAATGTAAGTTAGCCATTCTAGGTCAGTGAGAGTAAAATTATGTGTAGGGGATGAGGGTGGTGGCACAGAAATTAGTGTTTCGAGTTCCAAGCAAAGGCAAGAGAATATGTGGTACATTTGACTACTAAAAAAAAGTCCAGTATTGCTGGAGAATAGAGTATGAGGGTAGGACAATAAAAAGAAATGACACTAGAGAAATAAGCAGGAGCCAGGTCATGGAGAGCTTTCTCAGCCTTGTAAAAACTTGGAAAAGGGATTCTAACAAAGGGAATATAATATGATTAGATCTTAATTTTTCAGTGAACATTCTAGCTCTGATAAGGGTAATGGATTAAGAGAGTTACAAGACTAAAAGCAAGGCTGGTTAGATCATGATGACCTGGATGAAGCAGTGGAGATGGAGAAAATCATTTGATTTGAGAGCTGTTTAGGAAACTCAGTGGGTCCTCAATATTGATGTGCTCTCATGGGTAATAGGGCAGAAGCATCAGATTGCTGTCCAGGCTTTTGGTTTGGGCAATTGTATGGATGACTATCATTAACAGAGAAAATGTGTTTAGGAGAATGATGAGTTCAGTTTTGACATACTGAGTTTGCGGTGCCTGCAAGACCTCCAAGTAGAAATGGACACTAAACTATTAAATATATTAGCTGAGGCTCGATAGAACACTGTATAAATAAATACAATTTTTTAAAAAGAAAAGGAAATGACTATGAAGGAGAAAGGAAAACTTTTGAAACAACTCGAAGAAAAGGAGGAGTCAACGGAGGTTTTAGTTTATTTGTTTAAGATGAAAGAGACTTGAATGATTATAAATTGTATAAATAGCTAGTCCAAATGTGAAGATGCAGATAATTAGGCTGTAGAATGGAAATGCATTTGAAGATAAGGCAGGATTTGACTGAGAGCTTAATTTAGGAGAAAATTTGCCTTTAGAAAGAAGGAGCATGAGACTAATGCTGACAGGTCTTCAGATTTGGTAGTGAAAAGTTAAAGTGTGGCCAGGCGCAGTGGCTCATGCCTGTAATCCCAGCACTCTGGGAGGCCGAGGCAGGTGGATCACCTGAGGTCAGGGGTTTGAGACCACCCTGGCCAACATGGTGAAACTCCGTCGCTACTAAAAATCCAAAAATTAGCCGGGTGTGGTGGTGCACACCCATATTCCCAGCTACTTGGGAGGCTGAGGCAGGAGAATCACTTGAACCCAGGAGATGGAGGTTTCAGTGAATCAAAGTCACACCACTGTACTCCAGCCTGGGTGACAGAGCAAGACTCTATCTCTAAAAAAAAAAAAGAAAGAAAGAAAGAAAAGAAAGGTTGAAGAATTCCATTCTGATAAATTTTGGTTTTGCCTGGAAGTAGGAGACCAGGTGAAGAAAGAAAAAGGAAGATTGCAGTCAGAGGTTTGAAAAGTGAAGAATGTAAGGTAGGCTTCATTTTACAAATACAAATATCTACATTTTTTTTATTTAAAAATGGCCATTCTAAAAAAAACTTCAAGTGATGAAAAGAAATTAAATTCCCTAATCATACCACCCCTGAGAAATAACCTGTTTCTATTCATAACAGTGTGCACAGACTTCCAAATAAACAGGCTCATATGCACATTGTCCTATAACTTGATTTTCCTTTTATTGCTTTTTTCCAATTATAAAATAATATGTTCTGTTTGCCAAAAAAAAGTACATATTACCTATTGTACTTTGGATATTTTCATGTAGTTGTATGTAGATACAACTCTCTTCTTTTTAGCAACCATATTGCATTTAATTGATTGACTATGCCACCATTGGACAGTATCTATTGAAAGTTACTCATTTTTCTTCCTTTTTTGGCTAATATTAACAGTATTGAAGTATCTTTGTACATTTTTGCTAGTGTTTCTGTAAAATAAATTTCAAAAGTGAAATTTCTAGGTCAAAAGGTAAACATGTATTTAGTTTGGAAAATTATAGCCAAATTGTCCTGCAAAATAGTTATACAAGTTTACATTTATGTCTTGTGTTATTTTAATCTTTGTTATTCTGCAAAAAAAAATCAGTGAAATTTGTATTTATTTGGTAAGCAGTGAGGTTGAGCATATTTTTATTAATTATTAATCATTTATATTTATCTCATACATTACCAGGTCTTTCTTGTCAACCGAGTCTTTGTCACTTCTTTATTGATTAGTAGGAGTTCTTTATATATGATGGATAACAGTCTTTATTGTATGTGGCATATTTTTGCCTACTTGTCTTTTATCTTTTTGCTTTGCTTATGGAGTTTGTTAAGGTTTTTTTCCAAACCATACTTTTAGTTTTTATATAGTCAAAAATGCAATTTTTTTTAGTTTCCACTCTTATTGTCATGCCATAAGTCCCTCCCCACAATTATGCATATGTTCTCTTTTATTTTCTTTTAGATCCTTTATGATTTTTTTTAACTTTTAAATGGTAACATTTGGAGAGTTGTCTAGAATTACATAGTACAATGGTTGAACAATGTTGAGCGCTGAGTTGTGGTTGATGATGATTTGTTTGTAGGAGCAGCAATCTGGTAGCCAGGGACAAGCCAGTCACCTGGGTTTATCCAACCTTGGAGTGTACAGGCAAGTACCTTAAGTGGACAGTGGGGCCTAGCAGATTAGGAAAACACAATGAAATGTTGGACCATGGTCTTCCAGCAGTTAGGTTGAGAAGTGAAAACAAAACAAGGGCTAATAGGAAGAAAGGAAAGGATAAATGGACTGGAAGCCCTACAAGATTTTTTTTAAGGTAAGAAAGGGAATTATTTTAGTAAGATGGTTAAAAAGGTAGGACATTGTGGCCAAATTGGGGGAATGTCTAAATGTATTGTTTCAAAAGAATACTGCAATGTCTAGAGTAAAATGTCAAGAATGGGCAGGTGAAATGGAGTGGAAGAAAGGAGCATTGTAGATCAAGGAATCTAGCAGTCAGACTCTTGGAAAGGTTATTCATGGGAATGTTGAAGACTCCCAGGATTATAGTTGGACTTGAGTAGAAAGAAGCATCTTTTGAATATCTGAGTCTTCTTTCACCGACACCTTCATCAACCTTTATTTATTTTTGAGAGACTCATCCCCAGTTACTAAAGAATAAAAAGTCAGTTTATCAAAAAAGTGAATGAAGTCAGAATCAGAATAATACCACCCTCCCCACCTCCACTTGCTTCTGGAAAAATATTTGTGTTTGGGTTCTTTTTGAATAGGTGATAGCAGCTAATAATATATGTAAAGCACTTAGCTCATGCCTAACACATAGTCAGTACATTTTTGCAGTTATTATATTAGAGGGAGATTATTTATATATGCTTTAAAATTGGTATTTGTTTAGTATTTCTTTCAAGTTAAGATTTGGAATTTCAGCAGCCTTGGTCCAGAATGACCAGGCAGCTTCAACATGAACTTGTTTCTAGAATCCCCAGCAGGGTAGGAAATACATAGAAGAAGCCCATACTCAAGGCCTGGGAAAGTATAAAGAGGCAAGGAAGGAGAGAAGAAACTAGGAAGAAGCTGGATTAGATAGATGAGCAAATACTGGTTAGTCCTCTTTCCTCTCACCTTGACGCATATGCCCATTCAGTCACCAAGACATAAGAAGCAGTAAATCCTGGGTGAGGCTTAAGCACACTCTGGTTATATTATAGTGAATAAACTAACAGCTAACATTTTTTAGAACCACTGACTTAGAGAATCAGCTTTTAGAACTTGCAGTTCTTTTTTTTTTTTTTTTTCGTAACTTTGTGGAAATGTTCATGGGAAAGAGGAAGGTTGTTGAATATTTTATAAGATTTTTAACTTTTTTTAATCGTTGGAAAATAACAGGGAGATGGAAAATTGTTCAAGTTTTACAAAGAATGTTAAATGAGTAAATGGAGGAAATTTAAGATTATTTCTGAGTCTTTTATCTTTCCGTTTCTTTCACCCCAACTGCACAAATAAGTATATTCATTATTTATGTTGTCTTTAAAAAAGAGAAAACCTAAATTGCTTTTGCCTGCTTAAATTTATATTGATTTTATAATTTTAAAAAAAACTAAATATTGCCTTAAATATACCAGGCTATTCTATAATACTGAGTAGCATGCTTTTGCAGGGGAGTTAAGCTCAAAACTAAATTAGAAAAACTTATCAGCGTTTAATATAGGACATTCCAATGAAGAAATATTACAAACATGAAGATCTAAAAATGTACAGTCAGTGAATGAATTAATACCCAGAGCCATATTGACCTTGACTTATTTCATGTTGTCTACTCACAATGAAGGCACTTTACAGAAATACACTCTCTTAAGGTTGGCTACTGTACCCAATTTCAACTGAAGTTTTTAAGTTAGAAAGTGTTAAAAGCAACGATCCTCACTATTTAACCACTTTCAATGTGGCCGAGCGAATATTGTAAGGAAAATATAAATGCTACAAATTTGGTTTGTTAAGACGGAGGTAGTTAATATCATGGAGGAGTGCCCACTGTTTACCAACTCTTTAGTCTGAGTGGGTCATTTGTTTTAATTTTTAACCTACGTGACTGGTTGCTAACTAGGATTTTTTTAGTACCGAAATGAATTGCAAATTATTCGTAGTTAACGTTACTACCAGAAATTGCAAAAAAGGGAGATAAAAAGAACTCTATATCTCCCCAAAGGACTATGTGACTGGAGCTTCTTAAAAGCAGATTCAAATAAGAAAAACCTCCAATCCACTTCTAACTTTGAGTTGTGCTTTAAAATTTTTTTTTGCTATTTGTCTGAATTCCTGACAAAAATGGGGTATTTACTGAGGGTAGCAAAAACATATTTAGGTACAAGCTGACTTCATTGATTAATTTCTCCATTGGTAACAGGATTTTTATTGAAACCATATGTTATTGTGCTTATAAAACAGGGATAAGTTAGTAACAAGAAAAATTGAAAGAAGATAGTGATGATTGTTGAGATAATGGTAATAACATCTAGCCTGTATTGGAGTGTACCTATGTGTAGTTTATTTATGTGGATTAGTCCTCATGGGTAACAATTATGAGTGGCAGGTTTTCTATTAATCATTCCACTTTTGCAGTTGAGGGGAAATAGATTTAGAGAGATCTCCACAGCAGGGGGGAAATAGTGGCAACCTTAAAAACTCAACACTGCAATTCTGACTCCAAAGGGCCAGATTCGCTAAAGCTAACAACATGCAACAAACACTTCATTTTCTTCATGAGGAGGCATATGTTCCAGCTACCTGTTTTATTTAACAAATTTTTTTCCAAGTGTCTACTTGTGTGCCAGGCACAGGTCCCTAGGGGCCCCTGAGGGTACAGAGACTAAAGGGGAGGGTTTGACCAGCGGTCATGCTATTTCATGGCTTTATACCTTCCAGAGCCTTCTAACAGACGGTTTTTGAAACAAAAGAGAATGTATGCCACTATTTAATGCAAGTACGCAGACATAATTGAGGTTAATTAATAACATTGCAGGAATTACTAAACTGTTGAATTATTAATACAGGGGTTTCTTTAAAAGAAATACACATACTGTATACTTCTGGAAAGGGAATTTTATTTTTTACGATCTTTAAAAAGGAAATTTCATTTCATCTCTGGTTCAAAATGTATACCTTTAAAAAACGAAAAAACCTTTTAGCCTAATCCAAAATTTGTTACAAGAAGCTGTCCTTTCTTTCGAGTTACTAGAAAAGGATAATTAGGGGAAATTTTATATCTAAAAATGGACTTTTACAAGGTGGAAAGTCCACCAAGGGCTTGTGTTTATCTGTGAAGTTAAATTTGTATCCAAATTTCAAGGTATTTAATATTGCAGTGGACCAAATATTTAGTACAGCCACACACATTTTTTCCAAATGGGGCAAGATCAAATGACTTGTGAGAAATTTTTTTTTTTTTTTTTGTAAGTTAGACTGTATCCTAAAATTAAGGGATAAACTATTTAGTACGTTGATGTTTTGTCAAATTAATTTATTAATTGTAACAGGTAATATTTTAGAATATTTGTTACTGAGTCATCCTTCTAATTTAAACCTTCTGCATGAGATAAAAATCTCATTTTGAATTAAAGCTATTCCTTTATGTGAAATAAGCTGAAGCCACTTAAGAGCATTTAAATGAAGAAAACAATAAATAATGGAATTTCAATATTTACCAAATATTTCACTTATATTCTACATTTAGGATATGTCAGAAATCAAAATTGAAAACTCTTGCCTGAGCAGTTACAATTTGACATTTGGAAAACTTAGTTAATATTTTTGTAAACCACTCTGTATTTGGTTTGTAAATGATCATTGCAACTCCTGGTTTAGATTCCTCTCTTCTTATTTTTACTTTGTCATCAGTAGTCTCGTCATTATCATCATTTAAAACGATACTGTTAAGTACAAAAGAATATGCTACATTCTGGGATGTGAGGCTTGTGCCTGGCCTCAGTGAACTTATGCAATGTAGCCACAAGGGGCAGAAAATATATACTTAAAAGAAAAATAGCAATAAAAAAGATAACAATTTTACAAAATGTGGTTCAGGTAACTAGCTTAGAGTTTGCATACTGTGCTAATTGTTGAGAAGATAGAGCCCAAACTGGGTTTTATCAGAGAAGTAACCGGTAATTTTGTGGAGAGGGGAAGGCATTCTAGGCATAGAAAAGTAGTGGGTGGGATTGAAGGCAGATCTCGGTGAACTCAGCAGCATTGTGACTGGAGTTTGTTTAAGGACATTGTGAGAGAAAAAGTTAGAGAGAAATTTACAAGCAGTATCTCTAGAGGGTCTGAAGAGTTTTAACTTTAATTTATAGGCCACATAGAGTCACTGGAGGTTTTGGAACAGGGAAATTTGATGAAAGCAACCCTTTAGGGGGATTATCTTGCCAGTACATGTGTAGGACAAGTTGTTTCAGAAGACCAGTTAGAATATTACAACGGTCTGGAGCTAGTATTTCCCAAACTATACAACTGGGAGTAGTAATTCTGAGAGCTCAAAATAGTAATAAAAGTGCCTATTTGGGTAATTTTTTTTTTTCCTGATTGGAAAAAAAAGGAAACATCACATATAAAATCTTCTTCTTGGAGATACACTGCACATTAACACGTTAAAAGGCCTGTGCCAAAGAAATCCATAATTTCACAAACTTATTTGCAGATAAAAGGCTTTGTTCATTGTGTACCTATTCATAAACGCATCACTGCGTTCCACTGAAATCACTGGAAATTTTGGTCTTATCAATTGCCTACTTATTTATAAATCTATCTAAGAAACAATAGAAGAAAGGGAAAGATAATACTCAAAACTTCATTAGAAAGGTGCTGAGACACCATTTAGTCCAGACCCTGTCTCTAATCTTCGTAATCAGAAACTGAATGTTACCTTTGACTTTGACACCTTTCTGGTCAAATTAAGTAGTGCCTTTAATGATATTTGTTTGCCAATCCTCTTTCCCTCATGAGACCATAAAATACCCAATAATCAGATTAACCTTTGTCTTACCATCATTGTAATCTCTAAATCTGGCTTATAGTAGGTGGTAGAAAAATACTTGTTGACTTGAAAGTGATGAGAAAACTAAACAGTTAGTGACATACCTATAATTACATGGATGATAGCAGGATGCATTGAAAATAAATGCATTCCAAGAATTATGTTTAAAATTTTAGCTATGAGAGTGAGGAGAAACTTGAAGACAAGATACTTGGTATATTCCAGACATAACTCTAAAACTAACTAGCAGTTATGATCTTGATCAAATCACTTAAGTTCTCTGAGACTCTGTTTTTTCTAGTTATAACTCTAAAATATTGGGGGACTCTCCATTTTTTATTATGACAAATAATCAAAAATTAACTAGATATTGTGATTTACATTGGAAATATATTCTTATAAGAGACCACCTTTAAATACACAACAGTTTTTAAGTATTTACTTCTTTATATTTATAGTTAAACAGTATTCCTGAACCTCACAACTTTTTCTGTTTTCTTATTTGCCTCTTCGTTCCAGGCCTATCAAAGATGATAGAATCTTTGAAAGTGTGTCGATGTGTATGCTTATGTAATATTAGGACTGAAATTTTTAAATCTTAAAATGTGAAAGCTCCAGTTGTCAGAAGATCATAAGTCTTTACTTTTAAGGACTGTTAAAAATCACCTTCTGTGAGATCTCAGCTTTGGGATTTTTTTTTGACATTTCAAGACTTAAATTTGAAAGTGTAGAATCTCTATAAATACAACATTACCACAAGCCCAAAAAAGTCAAGAAATGCAAAAGGTTAGATTCTTACTAACTCCTCTCCCACATTATGCTCTAAATTGAGTTATGTATCTTTGAGTTAAATACGTAATCAGGAATACTTTATATGAAATACAGTTTAAGTTATGACATATTAAGTTTTTCTCTTTGAATTTTGGGGCATAAAATTGTGTATGTAAATCATGCAATATCACATTTTTTGCATGTGCCCTTAAGGCTTTTTTATGTTTTCTTCACATAGTCCCCTCATTTACAACTTTATCTTGCTGTGGACTAACCATATGGGAAATCCACTATTTTAAACTTAAGCTATTTTTGTGGTGTTACTGCATAAGAAAATGCCTTTAGAGTAGAAAATCATATATTTTTTAACCAGATTATATAAATAAAATTAATTTTCTCTAGTGGTCATTTCTTAGTTCAATTCGAAGTATATAATTTTTAATTCCTAAATATTTCTAGAAAGCCTCCATTGGCACGGCCAAGTGAAAAATCGAAGATAATAAAGGAGAAGTGCCGTGAGACCTGGACATTTTCAATGTGTTGGAAATTTAAAATTATGTGTAATTTACATGAGACATATAAATGAAAGGATAGACTTCACTAAGTTTTTCCTTTTTTTTTTTTTTTTTTGCTTTAAAAATAGGGTATTTCTCTCCTGCAGCAGCATCTCACATCTCATACATATGTGCATATTTAGTTTTCTATGTGGCATTCAGTCCCAAGAACACTAATTATAATTTTAAATTATCAATAAGATATAGGCTTAAAGTACAGTAGATGTTGAATTTCATATCTCTTATAAGATTCACTATCTAAAGAAAGCAACTACTTTATGCTTTTATTTTCATTTTTTAGAAATTGTGAACTTCATAGTCACTTATATTCCACCTTTTACGTTAAAACACTTTGAATTTGTAGTGTGCAAATAGATACATGGTTTTATGTCTAAGGAAAACATTGCCGATGGTAATTCATCTGTGTATCAGGAAACAAGTGAAAACCAACGCATGGTCCTCAGTTCATGTGGGACCATCTCAAAGTGTTTCTTCGAAGTTCCTGTTGGTAATATTTACAAAATGGCTTTCCATTGACTTGTTAGTATGCCCATTACTTTGTTTAGAAAAAGCCTCAGTTATATTGCATTTGTTTTTTAGATGAAGTCTTGCTCTGTTACCCAGGCTGGAGTGTAATGGCCCGCTGTCTGCTCACTGGAACCTCCACCTTCTGGGTTCAAGCCATTCTCCTGCCTCAGCCTCCCGAGTAGCTGGGACTACAGGCGCCTGCCACTACGCCCAGCTAATTTTTGTATTTTTAGTAGAGATGGGGTTTCACCATGTTGGCCAAGCTGGTCTTAAACTCCGGACCTCAAGTCATCCACCCACCTGGAGCTCCCAAAGTGCTGGGATTACAGGCGTAAGCCAAACACACTCGGCCACATTTAGATTTTTGCTTGTTTATTTGTTGTCTTTCAAATATTTCTTCTGCCCACCTTGATTATGATTGCCCCAGCAAGCGTTTGCCAAACAGTAGTTCCTTAAGTGTCCTGTTATTTTCCTAAGAAATCTTCAGTTGGAATTTTATATTTCTCTTCTGATGGAAGGATAACTGAATTCTATAATTTTGTTGTCTTTTACATTTGATACAATACAGACAGTCATGTTGAAGCTTCTCAGGAACTAAAATGCGATTTCTATAGTAGGATCAGCTTTGGGAACCATATAAAAAAGTTAACACTTCTCTGTATAATAAATAGTATTGTCTGGGGTTTGATGCCATATTAGAGCCATCCCTTCTCAGTGAATTTCCCAAAGAATATGCTGCTGTTTTTGCATAGTGGGATTATTTCTAGAAATGGCTCTCTTGGCCCAAGATGTGCTACCCTCTCAAAACACATTTGGGTCCTTTAAAGATTTTCGATGTGCTTTGCAATCATGCTCAGTCAGTATCCACTCAGTTGTCCCATTGTTATTCTGATATACATAAACATTCGGTTACACAGTGGGTAAGAGGTAGAGGTAGCACTGAGAACCCCAGGACAGGGACCAAGGCCCAGTTTGGTCTCTCCTTGGCTAAATTCCATTTTGGACAGCTCACTGTTTTTCTTTGATGTGGAGGGTTTATTGCTTATCTCTAAACATAAGGCTCAATTGGTGGGAGCTTGTGCAAGGAGAGCCATTTGCCCTTTCCTGAATTAAAAACTGAACATCATTAACAGTTTATTTTGCAGAGAACCATGCTGCAAGTGGGGTACAAAATGTTATTTTGACTGCCCAGTTTTGTCCAGGCTCGTCCCTGATTTATCTCATGACCTCACAATAGCCTCTCGTGACCGCCTGGCCACAAAGCTTGATTATTTTGTAATTTGATCTTAGTGGGGATTCCAGCCGTGCTTCCCTGCTCGTGGGCAGCAGAATGTGGCAGCATGCCTGCTCACTTGCCTGAGCAGCTATGATCAGATTACGCCTTCTCAGCGTTTTTTATATTGGCTGCCTACAAAGTTCAGAGAAGCTTGAAGTCAGCCTACTTGAGTTTTACAGCCCTTAAAAGAGGGAGACAGAATAGGAATCTTGATCTCATCTGTGTCTACGGTTAAGACAGTCAGAGAGTCACTCAGTGCTGAGTATTTGTATCTTTAATTTTTTTCCGTAAACTTTTGTGCATCATGTGATTTCCAAAAACCACTTTTCCAACTTTGTTATTTTTAGAGCTGGCAGTTGAGTTTTAACTTTTAGCTTTTAGACATGTTTGATAATATGTTAAGGATCTGCATAAAAGATGGGAAAGTTTGACTTTTCATTGTTGTCGTTAATAGCAGATCATTGCTTAGGAAAGCACCCTTTTCTCCATAATATTCTTTCAGCCAGATATTTGTAGGATGATAATGTTTGTCAACATCTTTATGAGATAACATGACTGCATCCTGTTGAGGTTACAGAAGGAAAACACAGTGTCCAATCTGGCACGGTGACATGGCGTGGGAAATTGAGAACCCGTACTGCTTTCATTTCCTTCACCCAATGAGCAATCACTGAGCACCAGAAATGTGCAGGCCCTCTGTGAGGCACTGGCGATGCAGCAGTGAGCTAGACACATGGTCCCTGCTCTCCTGGAGCTTCAAATTTATTCCTGGAAACAAGACTTCTTATACGGTATATTTGTTTAACAGCTTTAAAAATTATATTAGAGTAATTTCAGATTTTTAAAATGTCAACTAGAGAGTTGAAAAGGTCTTAGGAGTTCATTTTATCCAGCCTCCTTCCTTGTACAATGAGGAATCGCCCCCCGTATTTGTTCATATGAGTGAACAGAATATGCAATTCATGTTTCATTGTTCAGAATGAAGAAATCATGATTATAGGTTAAGATATAATTTAAAATCCAGCCAAAGCTCAATTAAAAACAGTTTTGTTTTCTGACATTATCATTCATACGTTCAGTGGACCAGCAAGAAAGCTTGCAAAATGAAGCATAAACAATGTGGTGCCAGTTTGCTTTAAAATTCCTAATATATGTTTTGTAAACAAAGCTTATAAAACTTAGTACTCTACTAATTAAATAACAAGAAAGATTTTATGAATACATGAAAAGCCAGAATGTAAAATGTCTTCAGGGAAACAGGTGCTGTAATGACATCACTGTGTGTCACACAGCATCTTTTTTTTCTTGATACTTGTACTTGGTCATAATGGAAAGAAATTGATTCCAAATGTGTTTTCTTGACCCCCTTCTCCATTCATGTTAGTGCCTAACCTTAAATGATGTTTCTACAATCTTGGTTGTATTTACAGTAATTATATGCATAATGTAGCATATTATTGTCCAGACTTCCTGTTTAATCAGTACAGAGCTTCTTACAAGTGCAGCTGAAAAGGGCAAACAAAATTAAAGCTTTATATACCAAAACAAGTTTGATTTGCTAAGCTCCCAGCATTCCAAAGTACACAAATTTGTTCCACTAAGTTTTCCGATGGCTTGCAGATGGGCAATGATTAATCAGAGAGCTAACTGTGAAGTAGTTTGCAATTAAACTGGAAAGCTCTGAAGCATGCTAATTGAATCAGAAAATTAGAGACACTGAACAGTAATTGGCTATTTCTCATGCAGCAGGTGCCAGGCCACTCATCTGTGGAACAAGGTATTTAAGGCACATTAGCACTAGTAAAAATACTTCTTGATATGGAACAGTTAGATTTTCTGCTCATTTTCACCATGGATGTCAAAACATACAGCTGTGCTATCTGGTACTTGCAATTCATGTTTGAAGAATTTAAGTTAGGTAAACATATGGGAGAAAAGTAGTGGGCAACCTCTAAGCGCTCAGGAAGCATTTTAGAAGAGAAACCAAAAATGAGGGGCTGAGTGAGGTTTTTGTTTTTTCAACTCAATCACTTTTGCTTTCTTATTGTACATATTTAGAAGTTGAATTTTCTGTTTAGTGTTAGTTTAAAGCAACAACAGTATAAATCTAGTACTGCTGTGAGCTTAGTAGATACATAAAGCCAATTCATATCATATCTCAGCATGAGTTTATATCTTCTAATTAGTACCACCATTTTACAGAGTGAGCGCATGCTATGAAAGTTTGTTTGCCATGCCAACAGGGACCAGGACATGTAGTTTTTCTTTAGTAGAATGATCTGTCATAGGATCGTGAACAACTGTAACCTAGCCAGTGGGTAATCAGGCAAGTATGAGATTTAATAAGTTCAATTGTAGAAGTTCGTTTTAATAATAATCATTTTCATATTATGAAGGGTGGGGCATATGACTTCTGGTTCCCATTGCTTTAATTAGCATTCAGTATTGTTATTAGAAAGTGAAAAGTATAAATGAAAATGAAAATATACTAAACTATACTGGTTGAGAAGCAGAATATTACAGTATTCACATGTTAATCATTACTTAGAAAATAGTGAGTTTGAACCAACAGACATAAATTATAAATTATAAATTATAAACAGTGCATAGGGGATATGTTATAACTGTGTCTCATTTAAATTAAGACAGGGAGTTTTCTCTGCACAAATAATGTTCCTTCATTAAGTTTTAAAGTCCCCTTTATAATGTTTTATTAAGAACATTCAGCAACATGTTACCAAAAGAGGTTTTAGGTTGAACACACAGTTTGTAAAAAAATATAGCACACTACAAGCATAATGCTTTATGTCTTCAAGCTATACTTTTTTTAAGTCAAAGCAAAAGCTCCTCTTTGGCAGGCCTCCTTCTCTACCCCCAATAAACCATGTGCATTTTGCATTATTGAGTCTGAAAGCAGTTCTGAAACATTTACATGATCAATGTCTTTGGCTTGAGGGATAAAGTTTTCTCTTCCATGGACAAGTGAGAACATATTGATCATTTTATTCTATTTGCTATTTCTAAATTCAATATACCTCTTGAGTCGATAAGCGAGATCGAGAGCATATTCTTTTTTGTGTGTGCCTGGTTGTAGCTTGTTCTCAAGATCCAAGATACATTTTTGATTAATCACGAATGCTCTGAGGTCATGGAGAGCAAATGTGTTTGTGGAGTGTCAGCTGATGCTGTCAGATAAATGTCTTAAGCTTAGCCAGGGTTCATGCCCCAGCTTTAGGCTGTGCCAAATGTCTCCCCTTGTTGAGGAAGATAACAGCTACACTGGAGGCGACTGAGCTGTTTGTTCACTAAAAGGGCTGACCTTGCCATATGGGGCTACAATCAGGTGAAAGAAAGAGTGTAGATGTTTTAATTAAAACTTTACAAATTTCACCTTTCCATTTGATTCCCATGATCTTGTTTCCACTAACTTATATTCTTGGTGTTATATGTCTTGTCTGATTGTAAGTATGTTGCTTAAGTGTTTCCAATTAGACTCCTTAAGATAAATAATCCCTCCAATATTGTTACTGGTGTATTATGAGAGTATTTTGGCACTATCAGTGTGTTATTAAAATACTGAAAAGTCATGAAAATATTTGTTAGAATAAAAGGGATATGTTTCTCTTTGAGTATGTGCAGTAGAGATTATTCTTGCTTTGCAGTTTTCTTCAAATCCACTAAATTAAAAAAATATGGTCTGGCCAAAAAGAGGTCATTTGTGTTAATGACCCTTGTCCATGTAACTTCTTATCTTCAGAGGACTCGTTTAATCACATTTACCCCCACTTACAGTAATTTGTCTTCTTTTACTAGACAGAGTCTATAAATAGGAAATAATGACAAACCTAAACTAACACCTGGAGAATGCTTTTTTCGGAGGCTCTCACTGTTTGAGACTAAAGGCAGTCAGAATAATCATATGGTGATGCATAAATAAGTGAACTCTCTTTGGGCTATTTGTGGGCATTTGCTGCAAAATACATTCTTTAAATGAAGTGTCTTTCTTCTTTCCTATGCCAATTTGTTCTTTTCTCTGAAGAAGCTGGTGTACTTTTCTTTCCTTCCTCCAAGAAGTTCATACTGCTATGGGTAAATCATCAGTGCTAATTAGACACAATAATGCTGAAAGAGAAAAGAAAGAGAGAGAGAAAAAAAGAAAGAGAAAGAGAGAAAAAAAAGAGAAGAGAGAAAGGAAGAACATATCTGTTGTGAACTCCCACCAGATCTCTTGAAAATGAGTCATTTTAAATATTTTATGCTGAACACAAAGATTCTTGAGTAAATGGTTTTATATGCTGTGTCATAAAACAAAACTGTCAGTGTCAGTAAGCAGTGTTGCTTAAAAACTCTCTATTTCTAATTATTTCTTTTAAAATTACCTCACACTTGATATGCAGATTCTGTTGGCTATCTTTAAAATCCATAGTGTAAAGTAGAAAAAGGAAATAGAACTAGAAGAAAATAAAAGAGATTCTATTAACTTCAGAAACTTTTCCTTTATCAAGAGATACTTTTAAAATGTTATATTCCATTATCTAGAGACAACTATGTTTCGTATGTGTTGGCATTAGTGAACAAAATGAAGTTTGGTTTGGTTTGGTTTCTGCAGTAGCTAAAATTACAAATAGACCAAGCAGAAATGCGAGAAACTGAGGATAACATCCATGGTCAGACATTAAACTTCTGGTGATATGATTAAAAGAGCCAAGTCAGATCACGCTTTTCTATAATTTTCTATTAAAGACTAATAAAAGCTAATGCCAAAATCATATTTATAAACCACAGTTTTAAGTGTAAATGTAGAATTGTAAGATTCTATTTTCTTCAAATTTAAGCACAGTTTAGTTCTGGACTAAATTTTGTGGGTTTTCTTTAAGTATTCCTTGCCCATCATTCATTGTTTTTTCTTCATCTCATTATCTTAAATTTTTTAATGCACTAAAATATTTGTGATGCATGCCGGGCGCAGTGGCTCATGGCTGTAATCCCAGCACTTTGGGAGGCCGAGGCGGTGGATCACAAGGTCTGGAGATGGAGACCATCCTGGCCAACATGGTGAAACCCCATCTCTACTAAAAATATAAAAATTAGCTGGTGTGGTGTTGGGCGCCTGTAATCCCAGCTACTCGGGAGGCTGAGGCAGGAGAATTGCTTGAACCAGGGCTTCAGAGGTTGCAGTGAGCTGAGATGGCGCCATTGCACTCCAGTCTAGTGACAGAGCAAGACTCCATCTGAAAAAAAAGAATAATAGTGATGCATACAGCAACATTTCTATCACTACTTTTTTAAGACTACTGCCAAAAGATGGTTAACCCTTTAGTTAATATTGTTCTCAGTCCCCATCATTTTAAAAGTATTGAACATTGTCATGCCCAAGTCACATGTAGGAAGAGACTTGGGATTGTTTGACTTTTCATATGTAAATATGTTGTGTTATTTAGAAGACTGATAATTGATAACAGTACAATAAAATTCTTCTTTAAGATTTGGAGCTAATTCTCAACACAACTTAGACCCACCTTTGGAAGAGAATAGTTAAATAAACTGATCTTAAGCAGAACTCACTCAGCCATTCCTCAAAGTTACTATCTCCTTACACAGTACTTACTAGCATACTTACATACTTACCAGTTCTTTCCATTGAAATAAATGAGCTTTAGTATGTCTGTAACATTTCTATTTTTCTTCACACTGTCTTCTACCTTTATCCTTTTCCAAGCTACTTTATTTTCCTCCCATTTAAAGTTTTAAGTCTTAATGTTTATTTATTTCAGTGACCAACCAATTATAAAAATATTAAAAATGAGTCAGTACATTAAAGTGGTATTTTTTCCAAACTTTGATCCTCTTTTTTAGTATTAGAGCTTGTTGAAAATTTGAGGAGTCATCTCAAAAATTCTGGAAAAAAGTATTAAATGTCCAAAATTTTCTTTATAAATCAAATTTTGCTTCATTTTTTTAATAACATGAAGTCTGATGGTATTTCCAATGTCCAATTAGAGCTGTAAATCCTACTTTTTATTAATCAAATATTGGAAATGATTTCAATATACCTAAGGGTTTTTTAAGGATGTGAATCCTCAGCTCTTATTATTTGACATTTAGAACAAATTTTCAAGTGATATTGTAATTCTATGTTAGTCCACTGTATCATCTAAAATGACTTATTTATATTTCAAGCTTTTATCTTTATTCTTTACTTATATATCCAAAAAAATAAGGCTGGGTTTTATACTGTGCTTCTTTATATTCTGTACTTTTTAATTGATTATAAAATGGATGGTAAAATCATTATTGACAATTATCACTCAATAACAATTGATATAACAGAAATGATGACAGTGTATGTTTATTTTCTTAGACTTTTCTGGCTTCTTTAAGATTCTGGAAGGTTTGAAATTACCAGTACCCTGTTGAATAAAATATATGGAAAATATCTTGTTTTGAGGGGTTATAATGCTTCCCTTACTAATGAGGAAAACAATTCATCATTTTCAAGTGTGTAATCAGTGTCAGCATTTTGTATATCACAATGAAAGTCCTGAAATAGTGGCATTCCGGATGCTCCTGTGAGGAAGCAGACTAATCTATTATAAGAAAATCACTTTCCTCTTATACTTTTATAAAAATTCTAGCAGGAAAAACTAATTAGAGAATTATTTTAAATAGTACAATTGTAAATGAAAGTAATTTAGAACATTTCAGCATTGTAAAGTGTATAATCACCATTGCATTTTTATACACAGTGGACTGACTATAGTCTTTGAGAAGATCTGTCCCTTTCTAGACTCATAATTTTTTCATAATCAGAAATGTACAAGAAATATTATGTTTGTAAGATCTCATTACTCATTAGGCATAACTAAATACAACATGTAAAAAATGAGATTGTGCTTTTAATTGTTCCTATGTGAATGAATATTCATTTTGTGGGAATTTAATCTGCTGTTTTTTTCCTAAACTTAATGACATAGAAGGCATTTCTAAGTGAAAATAACAGACATGGTATGTGGCCCTGAATTATGCTGAGTATATTTCCTTTACCTTCAAGAAAGGCTACTGAATTTACTTAAGCCTTGAAAATCATAGAATCACTAGGTAGACTGAGGAGGGGCTGCTCCTGTTGAAGGAACAAAGGTGAGTGAGCCTGAAGCATGTAGAACAAGGAGGAGATCCAGGCAGAAGCCACATTGCTTAGAGCCTTGGAGTCTTGGAGTCCAAATTTTGAATTTCTTGTAAGTACAGTGGGAAACCACTGAGGGTCTTGAGTTGGATAGTGATCATATCTATTTTAGAATAAAAGTGGATTGGTGGGGGAACAAGCATGTAAGCAGCTGACCAGTTAAGAAGCTGGCAATTATGGTGACTTGGATTTTGGTGACAGGAGTTGGAGATGGGAAGAAGTGTCCAACATAATCATTTAGAGATGAGAAGTGAGGGGATAGGAAGGATGAAAAATGACTCCTAGATTGTTGGCTTGAACATCTGGGTGGTGTCATTTACTAAGATATGGAAGTCTAGGAGAAGAACAGGTTTGGGAGGGAAAATTGGGAGCAAAATTTTGGCATTTAACCATGCTCTCTTTTTATGTTAGAACCTTTATTTAAGGAAATAGTCTAGAAATCAGAGAGAAGATTCAGGGTAAGAAAGAAAAAATAGCAAGTGCATAACTTTACGATTTCTTTTTTACCAACATGTGAAACTTCTAACATGACCTAGAAGTTATTGGACTAGAATGTAAGGGTCTAACAACAGTGTGTATGATTAGAATATAAAAGTCACCGTTGACTAACGGGCTGTGTACACCCTCCGAATTAGCTACTTCTGACCAATGCAGACTTCATTTGTAATATGCAGAAGTTTGCCTTCTGCATGCTACAGTGGGGAAAGGTTTTCCATAGCCCCAACATGACAACAACACGTAATTTGAAAAATAAGTTCTCCTTCCCTTGATTCTCTATTAAAGAATTTTAATAACATAAAGAATCCACAATGTTAATGCTGCCTTACAAATGTAGGTACTCTGTTTTATACTTTTTTTAATGGCTGAGTAACCCTTTGCAAATAGGTTTCTCTAGTTAGCCCCATTCAAACCTGAAAACAGTGCCTCTCATAACTTGTCTTGTCAGTCAGGTATGAAGAAGACATGTCCCCAGATATTAACTAGTTCTTCCCACTTCCATGACAGTAGATTTACCATTTCGGTGTTATGATACATTTGTCTGAAAACCACACCCTTAATTGTTGAGTTTTATCACCTTTTAAAAAGGTACTTTGTTTGTGTGTGCTTGTTAATTTGTTCATTCACTCACAACTCTAAAGCGCAAAGCTGCCTTCTTTGGCAGACTGGTTTTTATTTTCACTTTGTATGGCGTGGGGAATACAGCAGTGGTAAGAACAACTAGAATTAGGAAGGGACAAATGTGGTATTTCACTTCAAACATGCAAATTAGGATGACTTTTAAAGTTATAGTTCCATCAGCTTATTTTAGATACTTTAGAAAGTACTTTAGAAAGTTCCAAAATCATTATTCAGACATTTGGGGATCACAGGTTTTGGTGTAATTATCAGCTTGCTCTTGTGAACAAAATTATAGGCCAATCCAGTTTTCCCCATGGCAGATCAACAGACCTAGTAGATTGAGTAGATGCAATGTCTGCATTATATATTGACTTTGGTAGAGCTGTCCATTGTCTCTTTCACGGTCTGATGATCAATAAGGAGGGAACTGGATGAATGATAAGAAATGGTAAGACAAAGAGAGAAGACTTGTTAAGAATAGTTTTTATCAAAGTATAGTGGTGAAGAAGAATAAAATACATAGTGAAGTGAAGAGGAATATTCTAAATTCATGTACTTATCCTATCCACTGTTCCTAAAACTCAAAAAAACAAATACCATCTTAAATGCACTGAATTAAGTGGACTCAAATTTGCATTTTGTTCTTTGTTTGCCTCTTTGGTAATTTGGAAAGCTTCTTCTGATTTCTTTGTCCTCATGTTGCTTTTTAAAAACACTGTCAGCCAAGGCCCTATCCCTGTTCTTTTGTTATTCTTATATATGTGGACTGCCATCTGCCTTGCTTTTCTAGATCATAGTCATTTTTGCCTTACTAATTAAATAGCTTTAACAAGCCAGGCATGGTGGCTCACGCCTGTAATCCTAGCACTTTTTGGAGGCTGAGGTGGGAGGACTGCTTGAGGCCAGCAGTTCAAGACCAGCCTGGCCAACATGCCGAAACCCTGACTCTACTAAAAAATATAAGAACTAGCCAGGCATGGTGGTGCACGCCTGTAGTCCCAGTCACTCAGGAGGCTGAGGCACGAGAATCGCTTGAACCCAGGAGGCAGAGATTGCAGTGAGCCGAGATCAGGCCACTGCTCCAGCCTGTGTGAGACTGAGATGCTATCTCAAAATATAATAATAATTTTTTTAAACATAGTATTTCTTTAAGACTATAATATTTTTATATTGCTTTTCAAATTAGAGTAACTTTTTCTTACCAAAAGAAAACAATTCGTAGAAAAAGAAATTTAGTGATTGAGATTAGATTGTATAAAATTAATTAAGTGTAGCATCATGAACATTCTAATTTAGTCATTCCTTACTCCTCCTTCACATCCAAACTCTATCTCTTTAAAGTCATTAAGAGTAACATTGAGATTATCTTGTCTTTTGGCAGTCAAATTCACCTTTCGGTGTGCAAGAGCTGTGATATGAATTTACCTATAAATTGACTCAAAAAACTAATGAATATCACTAGCTAAATTATGGCTTGACTTTTAAAAATGTATTCTTAAGCATTTCCAGGCTGAGAATGGTATCTCATGCCTGCAATCCCCATGCCAGGAGGATTGCTTGAGGCCAAGAATTCAAGACCAGCCTGGACAACATAGCAAAACCCTGTCTTTACAAAAATAAATAAATAAGCAAGCTGGGTCTGGTGGCACATGCCTGTAGTCCCAGCTACTCAGGAGGCTGAGGTGGGAGGATCACTTGCACCCAGGAGTTTGAGGCTGCAGTAAACTATGATCGGACTTCTGCACTCCAGCCTGGGCAACAGAGCAAGATCTGCCCCCCACCAACCAAAAAAAAAAAAAGAGAGAGAGAAATTTCAACAGTGGCCATCCATCAAGAAAACTCTGAATAGCTTTAAAGCTAGTTTAGGCACTATAAGAGGTTTTAGATATGTAAAACTGGAAGGCATGATTAGTACCCATTAGGAGCTTACGGTTTAAGGAAAATGCAAATTTTGACTTCTACAACTACTAAACAGCCAGAAGTGGGGAAATTAATACTGTAATCTAGAAGAAAGGGTACACAAGGAAGTTTCAGCCTAAAGGAGGATGATGTAAGAAGAAAGGTGAGGGAAGCAATTGGAAGGGTTAAGAAAAACCTCATAAAGGCAGAGAGGAATAATTAAGGAATATTCAGAAACCTGTCACTGTGAGAATTTTTGATGTACGCACCTCATCACCAAGAACTGGTAAGACTTAAATCCTACAACTCTTATTATTTTTGGCATTTTCTAAAAGTATAGATTGTGATCTGCAATTTACAGATTCATTCTGGACTCCAAAGGAATAAAATTTTAAATGTCCTTTTATGGACCACAAATTATACCACATCTCTTATATTTACAACTCATGAATAAAACTTGTTTTTATGATTTTGATCTATTGTTATGTGTTGAGAGTCCATGTACATAGTTAGCAGCATCTACCACACCAAAACTGGAGCTTTAAGGGAAGTTTTCCTGAACAGTGAGCTTTGGGCCAAACTTAAAGGAATCCGGAATATGCATTGTTAAGTAGGCAGGTAGGTATTCCAGGGGGCAGATGGATTGTGACTTGCACAAAACTATGGAAGTGGTAATAAGGGGATAAAAATTAATTTTATTGGTTTGGTTAGTACCTGTCATTTGTTAGAACATTATGACAATCACCTTTGGAATGGCCTGGTAACACAAATTGAATAATAAATCTCCTTTTCTCTGTTAAATGGACCACGACAAGTAGTGTTCACTGCAAGTTCCTATATTAAAAAAAGAAAAAAAAAAAGAAAAGAAAAAAAAAGGATATAGCACTATTTTGATCCTTTGATTAATTTATAAAAGTTGACCTAAGTACCAAGGGGTCTGGGTTAGAGAATATTAAATACATATTCTTTTCTTCACAAGTTCCATGGTATAAAATGTGTACACAGTTTTTCATGAACAAGCCTTTATTAAAAAATCATCCTGACCGATTCATTTCTCATTTTCAAAGTGGGCAATACACCTTCCATATGTCATTCATGTGAAATAACTGTGTGTACTCTGAAAAAGATGTAGATGAAAGGATCCATGAGTCTACGTTTATTAAAATGAAGGTTGAAGTCTTTTAAGATACCTACCCTGGTATCTTGTGTAATCTTCTATCAGGATTGTATCTCCATTTCAGTTTGTATGACACTACCTGTTTTGAATAGGATAAAGACTCATTGTTACTGTCAGGCCCATTTTCAAACTAAATATTCATCTAGTCCTTTGTGGCTGCCATTTTTATCAGGCATTCAGAACAGCTTCCCTTTGCTGATCTGCCATTTTCCTGCAAATCACTGTTTCACTTGTATGATTTCTAGTGAGACAAGCTTAGACCTGGCTGCCTTTCTCTCAGTAGCAGAGAAAAGAAACGTCTCTGGTGCCTATGCTGCAGAGAAAGTTGATTCATGTGTAAATTATCATTTGGCCTTTATTTGCTTGGCCTGTGGAGAGTACACATGCAGATAAAAAGCTTGGTAGGTCAGGGCTCAGTACGTGCAGGTTTCTCCAGTGGCCACAGTGACAGCGTTAGAATTGTTGTCACAGATTATCAGACACGCTATGATGTCTTATCATTATTTATTTGCAGTGGTCTGTGTTAAATAAACTCTAACACGGAAAATGCATCTATAGTAATAGAATGCCATGTACCTGACCCCTGTTTGTTTTATCAGCTCACATTCTAAATAATAAAAATTGGTTTGGGTTTTCTTGATGTTAGATCTGACATCTATATGTTTCTGCCATCAGTGTTTTCTGTCTTTGGTCTGTCTCCTCTTTCTTTTACATTATGCTTTAGTTTTATCAAACTTGACTGCTGTCCAAGTTTGTTGCGGGTCTCTCTTAGTGACAAATCCTATCAATTAAGGTAGATGTAAAATGCTGTTTGAGGTGTGTGTAGCAGCTTCTAGGCACTATGTGGGAATAGTTATATAAGCTACAAAATCTCTTATCTGTGACTCAGTTGGTTTTCTTATAAGTAAAATCATTTAACACAGACTCATTATTAACTTCACTATTAAAAGAAGTAAATTGTGATTTCATTTATTTTTTAGAACATCATGTCAATTCTCTAGGTGTAGTAACTAAATCTGAATTTATAAGGTAAATTATTGAATGTACATATGAAACAAATGCATTGAAGGCCAGGCGCAGCGGCTCATGCCTGTAATCCCAGCACTTTGGGAGGCCAAGACAGGCAGGTTACTTGAGCCCAGGAATTCAATACCAGCCTGGGCAACATGGCAAAACTCTGTCTCTACAAAAAAATACAAAAATTAGCCAGGCATGTTAGTGCATGCCTGTAGTCCCAGCTACCTGGGAGGCTGAGACAGGAGGATCATTTGAGCCTGGGAGGCAGAAGTTGCCGTAAGCCGAGATTGAGCCATTGCACTCCAGCCTGGGTGACAGAGAGACACTTTCGCAAAAAGGAAAAAAAGAAATGCATTAATAAATCCCAAAATGATACGATGACTTCAGTCTGCTTTTACTGTTAAGGTGCTGTAATATCTGTCGTAAGTGTAGAGCTAATATATTATACCTATTTGTGCAACTTTTATTTATTTGTATAATTCATATTATGTATATTTATTGTCACATAAGCCTTTTTTTTTTTTTTTTTTTTAAGACAGAGTCTCCCTCTGTCGCTCAGGCTGGAGTGCAGTGGCATGATCTCGGCTCACTGCAAGCTCCGCCTCCCAGGTTCATGTCGTTCTCCTGCCTCAGCCTCCCAAATAGCTGGGACTACAGGTGCCCGCCATCACGCCCGGCTAATTTTCTGTGTTTTTAGTAGAGACGGGGTTTCACCATATTAGCCAGGATGAAGCCATATTATTTTTTAAAGTGTGTTATAGCCCAGGTGTGATGGGCTCTAACATGCTTAAAAAATATGTATGCCTATAATCTTAGCATTTTGGAGGGCCAAGGCAGGAGGATTGCTTGAGGCCAGGAGTTTGAGACCAGCCTGGTCAACATAATGAGAACCTGTCTCTACAAAAAATTTAAAAAACTTAGCCAGGCATGGTGGCACACACCTGTAGTCCTAGCTACTTGGGAAGCTGAAGCAAGAGGATCCCTTGATCCTAGGAGTTTGAGGCTGCAGTGAGCTATGATCATACCACTGCCCCCCCCCCCCCCCCCCCCACAGCCTGGGTGACAGAGCAAGACCCTACTGCCAAAAAAATGTAAAAATAAAAATAAAGTATGTTAGAACCAATGAGGTATGTTTTATAAGGCCTACCTTACTATCAGAACACTATTGATACATGAACCCTTTGGAAAGCTTTCCTCTTATAATAAAATTAAATGAGTTAAATTATGCACTTAGTATTACAAAATACTACATTTCTTTCTTTCTAAAAATAAAGAACTGTTGAAGAAATTATATTTAGAAACAAATTTCTTTCACTTGGCCAAAAAGGTATAATATTTCATTGTAACTTCTCATATTCCATTAGGGAAACAATGCACTATTTATTTAGAGTATACTTGTAATTGTAATTAACTATATGGAAATTACATTTAGCTAATTATCACCAAGACCTGAACAACAGGATGATCTTCCTTCTTTTGCTGTCTGCTGTGCCTCTCACCACTGAAGCCCAGCTGAGATGTGAAAGGGGGCCAATCCCATTCCATTGTCATACATGCCCTTAGACAACTCTTTACCTGTGCAGTCTATCCAATAGCCTTTTTTTATATTCCATGTGGAACAAGGGGGAGATGGGTGTATATTCAGCCTACCCATCTATCTCATCTGATCAGTTGAAATAGCTTCTTTCCTCATTTCCTCCCAATTTCCCTACTCCACTCCTCCTAGGCTGAAATAATTTACCAAGTTTAGCCCAAATGGAAAAGAAAAATACAGGAGGAAACTTTTAGCTTTCCTTCAGGGGAAGGGGAATGCTAAAGCTCACCTACCTTACCTTTAGTCTCAAATAATAACTGTATAGAAAAGTTTATGTTTGTAACTTAAAGAAGAATCTTATAGAAAATATGTAAGAACTAGATTTCATGCTGAAATCTTAACATAAGCCAATTAGACTTTATAATGTTGCTGTAATGTGAAATGAATCTGGTATGGGGTATTGTGAGAGTACTCGTCATCTTGTGTAAGTTAGTTACAATTACAAGTAACTGTAAAAACAGTTTGGCACAGGTAAGCAAATTTTCTTATCACTTGATTGACTACAGTTTATATAGTTTGGTTTCAACCAGGAGAGGGACTGGAAGAAAACAGAAGGGATTGGCTGACAGAATAAGAGAGTTGGTGCTGTGATTTGAATATGTCTCCTCCAAAATTTAGGTGTTGCCAGTGTAATGGTATTGAGAGGTACGGATTTTGTGAGGTGATTGAGTCATGGGGGTGGGGTCCTAGTCAATGCAGTTAGGTTCTCTTTATAAAAGAGCTTGATGGAGAGAGTTAGTCCCTCTTGTCTGCTTTTTGCCACATGAGGACACAAGAGTTCCTCCCCTCTGGAGGACACAGCCCTCATCAGACAACCAAACCTGCCAGCACCTTGATTTTGGACTTCCCAGCTTTCAGAATTGTGAGAAATAATTTCTGTTCTTTTCAAATTACTCAGTCTCAGGTATTTTGTCGTAACAACACAAACTGGTCTAAGACAATGGAGTAAAACTCAAAAGATGGAGTTACAAAAGAGCAGCCTTGCTTAACACCATCTACCATCTACCCAGTGATCATCACTACAGAGTTGGAGAGAAGGAGGGACAGTAATTGTAATGGGGGTTGTCCTGTCAGCGCTCCTGGCACACATGAAAAGTTGTGAGAAAAACATATAATTCTGTTTGTACATTGGTTAAGTGATGTCTTACTAAAGACAGTTAGGTGTGTAGGTGTGTATAAATATATTTTATGTATATGTGTATGGTATATAGCATACAAACATAACATTTAAGTTTACGTATCAACAGTTGTGGTAATTTTCCTAAGAATATATCTTAACGCATCTGTGTTGAGATAGGCATGCTATAATTATGACAATTAAAGACATTTAAAAGTAGCAAGCAGATTTGTTTTTATATGTAATAATTTATTTACCCTGGTAGCTGAACTCAATACAGTATCTCCTTTTTAGTTTACTTTTATCCAGTACAGGATAACCTGTTTTCATGGAACCCTTTTGTCTACAAGGAACAGAGACCTACCCAGCTAACCCAACCCCTAATACTTAGAATGAATTTATAGTTTGTTTCCTAAAGAGGAATCTTACAGAAAACATGTAAGAACTAGATTTCATGCTGAAATCTTAACATAAGCCAATTAGACTTCATAATGTTGCTCTAATGTGAAATGAATCTGGTATGGGGTATTGTGAGAGTACTCGTCATCTTGTGATTAGAAAGTCATCGACAATTAATACTGCTCTACAAAACAACTACTCTTGCCACTTAGCTCTCATGAGACACATGGTATTTCTCTAGAGTGGTCTCTGTTTATCTCTTTGATTCCTTGTTTTAGTTACCTGCTGACCAGCTTCTTCCCCTTACTTACTCTTTCTGCCCACTCAGTACTTTAGCAAATGCATGGCCTTCAGGTCCCTCTAGTCTGACTTGACTTCCTGACTTTTCAGCCACAATCATCCACCGGTCTCTTGGTATCATACATTTAAATTTTTAAGAAAAGTATTTTTCCTCATCCTTTTCCTCTAGAGTAAGCTTGTCCAACCTGCAGCTCAGGATGGCTTTGAACGTGGTCCAGCACAAATTCATGAACTTTTTAAAAACATTATGAGACTTTTGCGATTTTTTTTTTTTTTAGCTCATCAGCTATCATTAGTGTTAGTGTATTTTATATGTGGCCCAAGACAATTTTTCTTCTTCCAGTGTAGTGCAGGGAAGCCAAAAGATTGGACACACCTGATAGGTGATGACCCTCTGAATAGGCTGTACTTAGTTTTGTGTCCCTTCCTGGTTTCAGCAGCTGTGGATAGGAGGTGTAGGGTAATGTGAAACAAAAGATGGCCCCTTACTGCTGTCCCTAAAACAGGTCTATAAGCAATGTGGCTTCACTAAAAGGAGTGATTGGTGAGCAGGTACTATGATTCATACTTCTCATATATAATCTGCCCTAAACAAATTACTGTCCCTGGTTTGGGGCACTAAACCATTAACATGACCCATTGCTTAAATGTTACTTCCTCGAGGAAGTCCCAGACTACACTCTGTATATGCTCCTAGCATATGCTCCCATAATACTCTATATTTCCACCAGCATAAAGCTCATCATGTCATCTTACTACTTATGCAATGCCTTTCTTCTCTCACAAACTCCTGAGGCCTGTGAAAACAGGGGCCATGTCTTTCCCATTCACCGTTCTGTCACCTGTACCTGGTCTAGTGCTTGGCTCATCATCAGTGTCCAAACATGTGTTAAGTTATTTAGTTATTAAGTGCCTTAACCCTGGAGTAATCAACTGTTTTAAATTATGGGCTTAATAATCTTCCAAAACCCAGCTCTCCCTCTAGAACATTTCCACTTCTGACAGTGACATTATCAGTACTTCCCAGACAGGGCAGACTCTGACTAATCTCTTTCCAACATCAAGGCAGTCATCATGTTTTATTGGTTTGTTCTTTCTCTCTTACCTGTGATTTCTTCTTCATTCCCAGTACCACCATCTTAGTCTAGTCTCTTCCTCTTCACCTGACTGGTATCCCTGTCTGTAATGCCTCACTTGCTATTAAATCCTGTACATCTTCCTAAAACGCAGCTTTTCGTACCTCTTTCTCTATATAAAATACTTCATTTGCTCCCTTTCACCTAAAGAATGAAATCCAAACTTCTGTGTCCATCACACTCTTATTCCTGCTAAATCTCTAATTAGGTTTTCTACTACTATCCTGCACAAACTTTCATTCTATCCAAAGAAGTCTAACTCTGTTCTCCAGATAATTGTAAGCATTTCTACTCCTTCTTTGTTCAATTGCCTTCTTGCCCCTTATTTATCTCTGGTCTTCTTAAAAAACCTACCATAAGTTCTACTTTCTTCATAATGACATCCCCACTACCCAGTCCTCAGTAATCACTTCTTCTTCTAAAGTTAGAGGACTTATTACCTATATGTGCAGTATGATGATGAAGAGTCTAAGCTACAGTCAAACTGCCTAGGTTCAAGTCCTGCCTCCACAAGTTACCATCTAGGTAACTAAGCAAGTTATTATACTTAACTCTGGTAAACTTTAGCTATATCATCTCTAAATGACAGCAATAATAGCACTTACATATTGTGAGAATTCAATGTAATAATGCATCTAAAGCATAGTGAGTATTCAATAAATGTTTTCTATGAAATTATTTGTACACTATTAACTTGTTAAATTCCTGTTATATGCTAGATAGAAACTGTACAAAGAAGTTAAGATTAAAAAAAAAAAAACCTCTATTCTATCTCCCATTTAGATTGTAAGATCCTTACAATTCATTAATTCTGTCCATACATATTATTGAATAACTGCTACCTTCAAAACACTGTGCCAGGTACAAGGAATTACAAGGTGACAAAGTGGAACTTGAGGTGTGTTGTGAAAGAAGAGTGGGGTAGTTTAGTACTGTGGAAGCACGACTATAAGTTAACAAATGAGTGGATAGACATGTTTATAATGTATTTAGAGAAAAAAGCCTCTTTTGTATAGAATGAGCAGCCTTGACCTTTAAGACCATTATAACTGAAGCCCTTGTTATTGTGCCTTACCCATGGTGAGAACTCAATAAATGTTTATTGGCCTCAGTGAGCATGGTGGTGATGATGAAGACTTTAGAGCACCACAATTTCCAGCCTCTCTTTAGAGCTGTTAACTTTATTTGGCTTCTTTGCTGCTTCTTTTTCCACTGAATGAATGCCAGAAAGTCGTTTTCAATTTTTTTTCTGTCTGATCAAGACTTAGATAATGTCTGCTTCTTTTGGTAGCTAAACATCTCCCAAACTCAGTTTCAGGCTGCAGTGAGAAGACACTGTATTATGGTATTGCCAATGGAAACCACTTCACATTTGGGCAACATCATGATGTCTAAGTGGCTCAGATTCAAGTTTAAGGATAGATTCTGGTTCCTGCACATTTGCTGTCAAAAACCACTTTATAAGAGCCAAACTGTGGACTCCTTCCAAGTGTTAGGCACTATTAGAAGTACCATTAAAGTACTGCAGAGTTTCAAAAGATTATGAAATTCTGATTTTTTTTAATATAACATGTTTTACGATACTTCCATGAAATTTTACTCAGTCCCTTGTTTCTGTCATGGGGCTAAAGGTAGTTAAAATCTCATTTTATATAGCA
This sequence comes from Rhinopithecus bieti, assembly GCF_001698545.2. Taxonomy (NCBI): domain Eukaryota; kingdom Metazoa; phylum Chordata; class Mammalia; order Primates; family Cercopithecidae; genus Rhinopithecus; species Rhinopithecus bieti. The sequence goes on from NW_016804667.1 coordinate 287,074, forward strand.
TCACAGGTTTTCTAGAGAACTCCAACTTGGAACTTCGTAAAAATTGTGTACTGTTTTATACAACAGTGAATATATAGAACAATTCTGGTTTTCAAATGAAACTTTGAAATAAAACTTCAAGAAGACGTATAATTGTTTTTTATGCTGTATATCTTAGTTGTCCCCATCCCCTACCCCGACCTCCCAACCATACCCTATCCCTCTTTGCTTCCTTTAGTCACCCTGCAGGAAACAAGACATGTAAGACATCATAGTTAAAATAAAGATTTTTATAGGACCAGAAACTGTTTAAAAATAAAGATAATTGGCCATCAGCCTATGATATGACAATTACATTAATTTAGCATAAAATTTATCTTTGAGCTTCCTTACACTCAAGGCAAAAAAGGAAATAAATGGCTGACAATATCTTTCTCACTTGAAAAGCAAAACATATAAGCTCATCTGAAAAGATACTTTTCCTACAATAAATACCAAAGAAGTCATCACATATTATTTCCTTATAAACAATTATTTGTGAAATGATTTATTTAGTTTCTAGTTTCCCTATTAGAATATAAACTTTTTGAAGGCAGTGACCACATTGTTTTTGTTAACTACCATAATCTTCAGCTCATAGAAAGAATGATGATTGAAATGAAAATGAAATGAAATGAAATCACACAGATACTTGTCAAAGACACATAGACTAACAATGGCCATATCTTCCGCCCATTTTTTATATCAATGATCGGTAAAAAACTGTAATGTAACATTAAATCATGACTCATATGGGAGGCCACATTGATTTTTATTATAATTTACCATAACTTTACTGTGACCAAAGATGGAAAAACCTGGAAAATTGACCATTTAAATGTACCTTAAACTTATCTCTTAAATATTATTGTCTTAACCACATTTTTGGCAGGAGCTGAGCGTTCAAGAATTCAAGGGTGAGTCCTCTAATGAGAGTCTTAAGTTGACCATGTCTTGTGTTTTGACTCAGAGAGATCTCAGACAAGCTGTTGGTATTATTCTGCTAGAAACATTAAATAACATTTATTTAATGTTCACTAAATAATAATATTGGTAAATAATAGCCATTCATTTACCAAAAAAGTATCAAAATAGGAAGCATTATTTTAAAGATAACAATGCATATTCTATAGCAAATTTGGTTACTATTGTTTTTAGCTGAAAGGTTTCTATATTAGTTTACTGTGCTGAGGGTACTGTGTAGTAGAAATACAGTCTGGGGATTGAATCAAAGTTTGAAATGCAATGTCATTTTCATTGTAGGCAGAATTTATCTAACAATGACTTCTCATATAACACACTGAAATTTCATTTTAATGCCACTTATCATAAAGTGCAATTTGGAATAGGGCAGGTGAGTCTTGGATTCTTCCAAGGGAAATTAGTACTGTAATCTCCTCAAGGATGACACTTATGTTTTGTTTTACTTTATATGCCCATTGCCTAACAGTGTCTGTCATATACAAGGCGCTCAAGAAATGTTTGGACTAAAATTAACCAAGTTCATATAAGGTTATGGCATAACCTGTATTCTTCAGGACAGCGTTGTACTTAGACCACAAGTTACTGATTTTTGTTAACATTTCTATATTGGGATGTAATTATCATAACCATTTTTCTAATATATTTGCTGTTGATTGCTGACAAAGTATAGGACATGTCATGAAAGATCAAATATGATAGGTCTAGAAGAAAGACAGGAAGGTTTAAGGGAACTTACTATCCACCTTGCTTACTAGCATTAGGCCAGTAGCCTAATCCGTCTATCTTACCAACAGTAACTGCATCCCAGTTTTCCCACTTCCTGTGCAGATTTTCTGAGAATAATTGCAGATGCCTAACAAAATCAAAAGGAAGCAGTTTGCTACTGCAAACTAGTTGAGAGTTTGGTACTATTATCTGTGGCCTGAGAGAGGCCATCGTCTTTATGGTATTGATATTCCATCCATCTTATCTCAGATCTACAGATACTGGAGAGTGTTAACTTACTCCCATATACAATTTTCAGTCTTCTCTCTGACATATGGAAGTCGCACTTTTTACAGAGGCTCATCCTCCATATCCGCAGTTCACACTTACTGAGGCATGACGCATGCTAGGCAACTAACCCCTGGTGAGGAGTGAGGACAGCATGGAGAAATGAAAAAGACATGGGTGGTTCCTGACCTTAATAAGCTCCCGCTAACAAATGAATAGCCCTGGTAACTCCTAATTGAAAAACAAGGGTCCTCCAAAATTAAGTTAAAAAAAAAAACTTATAAATGATTGTGCAAGGGCCTAAGCTACATCCTGAACAAATTATAAAACTCTGCCATATAGCGCTGTGGGTAGTGTTAGTCTATCTTTGTTTGGGGAAACAAAAGAAAGATGTGTGGAGTGTTGCTTTTTTGTTTCTTTTAAAAATCTATTTAAATGTGAAGATATGTTAAAAATCAAGATAATGAACAGTGTCTTATTTCTTCCTTTTACCATACTTTTCCAAAGTAAGTGTGAATAGTACATGAATCCTTAAAATTATTTCCATGGAATAGAGATAGCTCTTTTTAGTGAGAATACTATTAATACAGAAGCCAGGGCATTGAATTCAGTTTTTAACCAAATACACAGTTAAAATTATGTTTCCTCTATTTCCAAAAGCTTTTAACAACCATATTTTTTATTATCATTTCACTCAAATGATTGGGTTACTGAGAATAGCAGACTTATAGCAGGTTAGAAGCAAAATGTGCATTATCTTGTCATTTTTAATGTTTGGAACTTAGCACCTACATTGTCTAAAATGCATTTAAATAATTTTGAAATTTTGAAATTTTTTCATAACTGTATTCTTTTCTCTGGAAAATATAACATTTGAAGTTAACTACTTATCTCAGAAAACGTCTGTAATTCATTTTTAATTCAGTTTAATATTTGTGGAGCTCCCACTAGATCAAGACTTTACCAGTCAGTCAGTCAACAAGTGTTAATTGCATGCCTCTCTGTGTGAGGTACCCTTCTAGGCACTGGGAGGAGACACAGTGCAGACATAGCAAAGTTCCTGCCCTAAAGGAGTTTACATTTTAGTCAGAGGAGAGGGACAATAAACATGAGCCAAAATACAAGCTAGTGAATTAATGCCCAAACAAATAAATGATTTAGTATATTAGTAAGTGTTACAACAAACATTTAACAGGACAATGGGATGAAGAGTGACTGAGACAGGAAGTGAGGAAGTAGGAAAAGTGGCTCTCCTTTGGCTAAGGGTGTTGTAGGTGGCCCTTCCATTTTTTTTCATACTTTGAGGCTGTCTAGTCCCTAGTCCTGTGGCTGCTACTGCACTTCATTTAACTACTTAAAAATAATATACTGTCTTTCTACTGCAGAGTAATATAACATCACTGACTTAAGTTGTTTTCTCCAGGAAAACTGACAAAAACACACTAATCCAACCAAATGTCTTGCCCTTTCCCTTGCATATTACTAACTGATCTTCAAAGGTGAAATTTCTCTAAGCCATGGAAGGAGAATGAGATGCTGGGAACCGGGGGAAAAACTAACAAGCCCCCACTATAGGCCCTAAAGAGAGGAAATTTGAATGTGACACGAGGATTAAGCACTCAAATACTTAGTGACAGAGTTACTGACCATAGTGAGAAAGTGAGGAAAATGGATACTAAGGACAGCATAAAGTTTTCCATTACTGGCATATTATAACTGTGAAGGTGTCCTATACATTGGTTCAAGCCAGCTTCTAGTTTATATATTTACATGGCCATGTATATGCAAATGATAATATTAACTAAAGAAACAAGCTCTTAGAGATAATATAGAGAATAAAGAACACAAAAATCCCATATATCTGAAACTGACAATATTTCCATTTGGATGGTGCTTCAGAATGTATAAAATCCTTTCACAAATATTATCTCATAGAGTTCTCAAGAACAATGGTATGAAATGGTAGTATTATTATCTCAATTTTATACATGAAGAAACAGGCTCTGCAAGGTGATTTGTGCAGAATGATAAAGCTAGAAAGTGTTAGAACTAGATGTCTCACCCAAAGATTATGTACAAGTCCAGTGTGTTTTCCACCACACTGCAGCTACAAAAGATATTTTCAAGAGGAACCAGGAACTAGACACAAAAAAGAAGTAGTCAGAGTGGTGATAGGATTGTGAATCTGAAGCTATGACTAACATGTCGGTGAGAAAGTAATCGGCAGTATCTTTTGGCAACAGAAGGCTGCAGGCATAAGACGGGAAAAATGGTTCTCAGAATGCAGTCAGAAAACTAATCAATGATTTTTTAAAAGAAAGTTTCTACACAGCAAAGTGATGATAAGTTTTGCAGGTAACAAGGAGGGATTTGATAAGGAAGAATGGAGGGGTCTTATGCCAAGAGTGTCTTTAAATAATTTTATGAAAAACAGACATTACCAATTAAATAGGTAGTCAAGATAAATAAGAAGTTTGGGGCCGGGCGCGGTGGCTCAAGCCTGTAATCCCAGCACTTTGGGAGGCCAAGACGGGCGGATCACGAGGTCAGGAGATCGAGACCATCCTGGCTAACACGGTGAAACCCCGTCTCTACTAAAAAATACAAAAAATTAGCCAGGCGAGGTGGTGGGCGCCTGTAGTCCCAGCTACTCGGGAGGCTGAGGCAGGAGAATGGCGTGAACCCGGGAGGCGGAGCTTGCAGTGAGCTGAGATCCGGCCACAGCACTCCAGCCTGGGCGGCAGAGCGAGACTCCGTCTCAAAAAAAAAAAAAAAAAAGAAGTTTGGGAAAACATAGTATGCTAAAAGGAATGGGGAAATATCATAAAATATCATGATATCTAAGAGGAAAAAGATATTTTTTATGTGATGTTCCCACAACTAGGCATTCTCAAATAGAAAGAACATTTCTGTGATCTGTTGAGAAAGAAAACATGGACACAAATAAGGGAAGACATGTCAGGCTGAGGAAAGAAAGGTTATAGAAAAAATATGCTCCTACGGCATTCTCCCTTACAGTATAGCATAGTGTTAATGACTGTAAAATAAAGATAGGAAGGACCACCAGCTTCACATTAGAGGGGGTTCTTCAAATTTCAGCTATTACAGAGCCCTTGCCTTATGGTCACCATAAACTCTTTTCTGGTGGCCACTGGAAAACTAGATACCATTAAGCATTTCAAGAAGTTAATTACCGTAAAAAATGACTCAGACTCATCAGTTTTTCTTTTTTTTTTTTTCTGTTTTCTGATTTTCTGAGTAGCACTAGATTATAAGCTCTTCAAGGACAGACTATGTCTCATTCATTTTTGTATCTTCACACCTAGCACAGTGTCCAGCATACAAAAGTCAATAAATGTTTATTGAACTGAACTAAATTATTTTAAAATGCAAAATCAAGAGCCCCTATCTGAGTCAGTCATTCATTCAAGTGACTCAACATACTCACCCTAGAGCCAAAAACATGGGTGTGAGTCCAGTCACTGGCACTTGCCAATTCTATGGCCTTTGGCAGTTCATTTAACCTCTTTGGTCAGTTTCTGTGTCTATAATTTAGAGGTGATATTTTCTGCATCACCAGCCTCACTGGTTTGTTATAAGGATAGACTCTGATAATATATGTGAGGATAACCAGAAACTATCAAGTGCTATACAAATAACTATATTTTTCTGTGAAACCAGTAGTGCCAAGATGCTCCAGTAATAGACAGATTCCTTGGTCGAATGCTAGGTTCAATAAAGGTAAGCAGGCTTCTTATGAGCAGGCCTTCTCAGAATCTTTCACTTGGAAATCAATATTGCAAAAGAAGAATTAATGTCTTTTTATATGTGACCAGAAGAAAACATCTAGTTCATATAAGTTGTACCAAAATATTCAAATAACAATCCTCACTCTCATTTTTCAAACAGGATCATGTCAGGCACTATACTTGCACTTTACATACATCAACGTTAACTCTCATTACAAATCCTATAATGTAAGTATTATTTTTGTTGGCCTCATTTTTACTATTAAAAAAGAGAGAGAGATCAAATAACTTGCACAGGGTTAAAGCCGAAAGAAAACATGTTACATTTAAGGAAACTAGCACTGAGAAATGGGACATAAGCTACATATGCTCTTTCTCATTTTTGTTATCTCCTTTTCTTCCACCTGCTACAACTCTAGTTCATGTCTATCTACATTACCTCTAGACTACAATTTTCCAAAGTGTGTTTTGTAAAATAAAAGTCCTCAAAACTGTCCCAGGAGAAACTCATTGGTCAAATAGTTTGGGAGATGGTACACATTAAATTCCTTCTGTGCATCATAGTATACCTCAGCACATTGTAGCCTTTAAATCAGAACTTTAAATCAGCAACTGCTGACATCCTGCAAAGCCAGAGTTCCATGGAATAAGCTTTAGGAAATGGTGACTATTGAATAAGTCAACCAGTTATATACCATCTGACTACCAACAGATCTAGAGTACCATCTTCACCATGAACTATCTGTAAAATTGTTGGAAATATACAGTTGATTTGGTAATTTTGCTAAATGTGGTCAACCAATTTCTTAAAGATTCTCCAATATAATTTTTCCCCACTCTGACAGCAACTGATAAAATAAAAGATGACAGAAATCCAGATCACTTTTTAATCTGAGAAATAGTACCCTGATAGAGGATTGAGTTTATTTTACTTAATCAAAATTATTGTTCTGATTATTAAAAATGAGTTTAAATCAGTGATTTTCAACCAATGTAAGCATTTCAACTTCAAAGGGAGGCCAATGATGGAAAGATCTACATCTTCCAATTTCGCTTTGAAAACTAGGAGAAAATTGCAAGATTAATTTATTTAGTCCTACCACACCAGGATCCTCCGAGAGAAGAGTTACTTAAAAATTTTGGGCCGGGCGCGGGCTCAAGCCGTAATTCCCAGCGACTTTTGGACCGAGACGGGCGGGATCACGAGGACGCAGCGAGATCGAGACCATCCTGGCTAACACGGTGAAAAACCCGTGTCTACTAAAAAAAAAAAAAAAACTACAAAAAAACGAGCCGGGCGAGCAGCGCGTAGCCCAGCTACCCAGGAGGCTGAGGCAGGAGAAGGGCGTGAACCGGGAGGCGGAGGCTTGCAGTGAGCTGAGATCCGGCCGACAGCACATCCAGCCTGGGTGACAGAGCGAGACGCCCGCCTCAAAAAAAAAAAAAAAAAAAAAAAAACTTCTTTGAATTAGGACAGTTTAGTACCAAACTGTATTTGAACTTCAAGTACCTTTTGCATCAACTCAAATAAAAAATACTGTATTTTATCCTTTTATTCTTGGAAAACATTAGGTCTGTTTCCCATTTTTGTTACTTCATTTTCATATATCTTGTTAAAATGTCATAGAGTTTGAATTATTACATACTCATTAGTTCTGCTGCCTTGGGATGTAATGACTCATATTAGTAGTCTATATAATAAAAAAGGTTGACGATTTTTCACTGGACTGTCCTTTTGGGACTATAATTCTCAACGTTCTCAGGAAATTTTGCCAATCATTAGTGATAAAGTAATCTTACACTGTCTTTATCATTGCCAAGTTCACAAGTACCACAACTATCTATGTTACCTATGAATGTTGAACATAACACCATATTCATCTGGCAAATACTTTACTTGAAGAGTCACCAAGGATACATGATGAGAATGTCACCATTTTATAAGCAAATAGGGTGATTTTGTAATTTTGCTAGCATTTATTTTAGATTGGTCTTTGCAAATTAATAAATGAGTCCGTCTTCTTAAAGCAAAATTACCAAGCACCATCCAGTTATTGCAGACATATTCATTTGCAAAATTTTAAAATAATTGATGACTAGAGGGGGGAAAAAGACTGATATAGACCGATTAGCTCAGTTTCTAGTACTTCTAGGAGGGTTTAATCTCTGGCAAGGCCAATGATTTTGCATAAAGATAAAAAACTGTGTCCTAGGGCAATGAGTTTTATTCATTGATATAAATTAAATATTCTATTGATATATAAAGTATGGTACTTTCATTATGATATCTGTATATGAAGTCTAGTCCCTAATAATTTCTTTTCTTTTTTTTTTTTTTTGGAGACAAAGTCCCACTCAGTCACCCAGGCTGGAGTGCAGTGGTGCAATCTCGGCTCACTGCAACTTCCGCCTCCTGGGCTCAAGCCATTCTCTTGTCTCAGCCTCCTGAGTAGCTGGGATTACAGGCACCCACCACCACGCACAGCTAATTTTTGTATTTTTAGTAGAGACGGGTTTTCACCATGTTGGCTAGGCTGGTCTTGAACTCCTGACCTCAAGCGATCCGCCCACCTCAGCCTCCCAAAGTGCTGGGACTACAGGCACTGCACCCAGCTGCCCTTTTAATTTTTCTTCTGATTTGTTTTTTAGACATAAATTTTATATATAATAAAATAAAATCTTCAGTATACAAATGGTTGAGTTTTTAAAATTGTATACATGTATTGTAACTACCACCCTAATAAAGATCTAGAACATTTCCATCACCCCCAAACTTTTCTTACTTCCTTTCAATCCATTCCCTTTCTACACCCCACCTCACCCTGCAACCTCTGTTCTAATTTCTATCTCCTTAGATGTTTTTTGCCTGCTCTTAAATTTCATATGAATGACATATATAGCATATACTCATTTCCAGGCTGTTACATGTGTTAATAGTTGGTTCTTTTTAATTACTAAGTAGTGTCCATTTTGGAAATATATCACGATTTGCTTGTGCATGTTCCTGTTCATGGACATTTGTGCCATTTACAGTTTTTGGCTTTTATAAGTAAAGCTTCTGTGAACATTTTCATATGCGCCCGGCCTTGTTTTTGTTTTTTCTGAGACATGATCTTGCTCTGTCACCAAGGCTAGAGTGCAGTGGCACAGTCATAGCTAACTACAGCCTTGATCTCCTGGGCTCAAGGAATCCACCTGCCTCAGCCTCCCAAGCAGCTGGGATTATAGGCATGCACCACCATGCCTGGATAGTTTTTTTTTATTTTTTTATTTTTAGTAGAGAAAGGCCTTGCTGTGTTACCCAAGCTGGACTTGAACTCCTGAGCCCAAGGGATCCTCTCACTTGGCCTCCCAAAGTGTTGGATTCCAAGCATTAGCCACCATGCCCAGCCTAGTTATGGATTTTCTTTGCATTTATCCTGTTTAGTATTTGCTGGGCTTCTTTGATTCTTAAGTTAATGTTTTTCACCAAATTTGGGATTCAGGAGTATAATTTCTTCAGATTTTTTTTTTCTCCCCTATTCTCTGTTTTCTCTACTCTGGGACTCCAATTACATATAAATTAGTTGACTTTATACAGATTCACAGGTAACTTATGTTTATCTTTTTTCCCAATCTCTTTTTCCTCTTTTCTTTAGTGTAGATGATTCCCATTGATCAGTTTTCAAGTTCACTGAGGTTTTCTTCAGTCTTTTCCAGTCTGTTATTAAGTCCATCCAGTGATTTTTTCTTTCAGATATCATACTTTGTAGTTCAGCAATCACCATTTGGTGTTCTAAAGTTGCAATTTGTCTGTTAAAGTATTCTGTTTTTAGCCCATTATAACCACTTCCTCAACTCCTTGAACATGTATATAATAGTTTATTTGAAGTCTTTGTTTGCTAATTCCAACATTTGGGTTATCTTCAAGTCTGTTTCTGTAGTTTTCTTTTTTTTTTTTCCCCCTCCTTCATATGTTCCAAGTTGTTAGTTCTGAACAGTGGGATTATTGGTGATTCCAATTTTTTTTAACTTATATGTTTTCTACTTTTTTCTATAACAAACATAGGTAGAACAGTGAAGCCCTTTCTTTTTTCTTTGCATACTCAGCAAGTTCTTATATGTTGGACATTGTGAATTATGAGTTGTTGAGTCTCTGGATTCTGTCATATTCTTCTGAAGAGTGTTGGTTTTTGTTCTAGTGGGCATCTAGTGGCTGATTACCTTGCCTATGTTGAGGCTCGGTTTTACAACTTGCTATGATGAGTTTTGCCCTTACTTTTAGGGTAAACCCTGGGACCTGTGACATTATCTTTATTCCTAAGGAATGGCCTTTATGGGTTGCAGGGGAAAGCCCGAGGTATTCATCAAGCCTCTTTAATTTGGCAAGATACCAAGTCTAAACCATCTGTCCTGCAGTAGGCAGCAGCCTAAATCTCTGCTCATGTTCTTCAGACTTCTAGCTGTAAGCCTTTTGTCAGCTCCTTTGAGTCTTCCCATGCAAACAGAGTTTGAAATTTAACCAAAAAAATTAAGAAGAATTTATACACAGATTTGGAATTGTTCCCATTCATAGTTGGTGCCTTTTTGTTAGGAATTTACCTTCCTGGTTTCCAGCTGTTCTGGCACCCCCAGACTGTATCCTCTGACACCTTAAGCCAATAAAATTGCAGCCCTCTGCTTGGGTTCTGGCTAGCCTGCACATGCAAGAAGGCAGGTTCTCTCAGCTGAAGGGCCACTCAGTGCAGAGCCCTTCTTTGAAGGGTTTAATTTCTTCCAGTCTCTGCCTGCTTTTGGTTGCTTCTCCAGTCCTATCAAATAGATGTATTTTATATTTTGTCCAGAGTTTATCATTGTGACCAATGTGAGGGTTAACCAACTGCCAGGATAAGAACCTCTGTATAGTATAATTTTAAAAATGCATTTGTTTTGAAATAGGGTTAGCTTTTCCATTAATAAAATAATGTATTTTTAAACAAAAATAATAATAAAATGAATGTTTACGTGTCAAAAAAAAAAAAGTCTGAAAAGATATGTTCCAAGTTGTTACTTCTGAACAGTAGGATTATTGGTGATTTCAATTTTTTTAACTTACATGTTTTCTACTTTTTTCTATAACAAACATAGGTAGACTGGTAAAAGTCCTTTCTTTGTTCTCCTGGGTAAATAATTTGCTTACAATGACTCTTTATAATAAGATATGCTTGTGGTTCTTTGCTGCATTTTATATTTCAATTTCCATAGGTTACCAATCTAAAATCCTAGTAGTCTGCTGGTATGGTAAACAGTATTCTTTCTGACTTTAGGAATAAAGAAATTGGGACAAATTAAAGTTAAATAGCTTGTCTAGAACTTCAAGCATATTGATAGAGTAGCCAGAAATAGATCTTAAATTTTAAGTCCCTCAGTTCAGCTGTGTACACTATTTCTAAGCCCTCAGCATCCGTGTATGCAGTTCATTCTACATTTTCTAATGACTGTAGAAGAAAATTATCATAGTTAAATATAAGCCTCAAATATTTTGGAAACTTCACTTCAGTCACTGATTTCAATCTCCTCTCCATCAACTCTTTTACTAGAACTCCTAACAAGTGGAAAATTTAACTGATTTTAATTTTACTACATTTAACCCTCCAAGAGCTAATAGCAAAATAAAAGGAAGGCAGGCATTCAGATAGCAGGGACTTTTCTTCTTTCCTGGGTTGTAAGTTTCTTTAGAAAATAAAGGATGAGTATTCAATGTAATCATTCAGTGGTAGATATGTAAACTTAGCCAAGCATATTTTAATCATATCCTTATGTTTTTACTAACATAATGTACTTAAAATGTCATAAAACTTAGTGATAGAATTAGTGTTGTCACTCTGAAGTTCAGATTGAAATAAAATAAATCTTATAAAAGATGTCAAATAAAACTATCTTTTAAAAAACTAGTTCAACCATTATGGAAAACAGTATGGCAATTCCTCAAGGATCTAGAACTAGATGTACCATATGACCCAGCCATCCCACTACTGGGTATATACCCAAAGGATTATAAATTATTCTACTACAAAGACACATGCACACGTATGTTTATTGCGGCACTATTCACAATAGCAAAGACTTGGAATCAACCCAAATGTCCATCTGTGACAGACTGGATTAAGAAAATGTGGCACATATACACCATGGAATACTATGCAGCCATAAAAAAGGATGAGTTTG
>NW_016804667.1:299893-308704 GCF_001698545.2 Rhinopithecus bieti
AACAATGAATAAAATTTAAAATATTACAGAAAACCGCATATATATTACATTACTTCGGACACCTTTATGTACCCCATGCTTGTTTTGTGGGGCCTCTAACACAGCTCTGCGTGTGTGATTTTTCCCTTCAATGTATGTGGGTGGTGATGTGAAAATTATGAGGATGATTTTTAAAAAACATTCCCCACTGAACAAAAATGCCATTAGAAACTAAAAATACAATGGAAATACAATGAAACTTTTATACCTGGGTTTTCTCTAAGCAAACAACAGACAAATGCCTTAGGAGGAAACAGGAAATTTTTATTGGAAACAGCTTTTGTCAAAGTCGTTTCACAAAGCAGTTCTGGACATTAGATGGATGAGGTACCGGACACCCTTTTGTGTATGGCTGGGAACCATTAGGCCATATTTGCACATTTCCTGGCATGACGGGATGACCCTGTCTTCCCATCACCCCTCAACAGTAAGCTGAACAAAAATTCCCCACCCCCAGCATCATTCTTTTGAACTCTGTTATCTTAGCTGGTTGAGCAACAGTAATTGGGTCTAACCAAGATATGATTACTTCAATCTTCCATTCGCTCTAGCTTCACAGAGGGAACTTTTGGGTTTCCTCTTCTTTGATAACAGGCTACCGAAATCAGGCTTTGATGCAAATGGTAAAGTGAATTTGTTTTTTTTTTTAAATGCAATTCTCAGAAATTAAAGGAATGTAAGAAAATTCAAGCACTTTGCAGATTCCCTGGATTCCCTAAAATTTGATAGACATATGGGTGAAGATTCATGAAAAAAGCTGATGCTTTAATTGCTAGAGAACCATGTCAGCTGTGTGCAGGAAGGCGGTGCTTTCTGATCTAAAACAAGATGCATTCTCCTCCCCGTGGTGACAAAGATTCCTTCAAATGGGAAGGAAGACACTGCTTATCAATTCTGATGACATCAAGGTGGCCAATTTTGCAGGAATGTTGTGCACATGGATTAATTACAACCCATCTTTACCTGATGGGTGGGTTCCACAGGGAGGTCACTGGGAGAAGCAAATCATGACCAAAAACACTTGTAGTAAGGTAAGGAGATCCTGGTGACTCCCAACCCTGGATGTAGGTAGCATTACGCTGGGGAGTTTTCTTTTCTTTTCTTTTCTTTTCTTTTCTTTTTTTTTTTTGAGACAGGTTCTCACTCTGTCACCTAGGCTGGAGTTTGGTCACTTGATCACAGCTCACTGCAGCCGCAGGCTCCTCCTGGATTCAAGCAGTCCCCCCACCTCAGCCTCCTAAGTAGCTGAGACTACAGGTGTGCACCACCACCCCTGGTTAATTTTTGTATATTTTGTAGAGATGTGGTTTCACCATGTTGCCCAGGCTGGTCTTGAACTTCTGAGCTCACATGATCCACCTGCCTCAGCCACTCAAAGTGCTGGGATTACAGGTGTAAGCCACCATCCCTGGCATCTATTAAATCGTAATCGTTTTCAAAATGTGATCCTATGCTTGGCACAGTGGTTCATCCCTGTAATCCCAGCACTTTGGGAGACCGAGGGAGGAGTTTGGGAGACTTGAGGTCAGGAGTTTGAGACCAGCCTGGCCAACATGGCAAAACCCCATCTCTACTAAAAATACAAAAATTAGCCAGGCATGGTGGTGGGTGCCTGTAGTCCCAGCTACTAGGGAGGCTAAGGCAGGAGAATTGCTTGAACCCGGGAGATGGAGGGCTGAGATCGTGCCACTGAGCTCTAGCCTGGGTGACAGAGGGAGACTTTGTCTCAAAAAAAAAAAAAAAAAAAACTGTGGGCTTGGTGCAGTGGCTTATGCCTGTAACCCCAGCACTTTGGGAGGCTGAGGCCAATGGATCCCAAGGTCAGGAGTTTGAGACCAGCCTGGTCAACATGGTGAAACCCCATCTCTACTAAAAAATACAAAAATTGGCCAGGCGTGGTGGCTCACACCTGTAATCCCAGCACTTTGGAAGGCCGAGGCGGGTGGATCACAAGGTCAGGAGTTCAAGACCAGCCTGGCCAAGATGGTGAAACCCCGTCTCTATTAAAAATACAAAAAAAATTAGCCAGGCGTGGTGGCAAGTGCCTGTAATCCCAGCTACTCCAGAGGCTGAGGCAGAGAATTGCTTAAACCTGGAGGGGTGGAGGTTGCAGTGAGCCGAGATCACACCACTGCACTCCAGCCTGGGCAACAGAGAGAGACTCTGTCTCAAAAAAATAAAATAAAATACAAAAATTAGCCAGGTATGGTGGCACACACCTGTAATCTCAGCTACTCTGGAGGCTGAGGCAGGAGAATTGCTTGAACCCGAAAGGCAGAGGTTGCAATGAGCTCAGATTGCACCATTGCACTCCAGCTCTGGGTGAGAGAGTAAGACTTGTCTCCGGGGGGAAAAAAAAATGTGATCCTGGACTGGATCCTGTGCTAGAGACTAAAAAGGGCTATAAGGAAAACTAACTAGCAAGATGAACATGTTAATACAAATGGTAGACTAAAAAATACAGTATCAATGGAAAATCTTCTGAATTTGATAACTATACTGTGGTTACATGAGAGAATTTTCTTGCTGTTGGAAGTACATACTACTGAAGGGCATGATATTTGCAACTTACTGTCAAATAGTTCAGAATAATAGTATGTGTGTATATACACATATGTGTGTCACAAAGTGAAAAAGTGAGTGATAAACAAATGTGACAAATGTTTTTTTGTTGAATCTAGGTAATGGATGTTCAAGTGGTAACTATTATTCTTGCAACTTCTTTGTAAGTTTGAAATTATTTTAAAATAAAATTTATTTTAAACTTAATACTTCTGGGTTTGTTTTCTTAGAATATTATATATTCAAATTTGTTTTTCGGTATCTGTTTGAAACATTAGAATCACATCACTATACACGATGTATCACTAAATTTTATGATTTTTTTTTTTAAGAGAACCTTTGGAACTTGAGAGTCTAACCAGAAGAAAATCTTCATGTTTGAATGTATTTGCAGAAATTAGATAATTAAATCATTGTGCTAAACCTAGGTAAGGAGAAATATGGAAAAAAAATATTGGCGGAAAAGAGCAATTTTATTAGTAAGAATGACATAGTTACAAATTAATTTTAATTCCAACGTTGTTTTAAATGAGAATTGCTTATAAAAATATCCACTTAAATTGTGTGTGTTTGCCACCATATGTAACACTGTAATTAAGCATCTGTCTACATTTCTAGGGGTTTTAAATTTGTAGAATCTTGCTCTGGGGCCTAAAACTTCAATAGTTAAAGGTTTCACCAGAGACCTCATAAAAACACACACAACACACACACATTATTTTTTTTCTTTTTGGCATGAGAGATTATTAAATAATACAAGAGCGACTATGGCTATATAAGTTAAGGAATATGAAGATTCTTATTTTTCGCCCTTGTGAAAATCTAAAATAGTTTTCATCTGAAATTTTAATTTGCCTTGTGAGATTATTTCAGTCTCTTTTAGAGATAATTTTTTTTAAACTAAAGAACTACTGATACTACATAATGATATATCTTATTTGTCTTACTAAATAATTTCATTAAGATTCAAATATAGAATACTCTTTTTAAATGTGTAATTATGTATTATTATGACAGTCCATGTAGCTGCTCTGAACTGTGTGGTATAGGAAAAAAAACTATAGCCCATAGTTAGGAATAAATACTAAAACTGACTTTTACATAAATTCTTTTTTCTAGAACTGCGTTCTTTACTTATAAATTCAAATTGCTAGAGACTCACCTTTCTGAATAAGTTACATATGTCTTCTGATCATGAATCTTGAACTGTTATATTTGGGTCAAATGCAGTTCTGAAATAAAGTGTGAATTATTTTTTATTGTGGAGTATATATAGTGTTTTGTCTTGCGTGTATAAAATACAAGTTTAAAATTCAAGTGAAAATTGTTCCCAAAAATTTTTAAACATTCTCTAACAATCATTTTAGATACTACACTTTAGTGAGTGTCTTGGGGTTGCATCATCCTATACATATTTTTTTCACATTAGATTTTTAACGTTTTCTCTACTTCATCTTTTTTTGTTTTGTTTTGTTTTGTTTTGTTTTTTGAGACGGAGTCTCTCTCTGTTGCCAGTCTGGAGTGCAGTGGCGCGATCTCGACTCATTGCAACCTCCGCCTCCTGGGTTCAAGCTATTCTCCTGCCTCAGCTTCCTGAGTAGCTGGGACTACAAGCGCACGCTACCATGCCCAGCTATTTTTTTTATATTTTTAGTAGAGACAGGGTTTCACTATGTTGGCCAGGATGGTCTTGATCCCTTGACCTCATGATCCACCTGCCTCGGCCTCCTGAAGTGCTGGGATTACAGGTGTGAGCCACCACGCCCGGCCTATTTCATCTTTAAAGATGAAAAATAAGATTTTTAGAGTTTAGCATATTTCAACCAAGACCCACATGCTTCCCTTCATCCTTCGATTGTTTCTTCATGTCAGAAAAGATACGAGTTAATATAAAAGTGAAAATGTTGCCTTCTGTGTTAGTCTACAAGAAGCTATGTTGGAGAAAATGATTCTCTTTAAAAATACTGAGCTGGAATGATTACAGAGAAACCTCATGTTTAGGAAATGACCTATTGATTGGCTATCTAAAGTTAGAAGCATTGACATTGAGGCTCTTTTCTCCAATAGGTTTGTGTTTGTAGCTTATCTAAGATTGCTATCTTTAGTCAGCCCAGAGCAAATACTCATCATATCACACTCAAAACATATTCAAAGTGCTGTTTTAGCAAAAAAGATAATTATATGAATGTAAAGAAAGAAAGAATGCAGATTTCTTAACTTTCTCTGTTGCCTTAACTGCTTCATATCATATCACGGTGGCACAGGTCATCGTTTTATTTGTTGACATGGCTAGTATGCTAAAATCTGTGTTATGTGCCCATCTTTAAAAAAAATACAACCAGGAATACTGGATCATACAACAAGTTTTCTCTGTCTCTAAAAAATTAAATTAATGAAGGAATAAAGGGAGGAAAGGAAACCCCTGCAGAAATTTAATAGAAACATACATTTAATGCTTTATATTGTGTTTTTCTGGTATACTGGTGACCCCTCAGTAAAAAAAAAAATGTTTTCCATTTGAGTCTGTTCTTTTGTTGGACCATCCATATGTTCAAATATTATTCCCCATTGATCAACAGTGGATAATTGTGAACTTTCTGGGACCCTTTAGGAGTTCAGTCTACAGTTGGGGTGTGGGTGTGGGTGTGTGTGTGTGTGTAAAATATTAATATATGACATATAGAGAATATTTATCCTTATTAAAACTTTTGATTGCACCAAAATGGCTTCTAAATTCCACACTGGTATACCAATGTGGTATATTATTTTCCCACTTTCTGTGCTAACACAAGCAGTAAATGAAATAGATCTCATTACTTTCAGAAAGAAGTAAGCAGTCACATTGTCTTACACTGAAACCACCAATTGGCTTATATTTTAATAGCCCTGTACTGTAGATAAGAGCCTGGGATCTGGACTCAGCTACTTCAACTAGGATTTATTGGGAGCCTCTTATGTGTCGGCACTGTCACAGGAAAGAGGAATAAAGGGCCAACAAAACAAACTTCCTGCCTTCATGGCACTTCTATTCTTTTTTTTTTTTTTTTTTTTTTTTTTTTTTTTTTTTTTGAGCGGAGTCTCGCTCTTGGCCCGGACTGGAGTCCAGTGGCCAGATCTTAGCTCACTGCAAGCTCCGCCTCCCAGGTTCACACCCATTCTCCAGTCTCAGCCTCCGGAGTAGCTGGGACTACAGCGCTGCCACTCGCCGGCTAGTTTTTTTTGCTATTTTTAGTAGAGACGGGGTTTCACCGTGTTAGCCAGGATGGTTCTCGATCTCCTGACCCGTGATCCGCCCTTCTCGGCCTCCCAAAGTGCCTGGATTACAGGCTTGAGCCACCGCGCCCTGGCGGCACTTTATATTCTTACTTACTAAGCACTATGGCCTTTACTGTATGAACCTCTACAGACCTCAGTTTTTTTCTTCATCAGAAAATGGGGGTAATATACCTGTTTTGAAAGATTATTTTTTCAGGGTACATGAATTAGTGTATGAAGGGGCACAGTGCCATACCAGGAATATAGTAAATACTTTTAACTTTCCCTTTTGTTTATTAATGATGATAATAATTATTAGAAATACATATTAAAACTTAAAATCTAGTTGCTGAAAATTGAATTTTAAAAAGTCTTAGGCTGGGCGTCGTGGCTGTCGCCTGTAATCCCAGCACTTTGGGAGGCTGAGGCAGGTGGATCACCTGAGGTCGGGAGTTTGAGACCAGCCTGACCAATGTGGGGAAACCCCGTCTCTACTAAAAATACAAAATTATCCAGGTTTGGTGGTGCATGCCTGTAATCCCAGCTACTCAGGAGGCTGAGGCAGGAGAATCACTTGAACCCGGGAGGTGGAGGTTGCAGTGAGCCGAGATCGCGCCATTGCACTCCAGCCTGGGCAACAATAGCAAAAAATCCGTCTCAAAAATAAATAAATAAACAAAAAGTCTTCATATTCTGTGGGCTATTCACATATAATATTATATGGCTAGAGTAATACCAAGGCTGATAGTTTTACATACGTGCCATCAAATTTGGGACTTCTGTAATCTATTCATTCATATGTAGGTGTGAACTGAAAACTGCGTTTTTGAGGAAATCTTGACCCTTCCTTCCCCCAGGGACTTCCTACCCTCTTTTGGTAGGTTGAGGGGCCATCTCTTCGGACACATATCCTGGTTTGGCATCACAATTTCAAGAGGGGATATTAAAGCATATTGATGTATCCAGAAATAGCAGAATAATCTGTCATCCAGGTTCTTGCTAGAAAATATAACTTCAAACTTTCTGTTACACAATCCTTTGTGGACAAAAATTAAAATAATATTGATATGATTGTCTAAAGGATATTGTCTGTGCATTCCTTTAGATAATGCTTGATTTTACCCCTTGAGCAAGCCAGGCTAGCACAGACTATCAAGTCATCTAAAACACATTATCTTAATGTTCCTCTGAGTTACTTCTCCTGAGTGGCTTTTTAGTGTTGTGTCAAAAGTCTCCACTGAGAACACAACCATAAAAATACAACTATTCTCTATAGGTGGTTAACTTTTACCACCTAGATGTGATAAATCATAATCAATTGTGTGTCCCTCTTTGTAATTGTCAATAGGGGCTGGACACAGTGGCTCATGCCTGTAATTCCAATACTTTGAGAGGCCAAGGCAGGAGGATTGCTGGAGGCCAGGAGTTCAAGACCAGCTGGGCAACATAGCAAGGCCTTGTCTCTACAAAAAAAAATTTTTGTAATTAGCTGGGGGCTGGGCACAGTGGCTCATGTCTATAATCCCAGCACTTTGGGGTCCCAAGGCGGGCAGATCACTTGAGGCCAAGAGTTCAAGATCAGCCTGGCCAAAATGGCAAAAACCTGTCTCTATGAAAAATTCAAAAACTTAGCCAGGCGTGGTGGTGTAATCCCAGCTACTTGGGAGGCTGAGGTAAGAGGATCACTTGAACCTGGGAGACAGAGGTTGCAGTAAGCTGAGATCATGCACTGCACTCCAGCCTGAGTGACAGAGCAAGACTCTGTCTCCAAAAAAAATAAAAAATTAGCTGGGTGTGGTGGTGAGCTCCTGCAGTCCCAGCTACTCCAGGAGCTGAGGCAGGAGGAACACTTGGGCCCAGGAGTTTGAGGTTATGGGTAAGCCATGATAGT
The DNA here is from genome assembly GCF_001698545.2 of Rhinopithecus bieti. NCBI lineage: Eukaryota > Metazoa > Chordata > Mammalia > Primates > Cercopithecidae > Rhinopithecus > Rhinopithecus bieti. The sequence goes on from NW_016804667.1 coordinate 307,641, forward strand.
GCCACTGCACTCCATCCTGGATGACAGAATGAGACGCTGGGCACCCTACTCCAAAAAAACCTAGGCAACATAGGGAGACTCTGTCTCCACAAAAATATTTTTTTAATTACTCAGGCATGGTGGTGCATGTCAGTGGTCCCAGCTACTCCAGAGGCTGAGATGCAAGGATCACTTGGGCCTGGGTGATGGAGGCTCCAGTGAGCCATGATCATACCACTGCACTCCAGCCCAAGTGACAGAGCAAGACCCTGTCTAAAAAAAATAAATAAACAAACAATCATCAGTAGGAAACTCAGAGCCAAATGTTTAGCCATAAACTGGCAAATGAACAAGCCCTTACCACATCTCCACCTTTCTCTACTTTGTTTACTCTTCATCCCTTTTTTCTACTATAATGTATATATGTCATCCCACATGCTTTTTTCAATAGAGGGTATGAATAAATAACTATTAAGCAAAGGTAGCTTTACTGCTGTATTTTTAATATGCTATTATTAAAATGTTTACTATTAAGTCACTGTAGAAGTTTATCATTTGTTAGCCCCCATTGTTAGAATTTTTAAGTATTTTTTCTAGTAAATGAGTCATAGCATTCTTTATTATTGTGGTTCCCAAAGTATCTTTGTCATGATACTATAGGTTTTCCTTCATTTACAACTTCTCTTGGGTAAACATTTCCACAATCCTGTGTTTCTACTGATGGATATAAATTGTTGGCTCAAAAGTATTGAAATTTGACCAACTCAAGACATCTTTCAGTAGCCAACATCTTCCTTTTTTCATGTGCAGATTTACTCCTCCGGATTAATCTTATAAGTGGATTCACAGGTGTTTCCCATCAATATGACTTTTTAACTTTTCTCTGTGAAACAGAAATAAAATAATAGATGGCATCAACCTATAGTGATGCCCAAGGGATATATTTGAGAGTCTTTGGGAAATAATTCCGATCCTTTTCTACTTTAACAAGATCTAAATATAATAATTATCACCTGATTTGAAAACGCTTGAAAAAAAAGAACTTTCATGGCCTCAATTTTTTTTTTTTTTTTTTTTTTTTTTTT
>NW_016804667.1:310782-318880 GCF_001698545.2 Rhinopithecus bieti
AAAGATGTAAGAATTACAAAGGAAAAAACAAAAGTGAAATTATTCATACATGATATGATTATTTAGGAAATTCAAAATCTACAGATAATTTTTTAGGATAAAAGATAATTTAGCAAGGTTGCTGGATACAAAATCAGTACAGAAAAATCAAAAGCATTTTTTGTTTTTTTTTTTTGAGATGGAGTTTCGCTCTTGTTGCCCAGGCTGGAGTGCAATGGTGCGATCTCTGCCCACTGCAACATCTGCCTCCCAGGTTCAAGTGATTTTCCTGCCTCAGCCTCCCGAGTAGCTGGAATTACAGGCATGCACCACCACACCTGGCTAATTTTTTTTTCTTTTCTTTTTTTTTTTTTTTGTATTTTTGTATTTTGGGTAGAGACAGGGTTTCTCCACGTTGGTCAGGCTGGTCTGGAACTCCCAACCTCAGGTGATCCACCTGCCTCGGCCTCCCAAAGTGCTGGTATTACAGGTGTGAGCCACCATGCCCAGCCCACATTTCTATATGCCAACAACAAGCAGTTATAAGTGTTTAAAGATCCATTTATAGTAGCACCAACAAATATGCAGTACTAAGAAAAAAAAGCTAAAAGACATATGTTCATAGATTTCATCAGTCAACATAATAAAGATGTCAATTTTCCACAAATTGATATATAAGTTTAAGAGAATTCCTGTCAAAGTGCCAGCAAGTTTTTTTGTAGATGTAAAATTATGAAGTCCCAAAGCCGCCCTCACTTCTAACATCAACTGCAAGTTTGGGCATCTCTAAGACCACCTTCAGGTTTGATAATTTGCCAGCACTCATAGAGCTCACTGAAAACTGTTGCATTCAGTTACAGCTTACTACAGTGAAAAGATACCAATTAACATCAGCTAAGGAAGTATCACATAGGGCAATGTTTAGGCAAGTTCCAAGCATGACCTTCCAATTGTCCTCTCTCAGCTGAATCATGGACACCTCTGTCTTCTTCCCGCAACAGTGTTTGAGAATATATTTAGAATTCTAAATCTGGGAAGTTCATTGGAGGCTTGGTGTCCAGAGTTTTTATTGGGATTCAGTTACTTTGACATGTTAACCACCCACATGGCAAACTTTAGTCTCCAGACCCTCCAAAGGTCAAGCTGATCCAACACAGTCCAAAGGTCCAAATAAAGGAAGCCACTCATATCAGGCAGAACATTCCAAGGGCTAAGAGATTACTCCCCAAGTGCTGAGGGCAATGGCCAGACCTCTCTTTGGGCAAGGTTAATCCTTTACAGCACAGTGGATATAGACAAAATTATTCTAAATTTCTGTGGAAAGGCAAAGGATCTAGAATACCTAAAACAGTTTTTAAAAAGAAGAATAAAATATGAAAAATCAGTCTAGCTAACTTCAAGACTTATTACTGGCAAAGATGCAGAGAAACCGGATCGCTCATAGATTGCTGGAGGGAATATAAAGTGGCACAATGGACCAGGAAACAGTGTGCCAGTTTCTTGAAAAACTAAACATAAACTAAACATGCAACTAACGTACAACCTAGCAATTGCATTATTGCATTTATCCCAGAGAAATGAAGCAATGGAGTTTATCCCAGAGAAATTAAGATTTATGTTCACACAAAAACCTGTACATGAATGTTTTAGTAGCTTTAGTCACAATAGCAAAAAAAAAAAAAAAAAAAAAAACTGTAAACAACCCAAATGTCCTTCAACAGGGAAATGGTTACGGTTAAACAAGCTGTGGTATATCCATACCATGGAATACTACTCAAAAATAAAAAGGAACAAACTGTTGACACAGAACAACCTTGATAAATCTTCAGAGAATTAAGCTGAATGAAAAAAAAGCCAATTCCAAAAGTTTACATGGTGTATGACTTCATTTATATAGCATTCTTGAAATGACAAAATTGTAGAAATGGAAAACAGACTAGTAGTTGCCAAAGGTTAAGGAGTGGAGTTGGGGAAGGAAGTGGGGTGGCTATAAAATGGCAGTATGTGACGAATCTTTTTGGTGATGGAAATGTTCTGTATCTTAAATGACATTTTCAGTATCACAATTGTCATATTGCACTGCTTCACAAGATGTTACCGCTGGGGAAAATGATAAAAGGAACCAAGACCTCTCCGTTATTTCTTATAACTGCATATGAATCTACACTGTCTCAAAAAGTGTAATCATAAATACAAGAATTAATGAATAAATGAGTCTAATATATGAAGTGCAAATCCTCTTTGGACAAAATGAGAAAACTTTATAAGAGGCATTAAAGAAGATCTAAATAAATGGCAAGATATATCATGTGGGTTAACTGGAAAACTCAGTGTCTTAGTCCATTCAGGCTGCTATAACAGACTGTGATAGACTGGGTGGGTTATAAACAACGGAAATTTATTTCCTACCATTCTGAAGTCTGGGAAGTCTCAGACCAGGCACCCAGCAGATTCAATGTCTGATGAGGTCCTGCTTTCTTTTTCATAGACAGTAATCTTTTCACTGTGTCTTCACAGGGAAGAAGGGGGGTGAAGGAGATCTCTGGGGTGACTTTTATAAGGGCAGTAATTCCACTCATGAGGTTTCTACCCTCATATCTTAATCACCTGCCAAAAGCCCCTTCTCCAGATACCACCACATTAGAGATTAGGTTTCAACATATGAATTCTGAGGGGAAACAAACATTCAGTCTACAGCACTCAGTATTTTAAATATATCAATTATCCCCAAATTGGTCTGTGGGCTTTAGAACAATTCTAAATCATTAAGTGACTGGGGCAATCTATACTGGCTAGTTTACCACCTACTAGTGGCCACAAAGCAAGGTCTATGCTTTTGAAAGTCTGTCAAAGCAATAAAAAAGTATGCTGTGCATACAGAAGTTCATATAATGATTTATCCATATATTCAGAACACCAATAGCTTTGTAAATTCACAAGTTTTTACTGCCATTATCTTCTGTAGGGTCCTACTTCCTTAACTTCAAAATGGGAATCATCAAATAGTACAAAACCAATTTTCTAAGTTTTAATAACACTTGTAAGCATAAATGTTATGGTTAATTGTGTTTGTGAAACCTGTTTATACAACAAACATTTATAAAGCCTCAAACATTTCTGGGATAAGTAATTTGGAGGCCTTCTCCCGAAATGATTTGGTGATAAAACAAGGTATATCTCCTACATGAAATGACTAGTAAAGCAAAGCAAGTACACAATAAGTTAATATAAACTAGCCAGATGCAGTGGCTCATGCCTGTAATCCCAGCACTTTGGGAAACTGAGGTGGGGAGATCACCTGAGGTCAGGAGCTCAAGACCAGCCTGGCCAACATGGTGAAACCCTGTCTCTACCAAAACTACAAAAATTAGCTGGGTGTGGTGGTACACACCCGTAGTCCCAGCTACTTGGGAGACTGAGGCAGGAGGAGGTTGCAGTGAGCCAAGATTGCACCACTGCACTCCAGCCTGGGTAACAGAGTGAGACTCCATCTCACAAAAAAAAAAATAGAAATAAATAAATAAATAAAACTTTAGTATAAACTATATACGAAATACTGAAACATAAAGGGAGTAGTTGGTATGAGCTAAGGTTAATCAAAGAAGGCTTAGTAGAAGAAGTAAATATTGAAGTGGCTTTTGAAACAATTAGACATACATCCTTCTGAAAATTTTTACTATCTCAATGCTTAACCAGTTTGTAAATACTGACTATATTAAGGCAAAATGTCAACAGTGTTATTTTACAACGAAGGAACTTGGGGCCCTACAAAGCTCTTTTATGAATGTTTTGAGAACACTAGAATCAGAAACTTGTACTTAGGAAAATAACTCTTTTATGGTTCTTTGCGTTTTGTTGTTTAGTACTATGTTACCTTGCAATCTTTTGGTAGAGTTACTTTTGAAAATGACAAAGAAGGCCGGGTGCGGTGGCTTATGCCTGTAATCCCAGCACTTTGGGAGGCCAGGATGGGTGGATCACCTGAGGTCAGGAGTTCAAGAGCATCCTGGCCAACATGGTGAAACTCTATCTCTACTAAAAATGCAAAATAAGCCGGGTGTGGTGGCACGCACCTATAATCCCAGCTACTCGGGAGGCTGATACAGGAGAAACACTTGAACCCAGGATGTAGGGTTTCAGTGAGCCGAGATCACACCCTTGCACTCCAGCCTGGGCAACAAGAGCAAAAATCCATCTCAAAAAAAAAAGAAAAAAAATGAGAAAGGAAAAGTCTCAGTTTTTTACTTGATATATTTCCATCTGCATTTAAAGTTGGGCCAAGTCAACTACATCTTGGGAATACAAGCTCTTGAAGACTTAAAAGTTTGACTTTCTGTGAGTTCTCAATGCTGACACTAAAACTCTTTGATGCTAGTAAATTGTATTTACTAATAAGCACAACATTTTAGCTAAAGAGATCTGGAAGATACTTTGAGTATCTGTCAATGTTTGTCAACTAGTTGCTAATGGACTATGGGCACCTGAGTCCACCTCATCACCTCATCAGTTTATTGGAGAAGGCAAGAAATATACTCTACTTTCTTCAGCTTTTTTTTTTTTTTTTTTTTTTTTTTTGAGATGGAGTTTCGCTGTCGCCAGACTGGAGTGCCATGGCGCAATCTCGGCTCAATGCAACCTCCACCTCCTGGGTTCAAGCAATTCTCCCACCTCAGCCTCCCAAGTAGCTGGGACTACAGGCCCGCACCACCATGCCCAGCTAATTTTGTATTTTTAGTAGAGACGGGGTTTCACTGTGTTGTCCAGGATGGTCTTGATCTCTTGACCTCGGGATCCGCCCACCTCAGCTTCCCGAAGTGCTGGGATTACAGGCGTGAGCCATGGCACCAGGCCAGGAATTTCTTTCCTAATTCTGAGAGCTAGCATACACTTCAATATAAGGTAGATTTGCAACCAAGCACGGTGGTTCACGACTGTAATCCCAGCACTTTGGGAGGCCTAGGCAGGCAGATTGCTTGAGCCCAGGAATTCAAGACCAGCCTGGGCAACATGGCGAAACCCCATCTCTACAATCCTACTACTCGGGAGGCTGAGGTGGGAGGATTTCTTGAGCCTTGGAGGCAGAGGCTGCAGTGAGCCATGGTTATGCCACTGTACTCCAGCCTAGGTGACAGAGCAATACCGTCTCAGATATATACAGACAGGGTAGATTTATCAATCTATGTTGAAGATGAGTAAAGTCTGACCCCTGCCTTCAAAAACTTTATTATAGTAATCTCATCTCTGACTGGATTTTAGAATCAAAAGAAACACAGGTATCTATTCCCTGTGAGTTGCTTTTAGCAGCGTGGGCCTGGGCACTGCTTTATAATTTTAAAGACACATAAGCTAATACAGAAACGTAAGACAGAATATGTTGAGTATATAAAGGTGTTTAATAAAGAATTTGAAAAGGCTTAAGGAATGTCAGTGGAACTGGACATGACAGGATAGGGGATACTTATACAAGCAGAGTTGAGGTTACGATAAACCTAGAAAAGGAGGCTGGAGCCAGAGAACAGAAGGCCTTAAGCCTAATTAAGGAATTTCTACCTAATTTTATATAATGAGGAGCCATTGGATATTTTGAAGCATAGAAAGAGGTATGTGACACAAATGATACCTTAGAATTTTTCACAGGGTAGCAGGAGACAAGATCAAAGGGGAGAGACCGAAGACTGAAAGTAAAATCGGTTAGGTGGGATTTCTGAACTCTAAATGATCTATCATTAAATCTAAATCACTCTAGATTACAGAGGGAATGGAAAGGAAGAAAAAAACTTTCATGAGGTTTAATTATCAGAATGTATTAACTGATTGGATCAGGAGGTAGCAAACGAGAGAGAGAAAAATCAAAGATGACTCAGGCTGTGAGGTAGAGCAACTAAGAGAATGCTGTGACCATTTGTAGAAGTGAAGAGCTCAGTAGAAGAGCCTACCTGGAGGGTAGGCTCACCAGTTACCTCTGGACTGATTGCAGAAATGGAATATTGTGACAGTGTATTCCCCATCCCAACATCTTACCACCACACACAACAGTCCTAAGGGCTGAGAAACCAGAGGTATCAGAGTATATGACAGAAGCAGAATTGTTAGCAAAATGTTATTTCTAGTTCAACTCCATTTTTTAATTCACTACTTTCAAATACTGTTTTACTAGGCTTTCTTTCAACTCCTACTTCATATTACTATTGCTACAGATTGATTTTATTCCTTATATGTGAATTAGCAGTAACTGAATTTTTGTACTCTAAGCAGTGTAAAGGAGAGTCCCAGGGAATGCTCTAGAGGCAGAATGAATTGGTAAATGCAGTCAGGAAGGGTTAAATTCATCCTTCTGACTCCCCATAACTCATTCTCTACATACCAGCCAGTGCACTCTTAAAATGCTAGTCCGTTTATATTTCTCCATTGATTAAAACCCTGTAAACAGATCTTCCAATGAATTTGGAATAAAAGCCTTCAGTATGACTTGCAAGATCTCACATGGCCTGGAGAATGCACATCTCTCTGAATTAATCTGACACCACTTTCCCCTCACCCACCATGTTCCAAGTCACACTAACCTTTTGAGTTCCTCAACAATGACAACTTCTTTCCTCCTTAGAGCCCCTGCACTTGTTCTTCCACAACTTTGCCTAAAGCAGTCTGACCACAGACTTTCACCTGGCTCCTTGTTGCCATTCAGGTCTCAGGTCAAAAGTGTTCTTCACCCAATTGAAACCAATGGCCTTCTTTCTCCTTCCCACCTCATCCTCCCCTTCATTCTCTTCACATCCCCTATTGGGTTTTCTTCTTAGTACTTCTAACTCTAAAGTTTGCATGTTCATTGGTTTACTTTTTACTGGTCATTTTCCACTATCAAGTGTGCAGAGCCCTTATATTCCCTGCTCACCACTGCACCCCCAGCACCAAGAAACAGTGCCTGGCATACAATGAATGCATGTACAAATTAGTCACAGGAATTCTGAGAAAAATCTCTCTCCACACAATATATCCTTTATAATAGAATTCACAATTGAGAAAGAAGGAGGGCCACAGAAGATTTGGATATTTGAACTAGTAAATTCACATTTGTTTTGTTTTGCTTTGAAATGAGAGCATTTTGCAATTCATTCTGTCTCATTCTTCCCTGTGCTAACTTCTCTCTCTGTGTGTGTGTGTCTCTGTCTCTGTCTCTCTCTCTCCCCTCTCCCCCTCTCCCTATCCACCCCCCCCCCCCCACCGTCTTATCTCTCAAGCTGGCAGCAATTGGTACCCAGCTAAGCAGAGAGGGGAAGCTGGGAGGAAAAGCCTGACAAGATATCTGTAAAGTTGTACCACCCTTTTCAACAGTGTTATTTTACAGTGAAGGAACTTGGGGCCCAGTAAAGCTCTTTGCTAACTGTGTTGGGACTATTAGAAACTTGTCATTAGGGAAGTAACTACTTTGTGATTCTTTGCATTCCCTTGTTTACTTCTATGCTAACTTACAATCCTTTAGTAAAGTTACTTTTGAAAATGACAAAGGGAAACTGGAAAGGGAAGCTTTTGCCCATGCTTGAGCTTAAGTTTTATGGGAAACAGTGTAACCCTGGAGGCAAGACCTTGTGGCAACAGTGAGAGGAGTATGTGAGATAAGACAAGAGTAAAAACCAAATAAAACATTTCTATAACAGCTGTCTAGATTCTATAGGCAATTGAAGTAACAAAAATGCATCCATTTTTTATTGTCTAGGAGAAAGTTGATTAGAGAAGCCAGCCAAGGTTCAAAGTCAGAGACCCACAGCAAGGCAGGCTGTCTACTGCACCTCAAGAAGAAATTTACGGCCTGGCATGGTGGCTCATGCCTGTAATCCCAGTACTTTGGGAGGTTGAGGTGAGTGGATCACCTCGGCTCAGGAGTTCAGACCAGCCTGGCCAACATGGAGAAACCCTGTGTCTACTAAAAATACAAAAATTAGCCAGGCATGGTGGTACACACCTGTAGTCCCAACTGCATGGGAGGCTGAGGCAGGAGGATTGCTTGGACCTCAGAGGTCGAGGCTGCAGTGAGCTAAGATCATACCATTGCACCACTCCAACCTGGGTGACAAAGCAAGATCCTGTCTTTCTTTTCTTTTTTTTTTTTTTTTTTTTTTTT
>NW_016804667.1:319518-351490 GCF_001698545.2 Rhinopithecus bieti
ATGGTCTCGATCTCCTGACCTCGTGATCCCTCCATCTCGGCCTCCCAAAGTGCTGGGATTACAGGCTTGAGCCACCGCGCCCGGCCAAGATCCTGTCTTAAAGGGAAAAAAAAGGAATAAGTTTACTTCCCAAAGTTATTTCCTAGGCTGAAACGATTCTCCCACCTCAGCCTCCAAGTAGCTGGGACTACAGGTGCATGCCACCGCGCCTGGCTAATTTTTTTATATTTTTGTTAGAGAGGGCATTTTGCTATGTTGCCCAGTCTGGCCTCCAACTCCTGAGTTCAGGAGATTCGCCCCACCTCAGCCTCTCAAAGTGCTGAGATTACAGGCCCCGCACCCGGCTTCCCTGAGTCTTAAACTGCCCCAAGTTCCACTGTGCCCCACCACGCCCTCTAGTACCACCCCACGCTTCACCAGATGAGAAGAACTTGGCAGAAAAGGAGCTAAAGGAAAGGATAGGTTGTGCCAGAAGCCACCAATGACCCAAAAGTCTCCACTGCTGATTATGTGTCTTTCTTTTAGCCTGTCTACTATCTCTGGTCAAACTTGACTTCTTGCCTTTACAGTCTCAACACAGTCTCAACTTTAAAGGACTTCCAACTGTATTAGCAATGGAAAGAGACTTGCTTGTATCTTACGCAGGTAATTCAACAAGGCATTATAGCATGTTTTCTGAGCTGCACTTGGCATTTTCCTTACACAATCTTGGTGCACACCCCACCATGCCCCATTCACTACTCCCAGTGTGGTAGGCTCATACTTGTCCCTTCTAACTGGGAGGATTTCCATTAGAAGCCCTTCTCTGTGCAAATATTAGTAACTGTGTATTTCATTTTTTCAAAAAGGATATTGTTCTTAGAAGCTCTAGAATTCATTTTTAAGTGAATTTTAGTAGTTATATTTTATTTCTTTTAGAAGGCACATTATTTTCGGTGCTCTGATATTTCTCTGATTCTGTATAGCTTTCTAAAAATAACTGCTGGTAAGCTCGTAAGTTCATTAGTTAATCCCAATGGAACTCAATAACGCATATTACAGACCTCCTGATTTTTATATATTAGATTTTCTCAAGAATTCCCTTACCTGTTATTATCAACATAGCTATATTGACAGGGTCTTCATTACTTCCTAATTGCCCATACTTCTTTCTTTTGTTAAAGATCAATTTTTAAAATCAAGCCTTGTCATTTTGAAAATATCATAGACATGTTATCCTGTTAATATTAATGTGTTTCATATCTTTCTAGTTTCCTGCCTCCTTATCATGGTAATTTACAAAGTTTATTCATTACCTTTTTCTTTAAAAATGTATTCTTTTGTGGGGCCAGGGTGAGAGGGTAAGGGCACATGTTTGGGTTTTTTTCTCCCTGGAACAAAGATATAAAAAATGATCTTTCATATTCAAAGGTGAACAATTGATATTCCCTATTCTAAGCCAGACCCTAGGATGTAAATTATGTGTAGATTGTTAAAATTACAGGCATACGTTGTTTTATTGAGCTTCACTTTATCACACTGCAGATACTGCATTTTTTACAGATTGAAGATTTACAGCAACCCTGTGTCAAGCAAGCCTGTTACCGCCCTTTCAAAAAAAAAATCAGCATGTGCTCACTTTGTGTCTCTATGTCACATTTTTTTCAATTCTAGCAGTATTCAGACCCTTTCTTTATTTTTATATCTGTTATGATTATGTGATCTTTGATGTTAATATTATAACTATTTGGGGGCACTAAGAATCATGCCCATAGTGGATGGCAAAGTTAATTGATAATTGTAGTATATACTCTGACTACTCCTGTACTGGCCACTCTGCTGTCTCTTACCCTCTCCTCAGGCCTCCCTATTCCATGAGACACAATATTGAAATTAGGCCAATTAATAACCCTACAATGGCCTCTAAGTGTTCAAGTGAAAGGAAGAGTCTCACATCTCTGTACTTTCCATCTAAAGATCAAAATGATTAAGCTTAGTGAACAAGGCGTGTCAGAAGCCAAGACAGGCTGAAAGCTAGGCCTCTTGCAAAACAGTTGGCCAAGTTGTGAATACAATGAAAAAGTTTTTAAAGGAAATTAAAAGTGCTACTCCAGTGAACACATGAATGATAAGAAAGCAAAATAATCTTATTGCTGATCTGCAGAAAGTTTGAGTAGTCTGGATAGAAGATCAAACAAGCCATAACATTCCATTAGGCCAAAGCTTAATCCAGAGCAAGACCCTAACTTTCTTTAATTCTGTGAAGGCTGAGAGAGATGAGGAAGCTGCAGAAGAAAAGTTGGAAGCTAGAAGAGGTTGGTTCATGAGATTTAAGAAAAGAAGCCATCTCCAGAACATAAGAGCGCAAGGTGAAGCAGCAAGTACTGCTGTATAAGCTATAGCAAGTTATCCAGAAGATCTAGCTAAGACCATTGATGAAAGTGGCTGCACTAAACAACAGATTTTCAATGTAAATGAAACAGTCATCTATTGAAAGAAGATGCCATCTAGGACTATCACAGCTAGAGAGGATAAGTCAATGCCTGGTTTCAAAGTTTCAAAGGACAAAGAGAGGGTAACTCTCTTGTTAGGGGCTAATGAAGCTGATGACTTTAAGTTGAAGCCAATACTGATTTACCACTTTAAAAATCCTAGGGCCTTAAAAATTATGCTACAACGGCCGGGTGCTGTGGCTCATGTCTGTAATCCCAGCACTTTGGGAGGCCGAGGTGGGCAGATCATGAAGTCAAGAGATTGAGACTATCTTGGTCAACATGGTGAAACCCCATCTCTACTAAAAAATACAAAAATTAGCCAGGCGTGGTGGCACGTGCCTGTAGTCCCAGCTGCTCGGGAGGCTGAGGCAGGAGAATCACTTGAATTCGGGAGGCGGAGTTGCAGTGAGCCAAGATCATACCATTGCACTCCAGCCTGGGCGACAGAGCGAGGCTCCATCTCAAAAAAAAAAAAAAAAAAAAAAATATGCTACATCTACTATGCCTGCACTTTGTAAGTGGAACAACAGAGTCTGGATGACAGCACATTTGTTTACAGCATAGGTTAATGAATATTGTAAGCCCACTGTTGAAACCTACTGCTCAGAAAAAAAGAATCCTTCCATATCACTCCTTGACAGTACACTTGGTTACCCAAGAGTTCTGATGGAGATGTACAAGAAAATTCATGTTGTTTTCATTCCTGCTAACACAACATTCATTCTGCAGCCTATGGACCAAGGGGTAGTTTCAACTTTCAAGTCTCATTATTTAAGAAATACATTTTGTGGCCGGGCATGGTGGCTCATGCCTATAATCCCAGCACTTTGGGAAACCAAGGCGGGCAGAGCACAAGGTCAGGAGTTCGAGACCAGCCTGACCAATATGGTGAAACCTTGTCTCTAAAAACACAAAAATTAGCTGGGCGTGGTGGTGCGTGCCTGTAATCCCAGCTACTCCAGAAGCTGAGGCAGGAGAACGGCTTGAACCTGGAAGGTGGATGCTGCAGTGAGCCGAAATCACGCCACTGCACTCCAGCAGTAGGTGACACAGTGAGACTCTGTCTCAAAAAAAAAAAAAAAAAAAAAAAATTGTGAGGCCATAGCTGCCAGAGATAGTGATTCCTCTGATCAATTGAGAGCCTTCTGGAAAAGATTCACTGTTCTAGCTTCCATTAAGAACATTTGTGATTCATGGGAGGAGGTCAGAATATCAATAAGAACAAGAGTTTGGAAGAAGTTGATTCCAGCATTCATGGATGAACCTCTTTGAGGGATTCAAGATTCAGTAAACGAAGTAAACTGCAGATGTGGCAGAAATAGCAAAAGAACCAGAATTAGAAGTGGAGTCTGAAGATGTGGCTGAATTGCTGCAATCTCATGATCAAACATTAAGAGATGAGGAGTTATTTCTTATGGATGAGCAAAGAATGTGGTTTCTTGAGATGGAATGTACTCCTGGTGAAGGTGCTGTAAACATTGTTGAAGTGACAACAAAGAATTTTGAATATTGCATAAACTTAGTTGATAAAACAGTGGCAAGGTTTGAAAGGATTGACTCCAATTTTGAAAGTTCTACTGTGGGTAAAATGCTGTCAAACAACATTACATGCTACAGAGAAATCTTTCAGGAAAGGAAGGGTCAATCAATGCAGCAAACTACATAATTATCTTATTTTAAGAAATTACCACAACCACCTTGATCTTTAGCATTCACCACTCTGATCAGTCAGCAGCCATCAACATGGAGGCAAGACCCTCCACCACAGAAATAATTGCAACTTGCTAAAAACTCAGATGATTATTAGCATTTTTAGCAATTAAGCGTGTTTTAATGAAGGTACATACAATGTCTTTTTAGACATAATGCTTTTGCACACTTAGTAGACTGAACCATAGTGTAAGGATAACTTTTATATCCAGTGTGAAACCAAAAAATGTGTGATTCACCTAATTACACTGTTCACTTTATTGGGGTGGTCTGTAACCAAACCCACAATATCTTCAAGGTATGCCTGTATTCCATGACGTTTTGGTCTATCCATGTAAGATAAAGTGAGTAACAATAATTATAAGAGTGAATGGCAGATGAAGAAATTCTTCTAAATTATCTTTTTGGTGATAAGTTACTCTACACTCAGATTGTTCTTCAGTCTGTTTACTGTTTACCAGGAAACCTTATCTCTGGCAAATCTGATTAGTATGTGTGTGTGTGATATCATTTGAAGAATGATTATTTGCTTTACCAGAAAATTATTCACTTTATTAAGGGATTCATTGAAAAGGTAAATAATCCGTGTCTTCATTTAAAAATAGACTTCATTAAAGTTATATTCCCATATAACTTTAAGACATCTACTGCATAAAATGACATACAGCTTCAAAATAATATACATCTGCCAAAGTAAACATGAGGATTTTGGCTGCCAACTCAGTAGCATATTTTGATATACTTTTGCCCCTGCCCCACAAAATACTTGTAAACACTAAGATCAAGTAAAGAGGAGTGTGGGCAGGGTTGATGTATAAGAAACACTGAATCAGAGTCATTCACAGGCAAAAGTAAGAGGAATAGATAAGACAGAAGATACAGTAATGTTTTCATCTCTCTTGTCCTATTCTTTGCTATTCCACTCTCAGTGCTGTTTTTAACCATTTTATCTAAATGCTATTACATGAATATAGCCTCCCTCTTTGTCAGTTCTATTACAAGGCACTTTTTCTTAAATATGTAGTCTTTTGGGAAAACCAATGACACATTTTAGCAATTTGATCTTTCTCATATGATTTCTAGTCTCGTTCTTGATTCTTAAACTTTCTAATCCTTTTCACCACTTCTGCTATTTTTACTCCTTTAAAATTTGCTACAGTTCATTTTTTAAAACAAGTGATAAGTCAAGGATATTCAGGGTAGTATTTTCATTGGAAGATCCCTGGCCTTTTAGTCATTTCACAATGAATAACATCATTGACAAATGGCATTTGTGGAAGAAATATAAGAAAAATGAAAAATAGGTATTTTCTGCTCTGTACAAGGATAAAAGAGATAGCTAGAGTAGGGTTCAGATTATTGGAAGAATTAATCTCTAATATAGTAAGAAAGAATTAACCATTCATTTTTATTTAAGCTGACCTTTGATTACCTCCTATTGTAAGAAATATTATGCAGTGCTTTTACTGTCCTGAAATAAATTCAATAGATAATATAATCTACCTACTTATAAGATTGTTAAATCTTTGTAATGCTCTAGTTAACATATAGAAGGAATAAAAGTAATTCATAATAAAAATAATATGGATTTCAATATTTAAAGTGCTCAGGCAAATCTATATGAGAAGACATAATAAAGTAATCAGATACTTGGTCTTATGCATGGAATCATCATGAATTTGACAGCTGAAGTGCAGGCTGATACAGGTATGCTTATTGGCAACTCCAGTACCATGGGCATGGTGCCATCAGTTATGATATTTTTTTCATAGGGTAAACCACTCTTGGTAAGACTCTGAAAAACAAAATGCACAATGCTTTCAATTTACATGGTAGTTGTATTCTTGGAAAATTCAGTATATATTAAAAGCATGCAAAAAGTATTTTAAGATTATCTGTAAAACATATTTAAATTCTAATCCATATAATTATAAACAGGTTTTCAACTACATGAATAGCTGCTGAACATTTGAAAATCATGTGGGATGCAGAACAATTCTATACTGCCTTGCAAATTACAGGATATCCACTATCCCTGACCTTCTCCCAATAAATGCCAATCACACCTTCCAATCGTCTTGACCACCAAAAATATCCCTGCAAATTTCCAAAATGCCTCCAGAGGCCATTGTCATCTCCATTAAGAACCACTGATTGAAACTGAGCAAAGGTATTTGTTTGTAATGAAGCGCTGTGATCCTTTACATTTTACTTTTATACTGAACTGATGTTATAGACTAGGAAACTGAATTCACTCCATAGGTGAATTATCCAGTTAGACCAAGCCTGCCACTACAAAATGATACCAAAATCATTCCTTGAGAACTTGGCAGATATTTAACGTGGAAAACCTTTTACTCCTTATATTTTGTGAACCTGTCTAAATTAGGAAAATATGGGTTTGAAGAGTGGAGACTTGATAAGAATAAAGTGGTGGTAGTGAAAAGACTAGACCTTGACCATAAAACCATGTTTATCTCCTTCAAATAACCAGGTTAGGTTAGTGCTAAATAAACTAGTCTCCCTGTGACTTCTACATCATTGCATTTTATTAATAAATGACTGCTTTTTTGATTGACCTAACTTCCACCTTTTATATCCTTTTATGAACAAATAATGTAATGGTCTAGTGTTTCTGTACTGATGGAATAAAAGGCACCCCACTTAATGTCCCCTAAAGTGATGTATTTTTAAGTACTAGAAACCTGCTCTCAAAAGTTTCCATTCATTGAACACTGTCATGGATAGAGTTTCATATTCACCTGTAAATATTTTCACTGAACTTCAGAATTAAATTTTTGAAAATGGTCTCCAAACATATTCTTGAAATGTATATATGCAGTCCCAGATAGACATGCAATTATTCAACCTCCAAATGATATTTTAAAATCATTAAAATCTACTTCCAAAAATTTAGAAAACACATGTTTGTATTACATATTCATGTTATCATTCCATAGTTTAGGGAGAATTCTCTCCCTTCCACCCCATTCTCTGTAATTCAGTTGCTAACCTACCTTATTACCTTTACTCCTAGCAATTTCCCTTCCTCTGACAGAAGCACACATTCTCATTATTTATACTTTTAAATTACAAGAGTAAATGTTGAGAGCCAGTACAAGTATTCAGTTATCTCAGGGACTCTGGTCTTTTCAGTCCAGGACTAATCAAGCAGAGAGTCATCAAAAGCTAAAACTAAAAAGCTTTTGTAGTGATTTTATCACCAGGGAAATCTGTTCATCCTTCAGAAGGATTGTCACCAGTAAAGAAGAAATAAAGGAGTTAAAATTGCTTCAGACCATTGACTCCTTAGGTCCCTCTAGATTCATAGATTGAATTAGTTTCAAGGGGTGGGAGGAATTATGAGGGGAATTCCCTGAGAAAGCTTACAAATTGATCCTAGCCTTAGTAACACTAGTAGGTGTAAGTGTGATCACTATGGAGGAAATGCCAAATGTGGTTGGAAGCTTGGGAAATGGGAAGGAAAAGAGACAATTAACACCTTTTTTTTTTTTTTTTTTTTTGGCTTATTGTATTTGGGGGTGAGTGTTGCCATGTAGTATGCATCTGAGAATGGTCTTTCAAAAGGAATTACAATTGATTGTAAAATGTCTTACCATTATAAGTGCAACTGTGTAGTTATTACTGAAGTGAAACTAGGGTTGCAAACACCATAGAGACAATCCCGCCTTCCTATTGAGTAACAATGAATTTTGCCCAAAATGAGTAAGCAAATAAAGAAATGACCCATTTTTAGTCTGAATACAGTAGCTTTGGTGGATATGACTTTAATACTGGGTCTTAGTTTCAAATTCAGGTTCATGAGGCCCATCTGCAGAGGAAAGGAGGAGAGAGAATCCTTGGGAGGGCACCGATAAAGAGAGAGGGGTTCTCTAGTAGGACCAGCTCCCACAGCTAAGTCAGGCACAGACTGTAGCTTTCTGCTTTCTGGCCGACAGCAGCCATAGCATCCTTATTGTTGTAACTCCTAGATTGTGATACTGTCACAAAACTGTTGCTAGGCAACAAATGTGGTTACCAGGTCTCAGCGAATAGCTGAAGGGGAAAGCAAAGTGTTGCACCATTGTAGAGTAACCATAGCAATGACCTACTATTACAGACTAAAGAATTATCATTAACAATGTTAAAGTATCAGACTGAGGCCCTGAATCCGGAGACTTCCAAGCGATATCTCTCTGCATAATTGCGTGATCTAGGAAGAGATTTCAACTGTTTAAAAGCTATTCTCCTGTGGAAGTCTTTGTAATTAATTTTTAATTTTAAAAAGTGCCCATTTATGAAGCCACTCGTAAAATGCTACATCACAGGGAGTCAAAAATAGATAAATGTATTTCCTCATCTGTTCTTATGCCTGCATCCGTGTTATCTGCTGCCTGTGTTAAACTGAAGGTCGATTTGATTTGAAAACATGCTGTACATTAGTATTACATCGAAACCACAGACAGAAGCTGTAGTAAAATAAAATAACCCCAAAAATTGACAACTAACCTGCATTTTCTAAGTTGAATTCCTCCTGACAAAATGGGAGGCCTAGATGCTCTTTTAGTAGTCACTGCTTTGAAACCTTTTTTTAGCTGTTCTAAATTTGCCCCTTAAAATCTGTGAAAATGTCGCCCGCCAGGACACTTCAAG
Organism: Rhinopithecus bieti; assembly: GCF_001698545.2. NCBI lineage: Eukaryota > Metazoa > Chordata > Mammalia > Primates > Cercopithecidae > Rhinopithecus > Rhinopithecus bieti. The sequence continues at coordinate 328,356 of NW_016804667.1, forward strand.
GCATAATCCCTTCTGAATGTGGTCCTTCATTAAGCGTCCCGTATGATTTGGTCCCAGTGACCTAGCTGAGGTAATCGTGTCTAACAGCACAGCTTCCGGGAGAGGCCAGAAAAATCCTTCCCCACCCCGCCCCCAACCCCCTTGGGAGGCAAGAAAACAGGCGCTGTGGGGTGGATGGCAGCAGATCCCGCGCGCAGGGAAAACCAATCCCCGCGCGCGCCGAGTCTCGGAGAGGTGGGTGGTTTCCCGGAGGGAGAGGGAGTGGCCCTTCCTGCCCAGCGCTTCTATTGGCTCGGAGAGGCGGAGGCCTCGGGCGTCCAGCCGCGCCTTGAGCGACCCGGGACAGATGCGGGCCGCGTCCCCGCGTCGGAAGAGGGATGGAGACTTAGGCCGGAGACGCCCTGACGCCCCGGATAGCTAAGTCTGAGTTCCTCTGAGCTGGGGGTGCAAGTGACCCCGCAGCCCCAGGTGTGCCCTGAGAGGCGGCGGCGCGCGCCCGCGAGGGGGCGGGGCCCTGGCTGAGAGGCGGGGCGCGGGCGCCTGGGGCGGGGCGGGGTGGTAGCCAGCCGGAGCTAGGCCTGGCCCTAGCCGCCCTCACCGCGGCCGGCACCGCGTGGCCACCTGGTAACCGAATGTGTGGTTCTTTGCAGGCACCGACCGTCACGAGCTAACTTCCTGGAAGAGCTTCCCGTCTATTTTCAAATTCTTTACCGAAGCCTCAGAAGCCAAGATCAGCTCCCTGAAGCCGGCTGTGACGCGCCGCTCGCACCGCATCAAGCACGAGGAGCTGTAAGAGGAGCGAGCGCGACGGGGGAGGCCACCCTGGCGCACGCACCCGCACCCTCCTCACTGCTTGTGTCGTCGAGCGGACTCCCAGCCCCTCATTAGATTGTTTTCTTCCCAGAGCACAGGGTCGTGATATATACATCTAAATAGCGTTTTGCATTATTTCTAGATGAGTGCAACTGTCAAAGCAATATGGGTTCACTGGTCGTGCTACCTGTGGGCTGAGCGCGGGCTGAGCGCCGCCCGTCAGCGCTCAGATTAAGGCTGACAGCGCCCTGCCTGGCGCGGCTAGCGCGGCTCTAATTGCCCTGATGGAGCCCGCGCGGGCGCTGCAGAGCGGGCGGCGTCGGCGTGGTCCTAGCGCCCGCTACAGCGCAGCCGCTGCTGCTTTCACCTCCTTAATCATGTCCATCTTTCCCCGCTCTCAACTGGAGCAAACTTTTATTCCCGACTTCAGATTTCCATTTTAACTAGGTTTTTCCCTGAGAGCATCTTATTACCCACCTCTTTTTTTTTTTTTTTTTTAGGAAGTTCTGCACACATGCTCCAAGCCAATTTCAAATTCAGAACATAAATGCCATGATGTACCATGTAGTTTGGGGAGTGCAAATCGTTCTCTCCCTATTTTCATTTCGGGACCAGAAAAAAAAAAAAAGGAAAACTTTGCATAAAAATCTATAAAGTACTGAATCCGCATTACTGCTGAAAATTTTTTTGCCAGCTGTTTGTGAGAGTTTACACAAGTCTCTGATTTCAGAAGACACTGTTAAAACCAAAACGATGGGCAGCTCTTTTAAGTGTAAGTGTAAAAGGTCCCATTTTCAATGAGATTTCCAACTGTTATCACTGGAATTGACTTTACTTTTTAAATATATAATGTGTACTGAGTGGCATTGTAATTTAGATATAACTCACTTAAGTTTTGCTTTTTAAATCTCTCTGTGGAGAAAGATTGTTGTTGTTAATCCTTTCCAGAATGATCTATTCTGAGCTTTCTTGGAGTTAGGCACTTCTAGGGAGAGAATTTTTTTATTGTCATCAGGAAACTAAACCTATGTGCTCTGCAGCCTTTTTCTTCTGAAAGGCTAAGTGGGGCTAAAATTATCCTTTTAGTTTTTTGCTTTAACAATAAGAGAAGGACTTGATGTGAAAGAATTTCTTCTCTCAGTCCAATGGTATAATTTTTAGCACTCTGCTTCCTCTGTAGGGTTTAGCCCTACAGTTTGAACAATTAAGTATTTTAATCCAGCTAAGATGTGGCCAACACTGTGAAATACAGGAGATGTTAAGGTTTTGCTGACTTTTTGATTAAAATCTTAAATTTTCACATTATTTTTTAATTACTTGACAAGTTTAATTACCTAGTAAAGATTGTTTCTAATAGATGAGAACATGAATTTAATAGTTTTCATCCTTTTTTAATAATGCAACAATTAATATGCCTGCCTTATTTCAGGACATGATAAAATGTACCCAAAATGACTTAGAACTGTCTAATGCCTCAGAAAAGTAACTTAAAATCAACCACTTCGTGCTTAAATGTTTTTATATTATGAACCAATTTCAACAAGTTTTAAAGCTGTTAATATCTCATTGCTGTGTTTGACATACAAGTACATTCATTAGTTCTATAGTTTTAATGATGACAAAGTAATCTTTCTTCAGTGGTCAGGTATGCATATATTTTGGTGTTACTTAAGCAAAATCAACTATATGGGAGGAAAAATCAAAATGGCATTTTATTCAGCTACTGGATGGCTTAAAATGAGTAAACCCCAACAACATCAAGCACATTTGTCTGTGATATTGACCCTTTTTATCCAATCTTTACTACTTTAGAAGTACTGGTGAACTGTGTAAAATAATGGTATCTTCCAGTGAGAGATTCAAGAATAGATGTGAATATATTTTTCAAGGTATTATAAATTGTGTCGTGTTTTCAGTATATGAAAATGTTGACAGGAAACAATTTTATAGCATTTATAAAAAACCAACACTTCTGCAATGCTAAATTTGTGAAGCTTCTGCACCTGAATTAGAGCAAAATAAATATGCTCAGTTTATAAACCAAATCACTCCTATTCCTTCTCTCAAATCATCTCTCCTCTTTTTAAACCTTTACTTATAACTAGAATAAATCACTATTTAATTGCCTCTAATACTTTAAAACTACTGGATGGTTAGGCCTTGTTTAACTATCTATAGAGAGCTATTTGCAAACTTAAGTTGTGTAAATGTAATTTCTACTTGTGAATCTGAGCTGTAGCAGCCCAGAGGGAGCTAGGCAAACTTCCAGACCACCAACTGATAAGTGATCAGATCCTTTGTAATGCAGGATTTTTAACCTGTTGATTATGGGTTTGTTGATATAAATGTAATAATGTTCACCTCAATTTTCCTGGAGTGACAACCAGCAGTTGGTACTAGCTCACCTGCATGAGTGCCGCCAGTGTTAACAATATCTTTGATCTTCTTCTTCCCCATTTTGTTTCCTCAAACAGGTTTTAGGAGAGTGGAGATTTAAAGTCAGGATGTGGACTTTTATTTTAATTTTATACTTAATTCTTAGAACAAGTAGAATGGGAAAGGAGTGACTGATAAATCTAAGATTCAAAATAGTCCTGTCGAAACTTAAAGGCCAGATTATTGCTTTAGAACCTTCTGTAGATACCTAGCCATCCAGTCATTAAACATTTTCATGGATATTTGAAAAGAAGACCATGTACTTGTAATAACTGTTCTTTTCTCAAGTTTCTGCCTTGTGCTTTGACCTGGATTGCATTATTATTGTTTATTCAAAGAATAAAAAGGAAAGCACAAGCTTTTCCTGTATATTTCCATTTCCATTTTAAAATAAAAACAATTTTCCCAACAACAGCGATGTTATTATTCTTGCTCAGAAGAATTCTTGCTTATTCACCAATTGCATAGAGATTTTTTAAAGCAAAAACATAAAAGGAAGGATGAAACAGCATCCATCAATATTTTAAACCTTATGGTTACTTTTTATTTCTGTTAGTATTGCTGTAAGGTAATATTCTAACTTCAGTTGAGTCACTATTTGGCTTGCACCTTTTACAAAGCTAACATTTATAAGACAGTTGTTTTTATATCTAAAATGCCTCCTTAGCAAGGAAATCTGAACAACCTATCGTTAAACTGTTGTTTATAAAATAAACTTGAATATGCCATAAATAAATATGTTTTCCAAGAGGAGTCTGGTGAGATTAAGTTGCCTTCAAGTGTGTGTATACAGGTTCTTGATGTACTGTGTTCAATCTGAAAATAACTTACATTTATTTTACAGCTTTCTTAAAACCTTTAGCCCCTTTTAGAGATATGTTAACTGTATTATCCGTGCTAATAAGTTAGATTTTGTTTGTTTCTCTGGATTATCTGCGGTTCCAATCCAAACACGTGTCTCTTGTTATAATCATATTTTTTACTGTAAACTGACAGGTTCCTGTTGGTGTCTGTAATCCTAATTCGTTTAAGAAAGAGTACTACTACAGAAAGTGTACAAATTTCTCGAAAACTTTCCATATGCCTCTGTGGAGAAAAAAAAAAATGTCTTTAAATAAATGTGAGACACTCTCATCTTTGAAATATGGGTGGCAAAAAGGGGGATGATGGTGGTGGTTATTTTATTATTACTTATTAGTGGCTGTAATAATATAAAATAAAAGACTCCAGGAGGTACTCCCTTTCAAAAATTGAATACTTTCCTTCCTTCCTTGTATAGAATGACTGAGTGGGAGTCTCTTGAATTGTTCGTCTTCCTTTTATCTAATATTCTATTAATCTCCAAAAAGATCAGTTTGAGTCTGGGAAAGGGTTTTTAATCAACACTTCACAGAGCTTAAAGCTACCCTACCTAAAGCGTCAGCTTTGTTAGGCGGTTTTAGATTTAAAGCATTGCAACTGTCATGCACTGTACTAAAAGTAAAGAATGTACACCAAGTGGAAGATGTTGAAAAGAGGGAAATAGCACAAAGTCGATTAACGGAGATTCGAGAATAGAAGTAGCCATCAAAGCATTCCAGCATTTATCTCAAAATCTATGTAAGGTTTTTTTTTAAAAAAAAAAAAAAAAGCAACAATGATAGTTTTAAACCACACACTTAGGAAGGATGAATGTTGATTTAATTGATTCATTTGGATCGATGTTTTTAAAAAAGTTTCACACCACTGATCTTTCATGTAGTGATGTCTTTAGCAGTCAGTGGTCTGACATGAGCCTTCTCAGATTTCGTCAGTGGGACTCTCCATGACATCTAAAATTATGCAACAGCCTGTGCAATGGTAACTTTAGAATTGAGAGACCTTGATTCCAAAGAGCATGATTAGATTGAAAAACTTTGTTAATTCCCAGCACAAAGGTTTTAGAGAAGCAATAACTGTAAAATGAACTGCAAAGCTTAAAATCACCAAATGTTAAATAGTTGACTTTAATTGCTAGATAGGAGAAAGTCATCCTGAAAGTTTGACCATGAAGTGGATACCACACAGTGACCAGTATTTTCCCCTGGAATATAAAAAACTTGAAAGTGGAAGTTTGACTTAGTTCCTGAGGCCTTCTAAGCAACTTTTCCCAGTCCTTCGCCTTGAGATTTGTGAAAAACCTTTCACTATATCCTTTGTATTGTTGGAGTTGAGTTCTGTTTGAAACAGACATGAAACATGTTTCTAGAAAGAAATCTAGGGAAGTCCTGCATCTTTCCTTTTAGATCATTCATCTTTCTCTTCCTTGGCTATTACCTCGGGTAATATGGAGAACTGTCATAGGTAAAATAATGTTGAAGTGTACTTTGTGGTCAGCGTGCAATACCAATACAAAGAATCTGAAATGAAAAGACAACCAACACCCCAAGAATGCTATGTCTCTTTTTAAAGTTTACAATTTGAATAATGAATTTGGATAGAAACTTGGCAGGAAAACAAACCATGGCACCCTCACATCACCAACCATTTTCACTTTTCTGTCCAATTTCAGAGTGCATGTGTTTGTGAGTATTTCACTAGATCAGTGACAGCTCTTTATTTGCATAATTATATGCTCTGGTCTGAAGAGAAAACTAACCCCCAAATTTCATGGGTCACCAAACTGCAACAATCAATGTTTTATCACGTATGCTAAGCAAAATCTAAGAAGCTATATGAAGTTTCTTGGGGAGTTTTTACTCCTCAGAAAATTAAAGAGTTTTTCTCTCCTGAATAGATTCAAAATCTTTCCAAGTTCTTTGTAACTGAATTCTGTTTGAAGGCAAAACTAGAGATTAACATGTAGATCTGGATCGTAGACTCACTAGCATTACTTCAAAGTGGCTTAAGAAGAGCAACATTTTGGGTGCACTAAACTTCTAAATTCTAAGCACTGTCCTTCATGCTCTGAGGGAAAAAAATCACTGGTCAAATTATGATTAGCCAAAATGAAGTTCGATTAACTACAAGTGAGTATACAATTTATTTTCTTCTTTAGAATAACTCAAGATTTAAAAAAAGAAAGAGCTACCTAATTGAAAATATATATATGTCTCATACACACATATTCATCCATGAGGTACATGTGCCCATTGCTGTCCATTTCACCTGAAATACACAGACAATATATACAATCTGTCTATGTCTTTTCAATGCCTATAATATAGTAGATGTTCTGTATATGTTGGTTACCATGAATGTTTGTAAACTTCTGTTAAATAAATTTTTCATCTTCAAATCTGCAAGGCATTGGAATAAATATTTCAATGCTTCAAGTTCATTGAACCTGTAAATTATCTGTATGTAATGTGCATTTGTGTGTAAGGTTGGCTTTATTTCATTAAAGAAAAATTTTATTTAAACTGTTGGTATCTTTACTTTGTAGGCAATCTGCCACATTTGAAATACTATAAGGGATAAAGACACACACAGAGAGAGACTTTTTATGGAGTTATTAAAATCCTGGAAAATATACCTTTACCTAGATTATTAAGGAATATACTAGGTGCATGATTTAATTCTGCAAAGGGCCTTAGATATGAATTTCATTTCAGAGTATGTAATACAGTGCTTTTATTTGAAGTGATCTGTCAGTTTCTTATCAGGCAGTTTACTGTCATCAACAAAACATCAGGAAAAAAAGAAACATTTAAGGGAAAATTTTCCCTTAAAGAATTGCATAGTTTTGAAGTATTTTATTCTCTGTCTGAAGAAGGATGAGAGGGCTTTAGGTCAGGCATCAGAAATTTCCTAAAATGTTCTTATTCTTTCAAGTGAAAAAGAAACCAGGTCTCCCAATTTTTTAACTACAGTTGAATTCCAAACGAAAGACGTTTACCTGCTCTTGAACCTAAAAAATATAAACCTCTGCTTGTCATGGAACACTACCCAGGGCCACCACATCTCATGTTGGTTACTGTTCTTACTGAAATGTTCAGCAAGTTATAACCCCTCTGCTACCCCTCCCCCCATCATCTACCTCCCCAGAAATTGCTGTTTTGACTGAAGATCTTGGATTCCTCTAGGTGAAAATTCCTCAAAATTGAATCTGTAAAAACAAATAAATCCAAGTTTAGCATTTTTATCAAAATGGAATTTGTAAGCAAATGAGTCAAAATATAAGGTTAGGGTTAGGAACCATGTGTCTCTGAGTTAAATTAAATACATTTTATTTTTTACATGGTATAAATCCTTCTAAGGAAAATAATACACAATATTTAGACCTATTTATTATTTTCTCTCTATTTGACCTCTGTAGGAACATTGCTTAGAGTGTCAGATAAGGCTCTCAGTTTTCCTCTCTGCCAAAGATGCAGAAAAATTTGTTATTTCCCACTGAATTCCACACATGAGGGGAATGACCCTGTAGCGATAAGGCCTAGGTTTTCTCTTTTTATCCTTTTCTTTTCTTTTGCTCACATACCACCAAATCCCATTGTGTCTGAAAAGGTGCCTCTGATCCAGTTCATCTTCATGTACCTCCAAATAATTTTCAAAGGTTTATTTTATTTTTTTATCCATAATTAAATAAATGGCTTTTTTCCAATAAATGTTCACACCTTCTCTGCGTACTTGGATAATCAGGATTTATCAACTGAAGAAATATTGATGGTTTGTTGTGGTGGTTTTTTTTGGTTCCTCCCCTCCCCACTCCCCATTTTTGCTTTTGCTTTTGCTTTGCATCAGTAAATTACTTAATATCATCCCCTGGAGTAACCACCTCTAAAAATAACCCTACCACAGAGTGTCACAATTTGGCTTTCATACAGGTTTGAAAAAAACCATTAAAATAGCATTGATCTCACAAATATTGATCTAGTGCTTGATATCAAATATCAGACGAGATGCTGTCAGTTGCTGCTGATGATTGTGTCAGCTGTTTGAATTCATGTCCCTTTCCTTCTTCATTGTCACATGGATTCCAGTTGCGGAGGCTAAGTAAGATTTTCTTGATTTAAACAAGTTCAATTACTTTCCTGTTTTTCACATTTCTGGTTGAACCAAACATAGTTTAATAGTCTACCTGAAATTTTGGCACGCGGTATGTCTGTACGTGTGTGTAACAAGAGTGTGATTCAGTTCCTAGGTTATGTGTCTATTTAGCCTAATCTTGAAATAATTTTAAACTGTATTCTCCTTTATTTCTGATCACCTGTATTTTAAAAAATAAAATTTGTTTTTTTAAAAAAATGAATTATTAGAGTACCATTTTATAACTCAGAATGAAACCTTAACCATTTCTAATTTATACACACACACACTACAATAGCAAATTGCTCCTTTTATTCTTGCTGACAAAAATGTAACTATAGCATTTGGCAGGTATGGAGTTTAGAGAATTGTTTAAATGAAATTGAATCTATATATATTTAATACTGTCTCAGTAAACTCATGTTATCTAGAAGGTTAAGTCATGCTGTGCTTTTATTTTCCATCAAATCTGGAAATAGCTAATTGCCCCTGGATATGTTTAGTTTCAAATCAAGTCTCAAATCATCCTTTTTCTTTCCTCCTTACTCTTTACTTTGTACACCAAGAATTGCTGATTACACTACTTTGAAAAATGGAACACTTTAAAGAAGAAGCTACCAGTTAACTCTGCTGTCTAAGCAGTAATGACTGAAATAAGGAATAGAACCCCCATAAAGTACAATTTAAATTGTACAGCCACGTTTGTATTTTCTACATTCGCAGGGAGAACAAAAAAATCTAGCCGCACGAGTTGTTGTGTCCTTTCCCTTTGTATACACTTGAGCTCGGTTTGGGGACAGCAAAAGCGGAAGATGAAGGCCGTGCTCTCCCCAGCACAGATGGCAGAAGCCCAGCGCCCCCCCACCCCCCACCCCCCGCGCCCCCTTCGCCTCTCCCCTTCCTTGGCCAGAACCCCAAAGTTGTGGCCCTCGCCTGATTCCTCTCTCCGACCACTCCCCCGCCACAGAAAACTGGCTCCCGAAATCTTAAGATCTGAGCCTAAAGCGACAGTGACTTTAAAGAATATGCAGTTTATGGGTGAAGAGTCTTGCTTGCTCCAAGCCGGTGTTAGATCGCCCAGAGTTTACACAACATTTGCCTGCGAATCTCCTTGAATTTACGTCTAGTCTAAGCTGAAAGCAGCGCCACTCTTGTCATTTCTATGGCGGGGCTCCCCGTCCTCCTTACCCCCGACTTTTCTGTGGCCAACTTTTCGCCACCACCCATAGCTGGCAGGAGCTGTACATGACTGCACTTTAAGAGGTCTGTACTGCGAGCACATTCTTCCTGGGCTCTGGATCTCAATCTCGAGAGATCTGCATTCCAGAAGATCTAAGTCCATACCCGGCCAGCCCTTGGTCCCACGGCTCTGCCAGTGGCTGGAGCTGTCTGACTGGCTCGGGTGCGCCCAGGCACTGGTTAATTACCTCCTGGAGAGAGGCGGCTCCGCTGCGGGCGCCCGGCCCGCCGCGCTAAAGAGCCTGACGGCAACTTACTTGAAAGCACCAAAAAGGGGACACGTCTGGCTCAGTACTCATCACCTCTTCTCCTACTTGCAGCCCTTAAGTCCAAGCTGTGCTTTTCGGCACATCTCCCTGTTTGGCTCTCTTTTTTGCTGTCGCGTTAAGCAAAGTACAATAAAGGAAGATCAGTTCCGTGTGGTATCTTTTTCATTGCGTGGTCTCCCTGGCAACACTTAAGTTGCCACTCCTAAGACAAGACTAGTTTTTTGTAAATTTCAAATTGCACCTTGCTATATTGAAACTCTCCTCACTTGCTGGGTTTTGAGTGAAATCCCTTCCCTCACATCAGGACCCCATTCTGGTCACCTACTCTTTTGAACTGATGTTGGGGACGAAAATACTAGGTTTAGAGTAGGTGAAACGGCCAAAACCAAATTTCTATTAAATATCAATTGTACTGAAATAACTTCAAACCAACTTGATCCAAACTATGCTGGAAAGAGTCAGGAATAAGTGAAAAGGGGGAGAACCCTAATATCTTAACTTAACGGGTTTCTTGCCTATAAAATGCCCTCAATAAATTTATTTGAAAACTGTTTCTGTATAGTAACATGAACTACAATACATTTCAGGATAAATTATTATCTATTTGCCATAGTATTGCAAGGAAAATTTTCAGTAAACTAAGGCAAAAATTTAGCTTCAAAACACTTTATTTTTATGTCCCATAAGACATACAAATATTTTATTAACTCCTTGACGGGTTAACAATTTAGTTTGTTTTCTCGGAACAGCCATCATCAACACACTGCTTTCTCATAGCACTGCTTGCACAAACTTTCTGTCTTTTCGTATTTTGCAAAGTAACTGCTGAATTCTTCTCAAATATTTTTTTTCCCCCGTAGTTTGGTCATTTTTTCCATCTCAAGAGTCATTTTGCCCAAATACTAAGATAAATCCATGCTACTAGACAAACTCAGCCATGCCCGAAACTAAACTAGCAACACGACCCTCCCACGAAAACGGGGAACAACTCACGTTAGCTAACACAGTTTGGCATCTGAAGTGTGCAGCGTAGCAAAGACCTGTTGAATAATAGTGACTTGAAACTCGAATATTCTAGACTAGGATCCATCTCTCACTATCTAAACCTGCAACTGAAATATCTACCTAATGTTTGCATATCTTTGGCCAGTACCCTTTTGGGGAGCTTCCATGAGCTGAGTTTCCTTCCATCTTTGGATAAATTCGTTCTAGCCTTCCGGAGTTCAGGAGCAAGCAAAGGGAATCAGGTGCAGAGAAAGACATGAGGTTTTCCTCTGTCAGGGCTAGGGGAGTTGTGGAGATTTGGGGTGGAATGGACAGCCCTTATTGAACTCCTGAGTGCCTGAGGTTTACTCTCTCAGTCTGGGTTTTGGGAATCGCTTTCTTTCACGAGGGATTTCCTTTATGACTTGGAGGAAAGGAGTAGTTAAGATCTGCATTTCATTAATCAAGAATGTCTTACGTTTTTTAAAGAAAGTATACTCCTAATCCAGTTTCAGAATGACTTTTCTGGATTATTGTAAGTACGTCAGGAACTCCCAGACTTGAGTAGAAATTTCAGAACCACTTTTGCCAGAGAAAAATGTGAAGAAAAGAAGCATGGGAAACTCATTTTCTTTATAATAAATCAGAACATTGAGGATACTGATCAGGTCCCCCTGAGAGGAGCATCTTCAGTGATGTTTGCTCGCCATCTGTGTGTGTTCAGTGAAACTTTAAACCATTTTACAGCATAGATGACTATTTTTTTCCTTATTATCCAAGCGTTTGTTTTAATTCCAACCTTTCTATTCCATAGGACTGCTGCTGTTAAATCCATTTTTTCCCCTTCAAAGTCTTTTAAAATAAGTTTCCTTATCTCTTGCCCATTTGTCAATGTCAAATATACACTGCCTATTTAGTTAAAGAAAATTGTGTATTTCATATGTTATAAAAGAACAGCTTCTTTATTTGGTTTCTTGGAAATCAATAATCTCTTAAACGTTTGCAAGACCCCTTGGGGAAGGAGAGATGTAAACAATAACTACCAAACTTCAACATGACAATATCGGTTAAAATCTGCAGGATGATTATTCGAATGCGGAGAGGTAAAGGGGGATGACTTCAAACTCCCGCGATTAAGGAAGAAGGGACCCCAGGTGTCTGATGCCTGGCTCCATCCTCTGCAACTTGCAAGGGAGTTACCTTGGAAAGTGGGGAGTTAATTCTAAACTTGTTTACCAGGCATTTTAGTAGCCACGCTGGTCTTCAAACAATTTAATTGGGAGGTGGCTGGATGACCACAGAGAGGTTGCAAAAGATAGTTACCCCCATTAAAAGAAATACCATGATTTCAGTCTTTCCTGACATAATTAAAGGCTTTGGTAACACTCCTTTATTTTGCCTCATGCTGTGAAAAAAATCACTTACTTCTCCAGCAAATGAAACTTTAAAATAAATCCTGCAGTTTAATTTTGTTTTAAAAGTTAGTAGGTATACGAGGAAACAGAGAAAGCATTAGAACAACTGAGTTACACTTCAGCTATTTAGCAGTGTAACATTAGAGGGAAGAATACAGCCAGTTTTCAACCTAGCCAACTTTTAAAACTACATGTGTTCCTGGAAAATAATACCCGACCAGAGTCAATTCGCATGAGATTCCAAGCTAGGATATCAAGAAGGTAATAAAATACATGAAATTTATTGAATAAATGGTTGGGGAGGATTTGTAAGCGTTTGACGATCTAGTGATCTATTAGAAGCATAATGCACTCAAATTTGAATTTTCATGATCAACTTTCAACCTGAAAAAATGAGAGCCATTTGCTTAACTTAATCTGGAACATATGTTTGCACCAGTAGCAGGTTTTTTGGTGTATGGCTGGGGCTGATCAAGTTGTAAATTTTCTGCTTTAGGTTTTCAGCGCCTGCTAGTTTCAGCCTAACACCTAGAGAGAGACTTTGCGGGGTTCTTCACCAAAGCAGCCAAGGTTTGACAAAAGGTTTCCAAACCACCCAGCTCTGTGTGTTGTTAATTTCCTCCAAAGGTAGAACATTTCTTACAATTAGTTTCCAAATCCTAAAAGCAAGTAACAAGTTAAACTCTCCCATGTCCAAGTGTTTAAAGTTATAAAGAGATATTTTTCTTTAATGTGCAACCATTGCCTTCCTCACCTGCAATCCTTTCTTTAAAAAACAGACAATGGTATGAGAGCAGTGGGTGCTGTGAAAATGACATCTTCATTCGACAAAACAATATTCAAGTCTTTTGGCTTATCTTAATTTTTTCCACCAGAAACTTAGAACTACTGATTTTCTCTCTTCATGCTTCAACACAAAGGAATCCCCCCAAAAGTGTTTTGAATATCTGAGAAGAATCATTTAGTGATTGAAATAAATATACATTAGAATCCACAAGTCATGCTTCTTGTGAAACAAGCTGTGTAGTGACTTTCATTACTAATATTAAAATATATCTCTTTGTAGATATAAATTTTAGTACTTGGGCTATAAAGAAATCATAATACTTTTCAATCAATTAATGCTATCTCATAATGACAAATGAAAGTAATAAGTTCCCCAAATCAGCCTGATTCATCTTTGAGTGAGAATGGGGAGTAGTGGTGGGAGAGGGTGGTGGACTCTAGTGGGAAACTTTAAAGATTGTAAATCACCATCTGGACCTGCTGAGTTGTCCTCTTGAAAACCTCAATCAGACTCTTGGAGGAAAGTTACTAAGGTGCCGTTTTAAGTGCACCAGAACAGGTAATTAAACCACAAATGTGCCCTAAATTTAGGTGCAGAGTTTCCCTGAATTTCATTATTATATGGATTAAGACTGGCAGCTCCCACCTGGACAATACCTTAATAAAAAAGAGAACAAGTGTGAAGAAAACAAGGGCAATAATAACATTACCAGCACTGTACTAATCAAATGCCCACAAATAGTTCAGAACAACGGTGCTAAAAAGCCGCTTTAATTCTGAAACAGAAAGTCCTGAGACACCGAGCGCCATCTAGCAAGCAAAGTTAGAATCAAAGTACGCCTGAGTCAAGCACAGAGCACAGAGGGAGAGGGGATGGCGAGGTAAAGGGGGACTTTGAGATCACTTGCTGTGATTTAACCGTCTGCCAAGTCTCACCTGAGCCCAGAGCTACCTGCAAGTTTCTGCTCTTCGCCTCACCGACCAGCTCAAATAAACTTAACGACTGAGGTGAGACAGACCATTCTGCCTCCAGCCAAGGCTAAAGGACAGCTCCTCGCAGGATTGCTTATTGTCTTTAATTAGAACAGGCCGCCTCTCCAAACCCTCCTACCACCTCCTCAAAGCCAGCCCAGTGTCTAACTAGTTTTGCACCTTCTTATCCAAATGGGGACAAAGAGCAGTGCCTGAAAGGCTCACCTTGAGCTGAAATGATTCCCAGGGCTTCAGCGCAGAGGAAAGCGCATCGCTGGGAAAACATAGCACGATTTGAGAAGTCATTCTGAGTTTACAAGGCTGCCCAGATGCCTCCTGACAGGCGATCTGAGCTCGCTCCGAGTGGCATAAGACACAGATTTACTTAACAAGCCACTGATGGTCATGGAAATGGAATGCTGCCTCCTAAATATATAATGCTATAACTTTACTCTTCTCCAGGCAACTGGGTCTTTGATATTTCCTTTGGCTGAAGAAAAGTCAAAGGTAGCTAGAAAGCTGCCAATACCCCTGTTAGTGTGTAGCTTGAAGGGGGTGGGGTCAAAGCACTTTTAAAAAATAATTTTAAAGTTTGAATAATATTACTTAATTATATGAAAATTCTTTGGAACTGGGCTAACAATGTAACTACCAAATAAAGCTTCTGGGATTTCAATGTGAAGAAAGTAAAGAATAATCTGCTGATTTCTGTAGAGGCAGGAACCCCATATTTTTCTTTTAAACCAGCCGGTCTGAATTGATAAGACTGGGAGAGTTCATCTCAACAATATGTGTGCTTTCTAAAGAGTCTTTCTGGAATTTCATTTTAAGGCTGGAAAAGAATCCGCGTATATACATGCTAGTTTTAAACGTCTCTTAATTTCCTGCTATTGAATATTGCCTCTATAATAGCTCATTGATTCACATTGTTCTTAGAATACAGAGCCAGAGCTAGGCTTTTCTATTGTTCTTTCCTCATCTCCACCACCCCACACACAATTTTCTCCCAATGAAATGAAGCTTTGTAAAATAACGACAAAAACAAAAACAAAAAAATATTAGAAAATGAAATATTAAAATATTCCTGTTGAATATCAAATGCTACTCCAATCTCAGGTTTGCTGAGATTATGTTCATTGCTCCTCAATGAACATAAGCACAATAGATATGAAATAACAGTCCTCTTGATTTTTCTACTGTGCTATTTGCTGTGCAAAACAACCACGTTAAGAATAAAGGAAGCATGAGATAAGAATATGCTCAACACGCTCACAGGTCATAGTACTTACAGGAAAAAAAAAAAAAAACTCAGAAAAATCACTATCCACCCAACAAACCTAAGCCAATAAAGAGAGACTTCATAGTTTAACCAACAATTTAGAACACATCTAAAACATTTCTACTAAACCTCCTTGTCTCCTTATGCCTGAAAATATGTGTAAAGATCTGAGGATGGACAGTAGACCCAATTCATGCTCTCTCTTATTTCCTTCTCCCTCTCCGAAGTTCAGAGGAAAAGTTCCCAGGGCAGTCTTGCCTCTGGATGTCAATAAAAATTTAACTTTGTGTGTGTGTGTGTGTTTGTGTGTGTGTGTGTGTTGTTAAATAGTACATTTCTCCCATCAAGGTCTTCTTAAACACGGAACCTTCTCCTACACAGGGTACCCAGCTGTTTAATTTAACATTGATTTATTGCTTTTAAAAGTAAATTTACACACATGCCAGCAGCGCTCCGTTTTGTTTCCCCAGACTCTGAGATTTATTTTCTACTTAGCGCTTGTCTGACAAAACAATGTCCTTTAACTTTATTACACATCGATGAGGAAATCTGTCTTATTTTTGTTCAGATTTATTGCTGTGTTACTTGTGGGGACTTTTGTGATCCAGAAAGGCTCAGGTCCAAAAATAAATAGAAAATTAAAGACTTGATCACAAAATAATGATCAAAACCTTAGAATATGGTCCAGCCTATACCAGCCTGCTGGGGGTGTGAGGTGGGGTGGGACACAGGATGAGACTCCCCTAGTGAGCACAGTTTCTTTGGAAGAAAACAAAATGTCTTTAATGGGTAGGTAGCCTTTGAAGGTGGAGTAGCCAAATCTGGGTTCTGTAATATCTCCAAGTTATTGGTTGAAATGTATTTGGAATTACAGGGCAGGGAGGTACATCTGCGAGACTCCCCACCCCATGGCGGCCTTACCTCCGTGCAGAACTCCCAATTATCACACGTTCGTGATGACTGAGCCCAAGGGATTTAAGATGGACTTTGAAGCAGCTTTTACGGTACACTTCATCTACATTTGGGTTTTCTTTAGTTCTCATTAAAAGGGCCACTTTCTTCTTTTCATTGATATATGTCTTTGTGTCCTTCATTTCACACTCTTAAAAAAGTTCTCTCATCAGATCAAGTGCAAAAAGGAGGGGACGACATAATAACCATCATAATCATGATAACAACAACAACAAACAACTGGTACTGTGGGTTTAAATCTTTTTTAAAAGAAGGTTTTCTCCAAGGTTTTCTCCCTGTAATAAGACATGGCCTCCAATTAAAAAAAAAAAAAAAAAAAAAACTGGGGTTGAGATGAGATAATAAAAGTGTTTCTAAGGTTTAAATTAACATGAGGCAAGGCTTGAAAAATAATCTCTTATGTGATGACTTTCGCTCCCCATCCTGAAAAAAAAAAAAATTTCTCACAGAGACATTCAGTAATCACTTCAGAGCTGTTCACATGAGGAAATGAGGACACTATCTTTTCTAGTAAGAAGTGAAGATGTGACAGGTTTTGTTATTGGAATGGGGGATGAACCTTCGTAAGATATTCCCCTTTTTTCGCCCCTACAACACAGCATCTTAAAATCCCTGGTCTGAAAAGCGTGACTCGTCTGTTGCCTTTACACTCTGGTCCAGTGAGTCCCTCCGAAAACACTAAGTAACATGTTTTCATAATTCTGACCACCCAAGAAGATTTTTCAAAGTTAATTGGATCATTCTTCTCCTTGAAAACACATAAAAACACGTTTGTGCACGCAATTACAATCTAATTGAGAGGAAGGAAGGAGAAGGAAGGAAGGAAGGAAGGAAGGAAGGAAGGAAGGGAGGGGAGGGAGGGAGGGAGGGAGGAGGGAGGAGGGAGGGAAGGGAGGGAGAGAAGGAAGGAAAGAAAGGGAAGGGAGTGTAAGGACAGAAAGAAATAGGAAAAGGGAAAGGAAAAAATATCCCTCTTTAAACGGGGGGAGGGGGAGTAACTGCGAAACATTGAAAATTCTCCTATTCATATTAGGAGCTACTTCTTCTTATTCTGTTTTTTTTTTTTTTTTTCTTCCTGTTTGCCCTTTGAAAAGGGGTCCTGTCACTCAGAAAGGGGCTGTTTCTTCAACCTCCTCCCCATCCACCCACCAGCCGGCCCCCCTCAGCCTCGCAGCCCGGCCCCGGCCCACCCCGTGGCCCTCCCAGCGCACACACAGTTTCTTCCAAGTGCTTTTTCAAGTAAGAGCCGGAGAGATGAGAGGTGCGGCTTCTCCAGCGCGGAGCCAGACAAGTACTTCTCATCCCTGCGGAGCGCGGCCCGGCGCGGCCAGCCGGAGGCCCGGACGTTGTTTTTATGTCAAGAAGCCCCACGGCTCCTCGGGCTGGCCGCCCCTCCCCGCTGCGGGACCAAAACGCCGTGCTCAGGCCCGTCACGTGGCCGCGCCCCCGAGCCCCCGCGGAGCCCTTTGTTAAGCCCCTGGGTCCCCACGCGCGGCCGCCGCGGCTGGGGAGGTGCCGCAGGGTATGCGCCCGGAAGACGATCGCAGTACCCTGGCTTTGCCTGGGCTCACCACACAGCCCCCAAACACCTTGGGCGGAGGCCCCAAGCACTTGGCAAATCAAGATTCTCAGTCCTCTGGGGAAAACGGCCCTGGGCCACCTCCTGTGTTTCAAACCAAAGGCACAAAGTGGGACGAGGGGGCCAGTGGAGGGCGCGCCTCTGCACAGGGGTGTAACCACTGGGCTGACTTCCCTCCTGCTTTGCATTCCGCCTCACCAGTTCCTCGCCTTTTTTTTTTTCTCCCCTCTTCTCTTATCCTCTGCCACGCTCAGAGGCTCAGTGGGTGGGAGTGTGTGTGTAAATGTGTGTGTGGTGTGTGTGTGCGTGCATGTGCAGTTAGGTGGAAATTTCATAAGAATATGTCCTAGGCTTATCAACTTGCTAGGGTGAGGGAGGATGTTCTCCAGTAAATGGACTGGTGGGAGAGTTTAAGCGACTTATTTGGGAGGAAATAGGGGGTCAGATTTGGTCTAAGTGGAACATCTGCAAAACATTCAAGCAGCTTATTCAACAAAGAATCTAGCCATTTATTGTAGAAATAATAAAAAGCCACTAATGATTATGGTTCCCACCCCTTCCCCCAAAAGGCCAAATCCTAATGAAATAATTCAAAGGTAGGCCTCATTTCCTAATAGTGGAATTAAACAACAACAAAAAAGAGCCCAACTAAACTTTCCAGCTCGGCCTTCTTAAGGGCCTGGGAACCTTGCTGAGAAATTAGGTAAATAAAAGGCGAGTTGGAATTTCTGTTGAGCTGAAGCTGCAGTGCCCTGACTTGCACATAGTTCTGCCTTGATATGCAATTAAATTACAGTAAATTCCTCTTTAAATAATAAAATTTGGAAGACTCCTCAGGATTCGAAGATGTCTGGGGTTAAGTAGCTTTTAAAACGTCAGTTTTAAATGGCTTGTGCAATGAATAGCTACCTTTAAATTCTAAAACCATTATAAATATGCTATACATCTGGATGCCAGTTTATCTCTCCATATTTCTTTTTAAAATGAGGAAAGCATTCATGAAAAGCTACTTGGCACACTTTATTTTAGGAAAGCAGATGTTAATTTTTTCACGTATCATTTTATGACCAAGTACATGTGTAACGTTGGAAAGCATCCAGAACGCCTCTATTATTTGCTAAATGACTGTTAGTTGAGGCATATTATTCTCAGCCTAACCACGGTATAGGTTATACCAATAAAGTAAACATCTGTGATTTTTTTTTTTTTTTTTTTTTAACCAGGGGAGGCGGGTAGAAAGAGTTACTAGAAGCGAGGCACGGGGAGGGGGGCGAGGGAGGGAGTTTGGGTAGGAAGAGCACACCTGCGTTGTAGCAAATAGGATATTTATATTGTTCGGTGCAAAAACAAAGTCCCTCAGTCAGGCACTCGGGGATATTTACATGGCGGGAGATAAAGTTGAAAGCCTTTTCCGGCGTGCCAAATGGGATTCTCCCAGTGGCCTTCTGCGTAGCAAGATAACAGGTACCGAGTGCTCCTGGCAGCGTCGGGCCTTCTACCGCCGGCTCCCCTTCCCTGCACGCCAGCCCCAGGCCCAGCCCGGGTTGAATCAGGCGCTCAGGCTCTAGGAATTCCCAGGCACCGCGGAAATTTCAGCGGGGTTCCCAGCCTAGAAATATGCTCAGGAAGCGTCCTCATTTGCCCTGCGTCGCTCGAGGACGCCGGCGCCCAGGAAAAACCAGTGGGGTGATAATTAATGGAATACAATATTTATGGTCCGATGTATTGACTCTGAGGCAAGCGCGCCGTGTAGAGTCCGTGGGGGTCTGACAAACAGGGGTGAGTGAACAAACATAATGACCGGAGTACTTATGCCTATCCGGTTTACTCACTTAAACCCGAGGTATGTAACATCACGATAAATATTAATATCCACCTCGACAGACCCACAGCACCGCTGTCCTCCTAAGCTCTCCCTTCCTGAGCGCTGCCCTTTACAAAAAGGCCAGAGAGGAGGTTTTTAACATAAAATGCTGCAAATATGAAAAATAGGTCACCAATAAAATTGGTCTCAGCATGGAGCGTAATTGCAACAAAGTGCCGCCGAGTAAAATCGAGGAGTGAGCTGGCTGAGGCGGCACAGTCGCGAACCATCTGGTGTGTATTAAGAGTGGTGCTGTAAATATTGCTGAGAGCTAATGCATTATCGGCTTCTATAAGTGCACAGGGCCTGTAAGCTTTCCATATGTTAGAATATGTAGATCGGGTGAGAGCAGGGAAAGGTGTCTTATCAATCACAGGCTTCTAAAGCATTGTTTTACCCATGCTTTGTGGATGTTTGGCCCCCCAAAAGTGCAGGATATTCATTCTCATTCTCTCCCCCACCACCTTTTTCCTCTTCTCTCAATTCCTCTTTCTCTTTTTCTCTTGCTCTTTCTCCCAGCTCCTTCCTTCCATCTCCTCCTCCTCTCTCCCTTCTCTCCAAGGGGATAGGGCAGGCATTGCTGACGTCACTTCACATCAGTAAAAGAGAGTAACTGTTTCAGAGAGGAAGAAAAAATCATCTGTTTTTCATCAGTACTAAAGTTTTGCCTCTTTAATAGAAATAGGCTGCCCAGCCTAAGTACTCCTTGTGTTTTGAAGCTTATAACTACTACTACCCCTTTAGGGGGGTGGCCCAAGAGGTGGGGAGGTGTTCTTGATCCTGTGAGCTGATTCATTTTATAAGTGGTTCTAATGCCAGAATCAGTTCAAATAGATGAAACTAATTAAAATAAGGTGCAAAGATAATGTCTTCTAGAGAATATTTCACATCTACACCTCCTAGGCAACTTTTGTCAAGGAGTGTGGAGGGCTCCTGGTTCCATGACACTTCTGCTTTGAGTCCCGGAACTTCTTCCTTTCTCTGAAGCATCCCTCCATAATTCCACCCCCCACATACCTAACCGCCACACACAGCACAGCTAATAAATTTCCTGCTGTCACATTACTTTTCTGGGGAAAACAGAGTCCTCCTTTTCCTGATGATACCCTACATCTAAGAGTTTACTGTAATTACCCCCATCTCCTCTGAACCCCCCTCCACATATTCCTCAGCTACGAGTTTTTAGTCAAATCCAGTGCCAGGAAGTTTATTTACATTGTCCCACAGAGATCATTTTCTCTCTCTCAAAATTGGCCTGTTCTTTTATTCTTCCTACTTTCCTTCTCCTTCCTTTTCTCCCCACCTCTCCCTCCTGTGCACATATAGTACAAACCTCCAGCACTTCTAATGTGGATAAACCTGCTGGTCGTGACAACCCAAGTTCAATCAGCAAATAAATAAAACTCTTACTTTTCTTTTTTGGCTGCCGGCTGCATTTCCCCTCTGGTCGTTGCCTCCTTTAATTATAGGAGCTATATTTCTTCCCTGGGAGACATTCGAGGGGATTTTTAGTTGGAAACTCGTTTCTGCTGAGTTATTTTGGAGCCAGGACCAGTGAGTGAGTGGCCCATACCCAGAGGCTTTGAGTGAAGTGCAGATTGAGACATATCGAGTTCCCTTTAAAAGGATCATTTCATGTGGGAGGTTGGACACAAAGTTTGCACTCGTGACTGGCATTCCAGTGAGAGACATGCATATTTTAAAACAACAAAGCAAGCTGGAAAGAAAGCTTAGGGGAGGGGGAAAAACTTGGAAAGAAGTTACTAAGTGACAAACATCTGTCAACATGGGATAATTTGTACACTCCAATGTAAAACTATCTGACTAGTTTGATGGAGTTCAAGGAACAGAATCTGGGAGAGCAAAGTGGATACATATTTATTCCTGTGAGATATGGCTAAAAGACACTTTTCCCCCAAATAGGTGTAAAGTTATTAAAACTGCATCTTTGAGCATAATTTTTAAATGCTTCTTACAATAATAGAAGTTTCTAAAATTGCATTTTTCTGATAGTTAATACAAAATTAGATCTATGTAATTTTAAGATGTATTTCATTTAAAAAACAATGGAGAGCAATAAAATAATAAGCAAGATCCTTATTACAGAAAACAAAATGAATTTTATCTCATAACAAAACATGACCAAGAGAAAGAAGGGGGGGGGGAGCTCAAACAACCTCTGATTGCTAGGTTCTAGAAAGCTTTAACTGAAAGTACCAGCTTTA
Source organism: Rhinopithecus bieti (assembly GCF_001698545.2). NCBI lineage: Eukaryota > Metazoa > Chordata > Mammalia > Primates > Cercopithecidae > Rhinopithecus > Rhinopithecus bieti. The sequence continues at coordinate 350,178 of NW_016804667.1, forward strand.
CATGTGTATGTGAATCAAATATGTAAACATCCACCTCTCTTCGTGTCAACAAGGAAAATGGCAAAATATTCTCAGAGAATTTTCTCTCCCATTTAAGCTTGAAGTTTCAACAAGTATATTATACTTTGACAGAGAAAAGCAAAAAAGTTCCCTCTTTAAGAGGAAAGTTTTAAAAGCAGAGTGAAAGATCAGGCAAGATCCTGGTATGTCTTTTTTTAGGCACTGAATCTCCAAAACCACATGGAAGTTCAGGCTCCAGCTTCCACCAAGAAATCTTTTTCTCCTCCAGATCTGAAGACAAAAGGAGAGGAGGCCTGGTGGCGAGCGGGATATCTCTGTTAGTTGTCAGCGCAGGTCCATGGGTTAGGAATGCTAATGAGCCTCTTGGCCAGCTGAAGACTTGGTTCTCTCTCTCGCACACCCTGACGCTCACACACACTCGGGCTCCTGCATGCCGACTGACAAGCACACAGACAGAGCCTCGTGCACGACCCTGTCTCTCTCCTCTTTCCTCTGAGCCCAGAGATCGATCGCTGACCCCACTGTTGGGCCAACGCTTTATTTATCTGTCTGCGCAATGATATTATCAGCCTTAAACGTTATATACAGCAAATGTCTTCCTAAATCAACACAATAGGATAGCTTGCAGAGACCAGCCTGGTCTTTCTTAAAGAAATCCCTCGCTATCTCTTTCTCTTTTTCCTCTCCCCTGCAGGCACCCCTTCTTCCTTCCTTCTTTTCAGCTGGGGGTATTTTATATGCTGGACTTGGGGATTTGATCCTTTGCTTTCAGCTTGGTTAGAGGAGGCCTTCGCAGACCAGGAGATGGATAGACACCATTATCCAGCCATCACTGAGATCCCCATCGGGAGTTCCCTTGTCAGCCGGATCCAACTGCCTAAAGCCACTTTATTCACATGATCCGAATTTCTCAAAATTGGGGTAGAAGAGAAGGCGAGGGGTGGGGAATGGAGTGTGCAACCTTCCACTGTGTTAATTGTTTTCTTTCCTCTCAATTACATTCATAAACCTATTTTCTGCATTGCATGTTATTTCTTTGTGCTTCAAAATTGAAACCACGTGCAACTTTCTCCCCTCCGCATACACAATAAATGCGCTGCCCCCTCCCCCCAGACCATCAGGCAACTGTGTACATCTTGGTTACTCACTCCGCGCTCCGGCCCCCGGAGAAGATATTGGCCCCATGGGACTTGGTGAGGCTTTGTGAAAGCATCTCTCAAATCCGTATCTCGGGACCCCATTCTCGGAGAAAGGCTCCTGGATTCACCTCCCGGGCCTCCCCACCACCACCC
>NW_016804667.1:351799-357810 GCF_001698545.2 Rhinopithecus bieti
CCACCCCCCCCCCGTACAGGTGGTTGAGGCTTACACAGGGAGAGATAGTAGAGAGGACATCCAGTGAGAAAGGCAGCTCCGCAGTGTCTAGCCAGGACCACTCACCACCCACCCCACACCCTGGCTCGCCTGCCAGCCGGGGTCAGCTGTGACCACGGGCGTGCCTCTGCCAGTCCCTGGTCCCCACACCCTGGGCGTAGCAGATCCCGCGCAGGGAGAGGCTACTCCCTGGGGAGCATTCCAACCCCAGGTCCTCCCAGGCAAAGAAGTCCCACTATAAATAAATAAATAAACTGCAAAGTGGGGGAGGGGGAGCTGGAAAATGGATTCGCTGACAAGGAGAGATAATAAATGAGAGGCGCTTTCAGATAGATATCTCAGACGTGAAATTGCGCCCAGCTGGTTGTGTAAGCAAACAAATAGTTTCATGTTAGGAACTCTCAACTTGTGGCTTGATGAATAGGACACGACAGAGGTAAATGGGTCTTTAACTCATTTAGGAATACAACTCTTTGGCTTCCCAAGTAAAAGGCCCAGTGACGCCAGGGACCCTGAGCAGGCCCTTTAACATGAGTTTTATTAGTTCCCACTTGTGTCCCCCTCCACTACTCCTCACACTCCTCATGGTCTGCTATTTGCAGAGACATTCAGGTGATTTGTTCTGAGGAATTGCGGAGCTCACAGGAGGAGTTATAAGGAGTGCCTAGGAGTGAAAGAAGAGGAGAAAGATTTTTAAAAATAAAATCTCCCCACCCCCCTACATGCTTCAAGCAGACAAGCTCAGGTGGGCTCAGAGAGAGGGGACTCCAGATCCCCATCACCCCTGAATGCAAAGCTGGGTGGTTGGACCTCTTGGGAGCCAACCAAGACCCTGTGTGGCTGCCAGAGGCCAAGAGCCTGGACCAACTGGAAGGGTGGAGTCCCCAAAGCTCATGGTTCTCCTGGTGGGCAGGAGGGACCCACATTCCCACCATAGGCTTCCATTCAGCCTGGTCCCAGGTTGGGATGTGAGTGTGAAGACAAATGTCATACTTTTCCTCCCTAGCACCAGGCCTTGTCCCCTGGCTGCGGATAAGGTGCAGACTCCTTCCCTATGGATTCCCAGAGAAGAGCACGTCCTGAGATGGCCTGATGTTTTCCACAAAGCTTGTGGCTAAGGTAGTTTAAACAGATTTCAAAGCTCCTAAAGTTCTCAGTTGTCCAGCAAGCCTTTAGATTAGAATAGCTAACGTGTGACTCTCCTAAGTCACTGGTGATTTCGAGAAGGAAGTCACCTTATGTGGGCTGCCCTCCAACTGTTAAGAAAAATTTCCTCTTGCCCTGGGGAAGGAGTCGGCTCTACCCTGCCCAGTTAGCCCAGTCCTACTCCCCTGACTCTTTAGGGCCGCCACCGCCCCTGCAGGCGAGGTGTGGCTGAGAGCCCAGAGCGACCGCCCGGCCTACACCTGCTGGGAGCCTTGGTTCCACGGCTCCCCCTGGTGTCCCGCATGAAGGTGGGCTCACTGCTCAGGAACCTTCTGGAGGCCACCCAGGCAGAGGAGGCTCTCAACTACTCCACCTCGCCTCCTGCCCAGGTCCTGGGCCATAGCGGCAACCGGGGACTGGGGAGACACAGGACGCTGAACCCGGGACAGCCTGGCCCCTCCTGGGGCCTGTCCCTCCGCACTGAGAGGAAACCTCGGACCGCTCCCAGCGCCCTCAGCCCGCAGGACCCGCCACTGTCAGCCCAGTCCGTGTGGGGTGGGGGAGCCTTCACATCGCCGGAACTGAGAGCAGAGGATACTTTCCAATTATCAGAAGGCTCAACTCGTTGCACAAATAGCCGCGTCTCAGCTCTCAAACTTCCCTTAGCGCGTGCAGATTCCTGTCTGCCCTCTCTGTGAAGGAAAGCCAAGGGCTCCTGCAACCTGTTCGGCCGGCGGGGACGGCCACATGACCCCTGATTTCAGGGAGGCTCTGTCTCTCTCTGGATGAGATACACAGAGACCTCCCGTCCTGGGAAGACGACTGACTCTCTGTGGGTAATGCAGACAGGCGCCACCCCAGTCACAGAAGAGACAGAGGAGAAACCCACTGCGGGGAGATGGGGTGGGCAGGAAGGTCCTGCGGAGCACTGGAGAACCCCCGCCTCTCCCTTCCCTTCAGCCCTGGGGCCTCCTGCTCCTAGAGGAGTCCGGGAGGGAGGCTGGGTGGCCATAGGAGGGCCTGCACTTCTTTCTAGGCTGTGAAGATTAGCCCCAGGCTTGAGCCCAGCCTTAGAAAGGTCGCTGGGATTCCCCAGGTCATGGGCAACGTTCCAGGCCTGAGAAGCAAGAGCCAAGTTAACCACTGTCACCTCTGGGCACTGGAGCAAGCGCGAGTACATCTCGGGCTACTGCAGCTGGCGGGCCAGTCTACACGGGGCGCCTTGCGCTTGGGCCTCCATATTGAGATTAATTGAAAAATACGTTTCCGACCTACGAAAATGTTTATCTGTTTTCATCAGAGGGATCACACTGTAATGAATATATTTACATATCATTTCAGGAAAGGCAGGAAAGATCGCTGAGCTCCCCGAGGCAGCTCGTCTCCCCTCCCCCTCAGAGTCCTGGTTGCAGCCCACCCCGCCCCAATCCGGAACCCGCAGCCAGTGGCGCTCGCTGATACTTCTTGGGAAGCGGTGGGGGATTAACTGTGGGCTCTCCTCAACCCCTCCTGCCTTAGGTGTCCAACCTACAGGGAAGTCAACACAGACCCAAAGACGTTGTTCCTGGGCGTGGTGCAGAGGATGCAGCCCGGGGAGGGATAAAACGGGCCCTAGTGGCTCCATATCCTACCTGCCTGGCCGCCCTAGCTTAGGCGGGTCCCCAGGCGGGCCAGGCTGCGGATCGTGGGCCTGCAGTGGCTTCTCCACAGAGAGTGCGGCACTGCCCATGCTGCGCTGCACCCAGAATATTAAAAACCACAAGCGGGTTGGAGTGTAGGAGCTTGTTAATGCATTTGGTGGCGGGGGTACTGGGGGGACGTGGAGACTTCCAGATAGCACACTGAAAGCAAAACATTGCCAGTGACTTCTGAAAGTGAAGCTCTTCCCTCATCCGGGCCTGTCTGGGGCTGAGGGAAGGGGGAGGGGTGAGAGGTGTTATTTTAAAAGATCTGGCTTTATTAATACGTTAAGAAAGAGCTCCCTTGGCAGTATGTGTTCTCGCAGCGCCGGCTCTGATCCTATAAAACATTCATGCTTCGAAAGCTGTTACAGAGAGCTGCCCCCCAAGCACACCCACCGATAGGCCTCAGCGGGAGGCTTCTGCCCTCAGAGGGCCACTAGGGCCCAAATACCTCTTCTGTCAAGAACCCGCTCCAGCCCTCTGACTCCTAGGTTCCGGGTCCACGCCCCTAAGTGCCACGAGCGGGGCGGGGCAGGGGTTCCTTTCACCCATCCGAGTTCCAGGACCCTTCTGGGAATCCATGTCACAGGGTTGGAGTGAAGGGCAAACCACAGCCACCTCTTCAGCGGACCATAACGGGGAGCAAAATCAGGACTCGCAGGACTGAGGCCCCAACTCTCTCCCAGAGCTGGAAAGAGGCGGGATCTAGTAGCGCCGGGCTCAGTGGCGTCTGAATGGCCCACTCCCGCCACCTGCACGTCCCGCTCTCCATGCCCCTCTGCAGCTTCTCCAGCTCAGCAAGTTCCCACCTGCAGTAAAGCCCCGGTTGCCGCCGCCAGAAACTGAAGCAGGCTGCGCCCCCGGTGCTTGGTGCCTGGAGACTCAACCGGCGCGCGACCCTGCCCGCCCCACTCCCTGGCCCAGCTGAGCACGGGACCGCCCGCAGTCCACAAGGTCTCAACCACTGAAGTCAGCGACCAAGGCGCCCTGCCTCTCCGAGGACCCCAGCCCATGTAGAGCCTGGCCCTCTGCATTTACAAAACCAAAGTAGCAGCTTGGTTTTAGGAAATGAATCTAACCAACTTTGTAGTAGACTTTAAAAGTCTCCCCTTTCACACACCAAAACCTTCAATTCTAATAATAGTTGAGGTGGAAATTAACAAGGAGTTCTCTTGCACGGATAACATCCATCAAGTAACCAGACACATGAGTTTTGCTAAATTCTTTTATTTTGTTTAAATTTTCACTTCAATTTTAATTCTTGAAGAACAGCCTCGACAACATATATCGCACTCATTATAAGAAGCAAAGGGTTATATCAAAAATTATTAGTATAGAATCACAGGAAATCTGGTTTGGAACCAGAAAAAAATACAAAACAGATATAGATACATAGACACAGGACAATTTTTTTATAATTATTTGGAAAATGTTATTTTCCCCTAATTCTTGTTTCCTTTTTCTTTATGCGCATACGATGTTTAAATTTTACAAAAAATGAAAATAAAGACTAATATTTTACAAAATGAATAACAATGTTCAGTGTGTGTGTGTTTCTACATAGGTTTCAGTCCACTTCCATATGTGTTGTTTCTGTACAGAATATATCCACATCCGTCCACAATAAATCCTGGAAGGTCCATTAGTTTCCTTCTGTTTTATTAAAATTCTCATGGTCCTCTCTTCCAGATTTTTTTCTTTTTTTCACCAGACAGACACAAGGTTCTTTTTTTTTCTTTTTCTTTTTTCTTTTTTTTTTTTTCCTTGCCAACGTGCTCACAGATCTGATCCTAAAAGAGTCTCTTTTTCCCATGCTTTGTAGCTCGGGTTGTATTTCTGCTGGGTGGGCTGCTCTTGTCTCGGCCCTCCTCCCTCCCGCCCGGCCAGCCTGGCCTGCTGCACCTCCCGGTGTCCCCGTGGCTTTGGAGTCCTTGGCCCAGGTGGGTCCACTGAGTCTCTAAGGGGACGGGGGGGCAGGTGGGAAGCGCCCAAGGCCTAGGAACACTGGATGGACATGTAAGGCCAGTTGAAGCTGCTCCCAGACAGTAACATATCGCGGATGAGAGTTTCGATGGGGGTTTTACCTACCAAACGGACGAAGAAGAGCTGCTCGATGACAGAGGAGGACACGGTGCGCAGGGAGGGCAGTCGCAGCAGCAGTTTGCCGAAGCGGCTGGGCTGGTTGGGGTACTGGCTCCTCACGTACTCCTCCAGTGCGCACTGCGACTTCTCCTGCAGGCTCTCGATGTGGGCCGCATCCGACAGGCCACAGGCGTCTGCCCGAGCAGCCACAGGAGGGAGAGACAGGGAAAGGTAGCACACGGTTAGGCTGACAAATAGCAAAGGCACAAATAAGTCATTATTTTTCTTTAAGGAGAAAACGGAAAATAAAAAAGAAGTAAAAGAGAAAAGAAAAATTCACCCTCCCATACCTCTCCATCCCCTTCTTCATTCCCTTCTCCCCAGCCCCAATACAATCCAAATAAAATAAATCAAACCCCACCAAGCCTATGGGAGCTGGAGAGACAGGCACACACATGCAGAGGCAGGAACCTCTCTAGTCCCTTTGTTTTTCCTCTTTCACCTTTGGATTAAATAATGTACAATGCTGGAACCATGTTTGCTGTGTTTAACAACCTGTCCTTGGCCTGCAAGGGAGCATCTTTCTGGCCGTGCTCATTAACTTTCACCCCTTTTGCCTGTAATTTGGGGGAGTTCAGTACCCCTTAGGAAATATACAGCCTGAAGGGAGTTCTTAAAGGATTCCTGGGGTCCCCTCTCAAACCCAAAAACCCCAACCAGAAACCTCAAGGAGAACCTAAATTGTGTAGTGAACAAACACATGGGAGGGGGTAAGGAATCATGGGCTGGCAGTGCCTGGAATCAGATGAAGCCCATGCTTTAGCAATATAGAATTTGAGATCCACTATCTATGCAAGAAAGGACTCTGCAGCAAATCCTTGGTAAGGATGTACACTTCTATCTATATCTTAGATCAAGTAATTGAAAATTGGCCACATCTCTGTAAGCTGTATAATAATCAGGAAGAATATGACTCAGTTACTCCAGGCTGCAGAAAGGCGACATCTTCAGCGATCAGACACAAAGCTAGGCTACAGGCAGCAGCTGCTGCTGCTTCAGAAC
>NW_016804667.1:358128-361920 GCF_001698545.2 Rhinopithecus bieti
ACTTGGGGAGATAAGCTTTTGGTGGCAGGACCAAGGGAGAAAAAGGCACCTCCACACAATGACAGCACCTCAAAATCTGTGTGCTTAGTTCATGTCAACCAAGGTCTTGGTCCTCTAAAAGTATTTCAGAGCAGCAGATTATACTATATCAACTAACTAGAGGCAAGCATAGGGAGGGGAAGATGGAATAAGAGAAATGGAGTAAAGGCATCCTCTCCTAGTTCAAATACCCACTAGTTTCTTATATTAATAATAAATATTTTAAAATCCGGGAAGATCACAGAGGAGTCCTTAGCCAGTCAGGAGGTTGACTAGAGATCAAAGGCGGAGTTTGCTAATATATAGATCTGGGAAGAAATTCATGCATGGCAATGCCCCCAAAATGACATTGTATAATTGTGAATGGGCAAGTGTGACCCTAAGAAGACACAACAAATGATTCAAAGCGAAACCTGTGTCTGCTGAGTTTCTGAGCTTTATGTGCTTATATTTCAAGAACTGGGACTTACAAAGCACTCTAACACCTTCATCTACAAGGCTATGGCCTCCAGCAAAAATACAAATAAAACTAGTGATAATTCAAGAACTTCTGAAGCAAGTCTCCTTTGACCTCAGATACAGACTAGGTTCCTCTCAGATGTCTAATTACTCCAGCTAGCCAGTTGGATATATCCACACTGGTCTGATTTGGGAAGCCAAATGAGACTTTATGGCTATCAGGGCCAGGGCAGCAAGAGCTCTGTGGGGCTTTGCTGCTTAGGGAAGGGACCCTGAGTTTGGCCCTGCTAACCTGGCCCTGTTGAATGACCCTCACTCAGACCCAGACCCATATTTACATAGAGCTTGCTTTACATGCATTATCTGCCCATATGCTATGGATCATTCTCAGCCCTAGACAATGCAATGTGAAAAGGACCCCTTGGTACCCCAGCAGATTTCTTTTTTTTTTTTTTTTTTTTAAGATCCATATGGCATTCCCTCAGCTCAGTAAAATATCTATCTGACATTTACGATTAGGGCCCTTGGAGCACAAGGTCACTTCCCGACTCCCAAACAGGCCGCTCCAAGAAAGACAAGCCCAGGAAAGGCCTGCCTGGGTCCTGTGCTGGTTGCTTCCATTTCTTCCCTCCTTTGGAGGCGAATGCCTGTTGCTGGGCCTGCCTACCAGGTACCAGCCAGCTAGCTCTGTGGCTTCCCTCCGGCAGGAACCCTGGTTCTGGTATGGCTTCCCAGTCTGAAAACTCATTCAACCCTTTGCAACAGGATTCCCCCAAATGTGGACAGAAGGTATGAGCTCCCAGATCAATTAGGGGGTTGTGGTGACAAAGCTAAGTGACCAGGGGGTATAATGTAGTATATATTTATGCTCCATGAGTTATACCCCAAATAAGAAAATGAGGCATAATGTACAAAATCCATGTCACACTTTTTATACAGTAGTGTCAATGTGGGAACTCTCAATATTTCTTCTATAGTGTATGGAAAAGAAATTATGTAAATAAATAACCATTACTGCTCAGGCCCTCCTGGCTTAGCCTTTGTAGTACAGAGAATGTATTTCATGTTGTGCATTCAGAAGAGTTTAGTGTTCAGGAAATATAGATGTAATCAGCTGCCATAACTAGAAATCAAAGTTATTATTGTGCTGAAAATGGATTTATTGTATTTATGTTAACTAGATGGTTCCTTTCAGAGAAAGTCTCATTTATTTGAAGGAATATTTAGGTGTATGAATTAATGAATTTTTAAAAAAGTTAGTTCAGGTCATGACCTAGTCCTTGGATGCAGTCCAGAATATTAAGGATTAAACATACCATCCAGAGGCCAAATGTGAAAACCACCACGGGGGACCCCCATGCCAGCTTCAAATACTTAGCCAAAGCAAACCACATTGGACAATATGTCTAAAACTGTCTTTTCCATCATTCAAAGTTTGCTTAAAAGTTGGATGACTTTGAGAAGGCTTCCCATGAATTCCCTTCTGGCTAGCAATCAAAACAAGTTTAGTCAAAAGTGGAAATGTGTTGCATGTGGGGGTGGGGAGCAGTGAATTACTACTGACAGCTCTATTTCCATTTTCAGATATTCTACCTGCAATTTTCCAACAAAATAATGTTATTGTTCATTTCTAGGCACTCCTTGCACCTTGAAGACTTGATTCAAGAAACTTCTTTGGAAAACTTTTTAAATGAACACTTTTCACAGGAATGTTTTAGTATAGAAAGTTAAAAGAAAAGCATGAATAATTCCACAATGCTTGCCCGAAGCCTGCACAGTCTTCACCTCTCTCTGGGAAAGGGCATGAGATTAGCAAAGTCAAGGGGGTTCAAAGAACCTTAGGGGGTGTAAGGAAAAGAGAGGAGAGATCTTTCCTGAGAAGACGTCTGTCCAGTTCCAAGTCGCATTTCTGCTTCAAGACACCTCGCTGGATGAGATTTTCAAACCCCAGCTTCCCTGACACTGGCTTGCTTCCTGATGAATTTGGCTAAAGAGCCCAGTAGTAGACAGCCAGCCAGGCCCCAGGCCTGCCAGAGCTGAGGCAGCCTGGTTGCTGCTTCCCAGGCTCTTTGTCACTTTTGAAAAACACGTTTCCATCAAGAAGACTTATTAAGATAAAATGCATTCAAACACAGAGGAGGCTATTCCATAAATCTTCCATTTGTTTTAAGGTTTGCACTTCATCCTCTTGCAAAGAATAACTCCCTCTCTCACTTGCAGACCTGCATTTGCACTGAAAGTAAAAGGGGGGCAGTCCAAGTCCATGGCTCTGGCCACCCTGCATACAAATGAGATGCTCTTGTCTAAATAAATTATCTGCTGTTCAGATCGATATTAATACTACATTTGCTACATTACAATATTGTGCAAATTTAAGAGTCATTTTAATACAATGTAAATACGCTTCTTCACGTATGAAAGCCAAGAAATATTGATAGATTATACCATTGCTTACTGTTCAACAAGGCCTTAGGAAAGGGATTTTGGTATCTCTGTTCAAGAATGGTTTTAATTTGGCCATTGGAAAGCCTGGCTCTAGGACAGATTTATTGGATGGTTTATTTGTTCTCCGAATGGAGGAATTAAAAACAATACTGCCATTAATGGTGGTAAAACTGCAGCTAACCCTACTCACAGTGGTCAGGGCCCAAGATCCAGTGTAAGCAGCACTACTTCCCACCAGCGTCCTCTCTGGCTTTGTTTCTATTTCTCCCCATTACCTGCTGTCCTGGGTGTTTATATGTTTCCCTGTTGCATGTTACAATAATAAAAAGCTGGCAATGTTCTCAGAGGCTCAGACCAGAGCCCTTCAAAGGAAACGTTAATGCACTTTCCTGGAAGTTAATTTGAACCATCTATCATAAGAGAAATTGTTAACATACATGTTACCACTGCCTACACATAATTTAATATTTTTAAAGGCACTCTGTTAAATTTCCAACGTTCATGTGTTTTGCATAGCTTTGGAATTCATCTCCAGGCGGGGAATCCTCCCATACTTGCGGGTTCTACAGTACTGCTTTTGTTTTTTATCTTTCTTGTTTAGATCGAATCCGTTTTTTACGACCCTCAATAACCTCAGCAACTGCAAACATGAATGGTTTCCGATAAGGGAAAATCAGGCAGCGATAAAGCGGGATTATTTATGATTTATCTGTGCGTATTCTTCTCTTTTCACCTCTCTCTGTGTCTCTCTGTGTCGGGAAACTCATCCAAGGAGCGTGCCACAAAGGGTAAGAAGCCACATTCCCACGTTCTCTTCCTTCCCTCGCCTCCCCAGAAACGCTGAGCTCT
>NW_016804667.1:365863-422577 GCF_001698545.2 Rhinopithecus bieti
CGCCCGCGCCGCCGCCGCTGTCCCGGCGGGAGCCCTCGCCGGGCTCGGGAGTGCGGGGAGCGCGGTGAGCCGAGCAGGGCGCTGGGCGAGGCTGCCGGCGGCGATCAGGGCGCGCGGGTGTCGGGGGGCCAGGTCCAGGGCCGGACGCAGCCAGCCATTCAGGAAGGCAGCGCTGGAGAGCGGGAGGCAGCCGGCGAGGAAGATCACACACTTTGCTCTTTTTGTTGTGCCGGTGGCGCCGGGCTCTAGCTGCCTTCTTCTTTCGGGAGGTGACGGAAGGGGGAAAAATACGGGATAATTCACGCCGGCGACGAATTCACAGCGAAATAGAAAAAATAAAAATCAGAAGAAAATAATTGCCAAAAAAAGGAAAAGGAAAAGCGAGAGAGACATCCAAAGTAGGTCGAATAAATAATCCTCTTCTTTTCCTCTTTCTTGCTCCTTCTTCTGCTTCTTCTGCTATAACACACAGAGCTAGTTAAAAAAACCCTGGAGATCGCCCAAAAATGTTCTTTTTTTAGTATTTTAAATAAGTGCTCTTCAGCCGGGAACCAACACCCTCCCTCCAAAAAAAATCATATATGTATAAAATAACGATAAGAAGAATACGAAGGGGGTGCCTCCTCCTCCTCCTCCTCCTTTTTTTTTTTCTTTAAGTTTAGCCCTCTCTCTTCTGCAGGAATGGAGTAAAAGAGACGAGGAGGGAGAAAAAGGAGAGAAAGAAGGAGAAGAAGGGGAAAACAACTAGTAGAATATGTAAGAAAAGAGAAAGGAGAGAGAAGAGAGGTTCAGAGAAGAGAGGAGAGAGAAGAGAGGAGGGAGAGGGGGGGAGAAAGAGAGGAGAGAGAGAGAGAGACAGAGAGAGAGAGAGAAGAGAGAGAGAGAGAGACCCAAAAATTGAATGCGTTTAAACGGGAGGACTCGCAGAGCAATGTTTCCGAAAGGGGGATCTGCGCGAATGTCTGTATATAGTGAACTTTGACACTACTATTGAAACTGACACGTTTCTATGGAGATCGCTGCCTTATATGGAACTCGTGTCAAGGAGCCAAGAGAAGGGCTGCTGGCAACTGATAATCAAAGGCGACTGACTGGTCAGAGCCCTGAATCGGGGGGAGAGAAAATGGGAGGCTAAGGTTAGCCAAGCCTCCTGCACGCCATTGGTTGGAGAGCCCCTCCCCCCTCCTCCTCTGCTTTCTTTCTTTTTTTCCCCCCTCCCTCTTAGCTACCTACAGACTGGGATGGTGCGGGGAGGAGGAGAGAAAGTGAGGGAGGGGGGTGTGTTTCTGACAAGCGCAATTTACATTGAGATCGCCCTGCGCTGCTATTTACTCTGAGACCTGATTAGTATGGGTCGTCTATGGTCACACACACACACACACACACACACTTACGCACACACCCCAGAGGGGGAAGGGATGACGAGGGGGGAGAACGCCTAGCGATGGGCAAAAGGAGAATTAGAAGGAAATTATTTTGATTTCTTCTGAAAAGTTTTTAAAATTAGATTTTATGAGCGTGAAGAGAGTGTCATTTAAAATGTTTAGAAAAAAATTTAACGGGAATGAAACCCCCACCATTTTAATGATTCGTGAAATATACTGGATTTGGATTGTTTTCTTCTCTCACATATAAGCACAATCCAAGTCTGGATTCTGCTCATTTTATATCCTTGTTATAAACAAGGTAGGATCTCCCTATTTTTTGATCCAAAGTATACCTTGGTTTAAAAGGTTTAATGACGACAAAGCACACTCCTGGAATTTGCAGCTATTGCTACAAATTCGATCGGAATCAAGGGTTCCTATTTATCCCAAAGATGATTTTAAAATAAACTTTCCAATCAATCCAGTTTTCCTTCTTCTTCTTCTTCTTCTTCTTCTTTTTTTTAAATCACCTGGCTGTTCCAAACTCCAACAATGCTTCAATAACTATTAATAAAACAGTAGTAAGTCCCCATATTGTTGCGGGGTGGGGGGAGATTAGTGTGGCCAAATCAGTCCCGGGAAAAGAGCAAACAAACGAGAAGATGCGGGGGGAGGCGGAGAGGGAGAGAGAAAAGGGGGAGGAGGAGGGAGAGAGAGGAGACGAAAGGAGAGAGAGAGGAGAGAGAGAGAGCGCAAGACATTGAGAGAGGAGAGAGGAGAGGGGAGAGAGAGAGAAGAGAGGAGAGAGAATGAGAGGAGAGAAAGAGACACGGGGCAGAGAGGGAGAGGGGGGAGAGGGGAGAGAGGGGAGAGAGAGAGGCGAGAGAGAGGAGGAGAGAAGCACACAGAAGAGAGAGGAACGAGAGGGGAGAGAGGGATGAGACGAGGGGAGAGCGAGGACGCGAGAAAGAGAGACCGCGACCCCGATTCCCGCAAGGCTGATGGTCGCGCGGAGGAGAGAACAGAGACAGGGGAGGAGCGGTCCCGCGGCGGCGCTTGCAGAATCAGCTGGCTCCGGCTGCCACCTAGCGGGGACGGGAGCCGCTCCCGGGGCGGCACACAGCCGTAGTCTCCCCTCCCCGCAGACAGCCTGTGCCTTTTCTCCAAACGAAGACAGCACTTTGAAAATTCTTTCAATGGATTTTTTTTTCCTTGAAAGATCGTACTGGGGGGAAATGATACTTCTATTAGTTACATATTCTCCAATCGCATACTCGCACCCCCCTCGTTTTGAGATCGCTCCCCTAGGCAGGCTCAGGCGGGCGCGGAGCCGCGCGGAGTGACAAAGCCGCCGCTGCCGCCGCCGGGGGTGGGAGCAGCGCTCGCCCGCCCGCCCCTCGATTCGCGAGGGCGTAAAAGTTTGTCTCAGCTCCAGCATTCCTAGCGCCAACATGCCCTCAGGTAAAGGTGGAAGTAAATGGCCACGCTGTATTGACAGAGGTAGGGTTTGTTTTTTAATACTCGTTCTCACTTTAAGTCTCACCAGGGAGGGGTTTGGGAAGCACTGCGTGTTTGGGGGACGTTTTGCGCTTCCCGGTCTCTCCAGCCTACAAGTCGGGAGTCGGCGACCGCTTAGTGACGAGCGATGATTTTAAAGAGCAGAATAAAAGGCTTTCCCGTGTCTGCCCCACAGCCCCTCCAGCTCGAATAATGGAGAACTGTCAATGCACTCCGCGAGCGGTGGCCCATTGTACGCAGCTGATAGCGAGGAGGCGACTGGGGGTGGCAGGGGCTCCTTGCCCTCGCCCCTATGTCCAAATAAACGCGCAAACGCGCTTCCGTCTTCTGGTCAGTTAAAAGGTGAAACGAACACGATTAAAGTAGACCAAAAGCAAAGAAAGAAAAGAAAATCTTTCTACGTACAGATTCTAAATCGTACTCCCCATACAGTCAGAGGCAGGGAGTCGAGGGCAGAGGCAGCAGGCGGAGAGAGGGAGATAGGGCGAGGGAAGGAGAACGCGGAGAGAGACGGAGGGAGTGGGAGACGAGCAACAGCGAGCGCCAGGGCACCGCAGGCACACTGGATGCCAGGTCCGCCGGCCCAGCCGCGCTCGGACCCTGGACCGTGCGTCGTGGGCACCAGAAACGAGACTCGGCCAAATCCTGCCTCACCAGGCAAGTAACGCAATGGTTATCGTTTCTCTTGAACTTGGGGTTGGTAACGGGCAGGGCCGGAAGGCAGTCTTGGCTCGCACGGCCTCCGCAGGCCGAGAGCAGAGTCTAGGCAGCCAGGGCGGGACAAGGAGAACTTTCCGCGGAGCCTGCTCGGGAGTTGCCCTCGCTCGGCCTCTGCCTCGCCTTGGCGCGAAGGCGAGGATCGCGGCCGCCGCGCCTCCTTGGAGGGGAGGATCGTGCCAGGCGAGCAGCAATCCACATTCAAAACAAGCTGCCCCCACCCCCACCCGCTATTCCCTCTCTCCCACGGCGGGAAACGGATGCCTGGGCGGGGGACGGGGACCCGCACGTTTAACACCGGCCGGGCTCTTCCTACTGGTGCCGAGCGCGACCCGCGGTGGAGCCGGCTGCGGAGTCCGGCCCGGCTGGCCCTTGTGCCCGCGCCTTGCCTGGTTGCGACCAGAACCTGGCGAGCTTGCCTGCAGCCGTCCACCTGCGGGCGCCGTTTGTAACGCCATCCCCTAATGTAACGCGATCGATGGCTGCCTGTCTGATGTGGGCGATAGTGTCAGCGGATTAAAAGGGACATCAAGCTGCTCTCCCGAGCAGACAACCTGAGGCGGCGGCGAGAGAGCAGCGGGACTCGCAGCCTAGCAGCAGAGCCAGACTCCCTGCGCTGCTACCAGCCGACTGGGGGCGGGGAGGGGGTCGCCTCCCAGGGGTGGGGACAGAGCGGGTGTGTTGAAAGGAAGAAGCTCAATTAAAACCAACAAGAGCGCTTTCCTCAGTGCCGGGCAGGGGCGTGCGTTTGCGTCAGAGTGCGCGCGGGGGGCGGGAGCAGCCGACGCTAGGGACCGCACCAGGGGGCTGGGGGGCTCGGAAGCGAGGCGGTCTTGCTTAGCTGTGCTGGCCAGGGGTCAGGCCCTGTAGGCGAGGGCCAAGGCGAGACAAGATGACAGCTGAGCCTGCCCGGGAGCAGCGGCGCCCACCCATCCTTACTGTGGGCTCTCAGTGCCCCCACCGAGCTTTCAAACTTGAAAGAGGCCCCTGGGACCCAGCGTGACCCTGGGGGTGGGGAGAAGTTGGGCCCGCGAGGCCTCAGGCGAAGCCGCAGGCTCCTCCGGAAGGAAGGGGGAGGGTGCAGTCCCCTGTCCTAGTCCCAGGGGTGGGAGTGGGAAGCTGTTGGTGGTGATGCCCGGAGCAGCGGAAGCCCGCGGCTTTTCGGAGGAGGGGAGCGGCTCGCACTCCTACGGGGCATCCGTGCCAACTTTCTGTCATAAGAGGGGGCGGGGAGAAACCAAGTCTTTTCGAGGAGGGCGCTGTCCCCCTCTGGAACTCGTCCGGCCTGAGCGGCACTTAGAGCTGTTTCTCCTCGGAAGCCTGTGCTCCCCTGCCGCGGTGGCACACCCACAGGGCGCCCCACTTGTGCTCGTAGCCCTGCCTCCAGCAAAAATGTCTTCCCGAGAGGCACTGAGAGGTCAGCTCAGTTCCTGGGAAGCCCTTTCTATCTTCAAGGCTCTCGTTTGATACTGGTCCCACTTGACACACTTGTCCTGGGCCTAATGCAACCCATACTCAACCAGGAAATAATGATATCTTTTGTTGTGGGGTAGGGTACCTAACAGAAAACTGATCACAGTTTTCGAGAGTACTTAGATCCCCCAATTGGGAAATCCTACGTACTTGTCCAGGCACGCTCAGCTGCAGGAGCAGAAAACGCAGTTGCAGTGCTCACTTTTCTTTCACCCACCCACTCTTCTTCAGATCTCCCTCCCTTCTAGGCCCGGCCCTTCACCTCGGAACCTTAAACTGAGTCTGGACGTGGTTCTTGGACTTAGACCGCTGTGGCTTTTGCCTCGGCATCCTACCTGAGGCCTGCAGCCAGGCCCACCCGGGCTCAGCCCTCTCCAGGGTCTCTAGGTTTGGCGGGTCTGGGAACTCTAAGGGCCTCCCCAGGGCCTGGGCTCCCGGGAGCCTCTCTTCCTTCCTCTGTCTTCCTGTTCCCCACAGACCTGTTCAGTGCACACTAGATCTTTAGTGTAGTTCCCCCAAAAGGCGATGAGAAGGTACCGCTCCGCTTGGGGAAAGGAATTAGGCTGTAAGCCTGTAGTACCCCTTGCGGGCTGCTAGCATCAAGCTCAGCGTTAATCACGTTTTAAAAGACATACCAGACAAAGGTTGATCTCTCCCAGCTCGCCACCCAGTAAATTGTTGTGATCTGGTGAGAGAGGAAGAGAAGCACAGATCGGTTTGGCTGCACATTCAGGGATGACTTGCCTTCCAGGCCCCAGAGTCCGGATCTAAGCGGACTGTCTAGCCTATTAAGGTACTCCCTCCCTCCATATCTTTCTTACCACGAGGCTGAACCGTTCTTCGCTAATTCTATAGGTTTTTTTGGTATTGATATCTTGGTCTCCCGAAAGTCATTCATTTTGGCTTTTTGGTAAGTCACACTGAACAAAAGTGACCTTGTAAAAACATTTCCCAAATGTAGTTCAAGAGCCATGGGACCCTACAAATGATCAGATATGTGTAGGAAATTCTCTTTTTTACCTCTTCCCTACCTCAAAATCGTTAAAAATGGTATTATTCTGTTTAGCAAGACCACAGAACAGAACTAAGCCCGTTTTATCGAGCCCATCTGGAGAGATGAACACGCCTGCAATCATTGAGAAAAAGGTCAGTGCCTCTGATCTTGCTGCAGACCTTTCCCAAAGAGCTTATTTGAAAGGTGCCGAATCAATTAGTCTCCCCTGGCATGAGATTAAAGCCAGGAAGGACATAGTTGAAGATGTATTTAAAATGGTCTCGCACAGATCTTTTGGAAGAAAGGGTGGAGAGAGGTGCAGGAATGCCCATCTAATGTTTTGTGATTACTAAAACACAAAACCAAAACAAACAAACTAAACCCCAGCCTATCTCAGAAATCTTTACCCCCAAGACCGAACCCAGCCTATATTGTGGCTGCCCAGTTGTAAAAAGTTCTGCCTTTATCAACAAAAAACCAAGTGGACAGGCCAAGTTAGGAGTCAGGCTTCTGCTGGACTGCCTCCCCTTAGCGTGTACATGTAGTCAAATCGTGAACCCAACAGACTCCAGTGTTTACTATCGCTCTGGTAGCCCAGGCATTTCTTCTTTGTCACCTTTGGGTTGAAATGCTCAGAGTTAAGTGCTATACCTTAGTTTAGTTTTCTATCTCAAACCGGTCATTTAAAGCACATGTTTTGAAAAAGAGAGATAAGGGAAGCACTTCCCCTTTTGGCCTAGGCCCCCAGTTAGAGGGCCCAGGAGAGCAAGCACTGACCTTTGGATGCAAATCAAGCCTTTTTAGAGGAGGAAAATGACAATCATTCTCAGCACACCAGTGAAACCAGAGCCAAATATTTACTTTTTATAAAAATCAAGTCTTAGTTATCGAAATGCATTTATGCACAAAGAAGGAAAGGAAATAATTGGAGACTTTTATGTTACAAAATGTATTTGTTTTAAATACCCAGCTTGAGTGAAGAATAAAACTGCAGGGCTATTCTTCCCTATGGGTTAGGTCTGGATGAACGTTGAAGTTTTGAAATGAGTTTGAAGGCTGTTGGAGTACCCTGACAATAAAATCAACTGCTCTATATAATAATTTCCCTTAATAGTTACCTGTCAGAGCACCTATTTCTTTTACTACAGGATTAGCCCATCAGAAGTAGATCTGAGTTGGATATTTCACTGACTAAAGACTGCTGTAATATGTTTAAGTCTTTAATGTCACTTTCTTTACTGCCTATGAGATAAACTAGTGGAAAAGTATTGGCTCAAAAAGCCAGTAGATCTGCTGGTGTTACCAGTCATGCTGCAATGGTATATACCTATCAGAAGGTTGATCTAAATAATAAACCTAACATTTCCTTCTAAACTGTCAGTGGAAAGATATGTTTATTACAATGTCCTCCATCATTGAGGAGAGAGGGGTTTAGATAAAGTTTAAATGAAAAAAAAAAAAACAACAAAAGAAACCCCACAAGCATAGTACACCACTGATATAAGCAATAGAAGAGTAAACAATTATGCTATGTATATTTTATTTACCCATTTCAAAGGTGGAACATAAACCTAGGCCATCTTTGGGGGGAGTTAATAAAGTATTCCAAATGCATGATCCAACAAAACTCGGGGATCATTCTATGTTTTATTGTTACCCCCCTGCATAAAATCTTCTGAAGCTGAAAAGAGAAAGGAAAGGGCTTTTGTGTTAGTTGATCCTTGGCTATTCTAGGGCTCAGGTTGGTGTGAAAGGGACGAGGAGGTCACTTGAAATCTCCTTTTATCTACTCTTATTTTCTCTCTGGATCAGCAACTTTGAATAGACATCATCTAATCGCTCTTAATGGAAAGAAACTATGGGAGCAACAAAAATGCCTTTACTCCAGGAGTGAATACATGCATGCGGACAGCTAGCTGAGCTTTCATAGAACTGAATCTCTGCACACATGTACTTAAAGATTTTTCAGTTCATGGATATATACATAAATATTTCCCATACATGGGATTAGGTGATTAGGTGGGTTATTTTGCCCTTACGCATAAGTATGCACACATGTCTACCTTAGAATTCTCTAACAAGCAAGTCTAGGTGATACTTTCAGCTGACTCTTCATTCAGCTTTTTCATGCACTCACTCTCTGGGCATATTTAAGTACTGAAAAAAAAATAATTAAGAACACAATGGACAGCTTTTTCCAGAAGTCATCTTACTTCCTTTCTGTTTTCAACTGGAAGTCACAGTGACAGGTAGATTTCTCTTTGGGGGAGGAGATTGTGTGACAGGTGGGAGATAATGGGGCAAGACAAGACCTTTACTTTCAATTTCTCCCCACAATATTTTTCTTTTTGTTTGGAGTTAAATTGGTTAAAATACAATACATAGTGGAAAATAAGAGCCTGACATTAGGCAGTTTAAAAGTTTTACATGCTGTAGACACATGTCTCCAAATTCTTGAAGCTGAGGAATTAATCACAATTTTTTGAAATAGGAATTAGTAAGTCTCATATGCTGGTTAAAATGTCCAAGTTGTCTTCCTTAGGCATTGTTATAGTATTTACTTCAAAAAGAAAAACATCTCCCAGGACATTTAATATGAATGATAATCCAGAAAAGGACATTGGATTTCTAGGACTGAAAGCACTGGGCTTTACCTCCTAAGAGGTGGACGCTTCCCCTACCCCATGTTCTTCTAAGTAAAATTCTCATTGCTCCCAGAGCTTGGGACACTTTAATGTAAAATTCCATCAGGGGAATACACGGTTACCAGGGCTACAAGTTCCCATCTCAACCTGCCAACCTCTCTTCCTCTGGCTCCAGATCGCAGAGACCCTGGGCTGTCAGGGCTGGACTTGGGGGACACCCCCCCCAGGCTGCAGGCGATTGCAGTTCTAAAGTTTGAAGCTGGGTGGGGGAGGATTAATCCCTCTTTAACTCCTCTCCTTCCCACCCTCAATTCTGAACCCCAACGGATACGTTTCCCCGGGTTTCCTAGTGAATAGGAGCATAGGAGCCGCCCTGTCCAATAAAGATTAAATTAAGTAGAAGAATCCCAGCCGCTGGATATTTGGAAGCTCCGGTGGGGCGTCAAACCGACGTTTAACACATTTTTTCCACTCACTGTGCACAAATCCTGGACCTGTTGGGCTTAACTTTTAGAAAGAAAGGAAGAAAAAATATAAGAAAGGAAGGGTAAAAAATCAAAGAAAGTCACAGAGAAACCCCGCTTTCAAGGGGGAAGTGGTTTTAAACTCAGAGAGGCTGAGGCAGAGGTTGGGCTTCCTGACCTTTCCTGTCTTTTTTTTTCCGAGAATCACTCCCAGAGTTGGAGCCTGTCCCCCACTCCCTCAGGGCTCAGAACTTTTCTGTTTTGGTGGTCTGACTCTATGTTTATTCCTTAGGGATGGTGTGGTGGCCCAGGGTCATGACTGGATGTGTGGGCAAGGGGCGAACTGAGAACACAGTGGCTTTCTCTGTGGTGACAATTTCTATTTTTTTTAAATAAAGGTTTTGGTAGCATGAACTGAGCAGTTTTCTCCGGTTACTGTCTAGCAGAATAAACAATGGTTTTCTCTGTAGGCTTTCAGCCACTGGACAACTAACCTTGAAGCTGAGGCCCAGTCGGGTGCCTCCTCCCCCGCGGTCCATCCCGGCCCCCAAATATTGGCTGCTCACTCCCACCTGCTCTTCTAGCCCCTGGGCGCAGTCCAGAGGGGCAAAAGGCAAGTCCCTTCATGGCAAAGGCTTGTCCATGCAAACACAACATTGAATAAATTAACCTCAAACCAGCTAGTTGGGGTGTAGTAGTTTAGCAGGACTAATTGCAGACAATGGAGCTGAAATGACTTTTCCAATTAGCTGCTGGTTGGAGTTTAGTTGGAGGAACTGTCAGCTCCAACGATGGGTAATTGCTTTATTGCTCACAAAACTATCATCTATTTAGAACATATGTGCTAATTACTCTGGATGGGCGTCGAAAAGGAGACCATAAATCTAATAGCACTTAAAAAAGTCTATGGTGCTTTTAAGCCGCCCCAGCCCCTTGCACATTCTCTCCTGCCCAGGTTGGCGTGATAGATGGCTGTCTTTCAGGAAGGGAAGGTTTGGACAGGAGGCGATGAGGGGGTGCTCTGGTCAAATCACGTGGAGAGAGACCATCCCGTGCGTGCTGTGCTGAGGCGATAAATCACTGTCATCAAAACAGGTCCCCTCTTTAGTCGCGCACTTTTCATTTTCTCAAAAGATTACTTTAGAAATCTTTTAATTGGATTATGCTGGGAAATTAATCTCCTTTAGCTTTGGCTAAATTTATTGTGGCCACTGACTGAAGGAAAACCCTGTCACTGCAGTGAGGGCCATCTCCCCTTGTTCGTTTTTCCGCCGTCTTCCAGGATCTCCCAGTTGCGTGTGACAGTCGTGCCCCAAGTCCTCGGGAGTGACTGGAGTGAGAAAGGGTGGAAAGACACATCTGGGCAAAGGCCGTGGAAGTCCCCAGTGAATCCCCTTTGTCCTAAATGCTACGTTTCTGTCCCGGATTCCCTAATTCCATATCCTGCATCCCCACACGACCTTGCCTTTACCAACAAGGGGTTCTGGAAGCCTGCTGCCGGGAAGGAGTCTGGAGTGGCAGTAAGAGAAAGTGGGGTGTGTCGGGGGAGCACTGCCAGCCAAACTCACTAGTTTGCCCTCTCCCCCGCACTCCCTTTCTGGGCCTTCGGCAGGGAGCTGCGGTCTTGCGAAGACTACTTCTCTGCGCAAAAACGCACAGCTCGTTCTTCGTGTTCTTCCTGGCACAACTCCGGAGACACTTCCCCTTGAAGTTCATGGCGCTTGAGGCCACGGGTCTAGGGCCCTTCTCACTCCTTCTGGCTCCTCTGGCACCCGCTCATTGTCGGGCGGCGACCTCCCTTCCAGCCTCGCCGCCCTGCGCGGTCAGCCTAGTCCAGCGCGACTCCGGCAGTCGCGGGAAGCGGAGAATCCGGCCCCGCCGGCCGCGCCTCTCAGCGGGAGATAACAACATCTGCCTGAAACGGGATACCTACTTTTGCAGCTCATTTGAGCTCTTAATAGCAGCCCTCTGAGGTGTGGTTAATTGATGGGGATAAAGGCGTAATGACTTAACGGGGAGACGCCAATGATCCTTTAATATACTTTTAAAAGAACAACCCCCCCCCCAAACACCAGCCTGTCTTTGCTCGGTGGGGGGAAAAGGCAGGGATCTGGAGGCTGGAATAAGGATCTGGCGCTGGTGGTGACTGTACCTGGAAACGTCAGTGTGGTGTGAGCCCTGGCTCGCAGGGCTGGGGCACCAGAAAGCGGCCAAGGCGCCCAGCTCGGGCTGACAGCGCGTTGTTGCGTGGCTGCGGGGAGCGAGGAGGGACTGGGAGCCAGCTGAGAGAGCACCAACTGACAGGTGACCCGGCCTATAGGCGGGGAGGAGCACGGAGCCGGGGTCATGTCGCTTCTCCCTGGGCTCTGCCCCTCTGTGAGCCCTTCCCCTACGTGGGGCTGAATACCCACAAGCCGGGTGCCTCTGTCTGCCCGCCCTCCTTGACTACAGAGACCCCGTATCCAGTATGAGCGACATCGTCAAGTGGCCAGCGGGAACATGGGGGTTCCGCTGTCTGGATAACCTCAGACCCCAGCGCCAGGACAGAGGCACGCGCCCGTGTGTGTGTGCACGTGCGCGTGCGCGCAAACCGCCCCGAAACGCACAGCTGGAGCACAGCAGCCCTGAGCACGTGGCCATATTTAGACCAAGTCTGTCCAGAACCCCAGTGCCAGGCATATTGGGATTTACCTGCGCGGCAGCTGGGTCCCGCCGCCGGGTCAGAGGAGTCCCCGCGCACTATCCCATCCAGACCTCCGCTTACCGTTTTCTCCTCCGTACCTTCCTTTTCGTTTGCCTGATTTCCCTTTGCTCAGTCAGTTCTAGCTGAGTCTCTAGAGGGTCAAATAAGTGTTTTACTCTTCGCAGGTACCGAACGTAGGTTCAAACAAACACTAAAATGGGGGAAAAAAAAATCAGATTGCCTTTTCTGTTTGCAAAGGGGAACCCCCTCTAGATGTGGGCTGTGGTGTCCCTAGCAGGTTTTGCAAATCTCTTGTTTTACCTTTGGAAAAAGATAACCTTGATGCTTCAGGTTTGAGCTTCCTCTGGAAGCAAAAAGAGAAACGATTCCAATCACCGTCTGTATTTTATTGCATTGAGAGATAGCAGGTGTTTAGGCTGCAGCTATTGTCTGCCTTCCTCCCTGAGCTCACATAACAAGGATGAAAGAGTCTAAGGAACTTAGTTTCCCCAAACGCTCTTGCATAGGAGGGCGGGGAAAATTCGGAATCAAGGATTCGAAGAAATGCAATTGAGTCCCAACTCGCAAAGTGTCAGTCTCCGTGTGGTTCCGTCCTTCCGCCGTCACTGTCTAATCTCATCTAGTGTCGTGCTTCTGCCTCCTGTAGATCTCTAGGAAGTCAGAATTCTCTGTCGCTTGGCCGTCGAGCTCCCGACCCCTCCGGATCCCTAGCTGAGAAGGACTGCGAGTTGGGCTCCAAGGTCGTGGTCTGGTCCTCAGGGACAAGGTCCAGACTCTTTCCTTGGCCAGCAACCCCTGCTGGGAAGGTCTCGCCCCGATTGGAATCGTGACCTGGCTCTAGGTCCCCCTCTGGGAGTGCCCGAGGCTTTCCAGAAGGCCCTATGCCTTCGGGCCGCCAGAGTCCTAAGGTGCCTGTGGCGGCCCCCTCGTCCGCCTGAGCCCTGAGATCCTCTCGGCCATCGGTGCTGCAGGGCCCCAGGGCGGCAGGGAACACCTGCCTCAAGTCCAGGCCCGGTCCCACCGCAGTCCAGGACCCTAATTCTCGAGTGTCTCTTCACGACCCTAACCCCTCAAGGGCGCTCCCTTGCGAACGAATTTTTCACTCTGCGGACTAGGATCCCTTGTAGTGACCCCTCCCACCCCGTTCCCCAGGCCTGGCGAACTCCAACCCTAAGAGCGGCTCAGCCGGGAGCGGCTCCCGGAAGCTAGGCCCATATCCGGCCGCGAAGCCTCCCGCGCCGGGTTGGCTGCCCGGCGCTCGACGCAAGTGCGGTGCCCGGCGCGGCGGAGGGACCCGGGCCGTGTTATCTGCGCACTGAGACGTCGGCGGAAGGGTAGAGACCGTGCTGTCGCCCGCGGAGAAGGCCACCACTTCTCCAGCAGGCCGGAGGGACAAAGCCCCTGGCCTGTGCCTGGGGCATTCAAGAAGGAAGCCAGGCCTGACCGGGGGGTGGCGCACGCTTCCCGAACCCCAGGCCCAACGCCCCGGTTCCGCGCGGGCAGTTGGCGCCCCCTCGGGTCGCCGCCCCCTCGGGTCGGCGCAGCAAGCCTCTTAGGAATGGGCCCCAGGGAGTGTGACCGGGTCCCTGACAATCTTTTAAAGTTCAGAGATCCACCGTCGAACGAAGCCGCTTTTTGCAACTTCCCCATTTCGCCTCTTTCCGTAACCCCCTCTGGCTACAGCGCTGAGTCTTGCCATCCTCCTGGAGTGCCTAACGATTTGCCCTGCCTTGGACAGCCAGTCCTCTTCAGGTGGTGGGCTGCTGGTAGGGGTAGAAAGCAAGGCCTGGGGCACCGTTGGGGACCCTCACACTTGATTTTCTATTTTAAGGAGCAACTGGGTTTCACGAAGTTGGAGGGTCAGTGGGAGTTTTGTGGCCCTTGGCACTTTTTAAAACACCCATCTGCAAGGCGGGAACAGCGGAGAAAGTGCTATGTAGTTCATAAAAAATATTGGCAGACTGTATCTTACGAGTTTTTCCAGAGATTGTTTGGTAATCTCTCAATTTAGAGCGTTGATATGTCCGGCGCCATCAGGCCGCTGAATGGGATCTTCCTTCCGACAGGGACTGAGAAACGGAAATACCACCCTCCAGCCAGTCTGTTGGGAGGACTGCTTGCAGGGGACTCGAGCCCCAGATGTTGCACTAGAGGCGCTGCAAGTGTGAGCAGGTAATGTGGAGAAGAGTGACATTGTTAACAGAAAGCATCTAATTAAAAATGACTTCATTTGATTGGAAGAATGAAAAAACCTTTTTAAATAAATCCAGATTCACTGGCCTAAGCTCAGTCAATTTATGAATGTGGAGCCCAACTGGGTTCTGCTTTCTTTCAAAGATGTCATCTTAGAGGTAATAGCATAGGTGAAGTCATTTGGTTACACTGTGGAAACTTTTATAGTGCCTTCCTTGGGAATTTAATTCAGTGGTTCTTCATTTTATTAGGAACAGACTGACTCCATCAACTGTGCTCTCTCCATGTTTAGAGGCAGGACTGCTTGAAGCAATTAGGTTCACCAATTAGCATAGTTTTACTGACCTCTGCAGCAGCACCACCAGCGCGCCATTTCTTCAAAGTCAGGGAAACGCTGAAGCACAGCATGCTTCCCAGGTGTCCAGGTTGGGGAGATAAGCCCAGGAGCAGGGTTGTGCAGCAGTGCAAAAGCTTTCTAATAGTCCCCAAGTGTTTGTTTCAGCAACTTTTGTGGATTTTTTTAACCCCCTTTCTGATTCTGGATCTTGTAATACCTCCTTACTTTGACATAGCCCTTCAAGCCTCTCTTGTCCGAATTGCTTTTAAGAAAGTTGATTTTCTATTTTCTCCCTTCTCTTCTGTCTTCCTGTGTACTAATGATGCTGTAGGAAATTTTAGGGTCCAGAGAGGAAATCATTGACAGGCTCGTTGAAACCTTGTTAGGTGACAAGGTAAGGGTTGAGTGTGTGGGTGTGTGTGTACCTCAAACCTATGAGGAGAGGCCAGAGTGGATACCGGGAGACAGTCATTGCTTTTCCTACTTTTTAAGGTGTACCTACAAAGCTGTCCTGCAACCTTTTCACCATAAGCTCAATCAGCTGGTACATCTTTAATCAAAGAAAATGTTTGGAGCCCAAAGGAGTCTAGAAAAGAAGGGTTTTGCTCTTGTCACTGTCAAGAGTAGTAAGGAATTAAATTTATTTACATGGCTGTTGTTCCTCTCTTGTTCTCCCCTAAAATAAACATTTCTCTGTAAGATTTCACTAGATTAAATTGCTGACAGTTCATCAGTAGCAGCAGCAATGTAATTCTTCTAACCTTATTAAATCAATAAATACTAGATCCAAGCATTGAATTAAAAATGCATCAGCATGGCCAGGAATTGCGATCATACGACCACGGACCTCAGAATCGAACGTGCCACTCAAAAATTGACTAGTTAGCATTTTTTAAATCTTCTTTTTCTGTTTTGAATCTGTGACTAGGTATTCTGGAGTTTTAACATTTCAGGGACTGTTGTGTCAAGTTTTCTTTGGTTTATAATCTTGAAAATTCTTTTCTTTTACTAACTTCTCACATTTAACCATGAATATGATGCATGCATTTACAGTAGTAATGCACTGTGACTTTGAAGTTCTTGCCATTAGTTTTCATCACGGATATATACTTCTACTTAGAATACATTACTCTAGTAAGACATAGTTAGGTAAGGTGCATAACTTTCTACAAAAGCACAAATAAATTTAAATATATAGGCTTTTGTATAAGTATAAATAAATATACTCAGTTTGAATATACTGCTGTACATTTATTATAAGTTTATTTGTAAAAGAAAACCACATTTATCTTCCAACACTGTCAACTACATTATGAACAAAATAATTACTTATCATTTTTAAAATAAGTCATTTATTTATAATCTGACTTGCTTGCTGGAATTTACACAAGAGCTTGAATTAAAAATTTTAAGTCTTTAAACTTAACACAGCATTAGGAAGTAACATGTATCTTAAATGGTTACATTTTATGTGTGAAGAAGTACCTCAAATATGGTTTACCAGGAATTCGGTAAGTTGTAGATTAGTAGGTAAATTTACACTTAGTTTCTGGTGAAAACAAGGACCGTGTATAACACTTTGTAGTTGGATGGACAAAGTAATATTTATTTTACCCATATATTTGACCATACTGATTAACGATGCTAATTATTTAAAAACATTCATCTCCTATTGATGTCAGCCAGCATAGATGGTACGGAATTCTGAAGATACAGTCATTGGCCCTTGGGTTCACCACACTGTGGAAGAAAAATCTTTATTTGACGAAATAGGCAATCAACTGAAATCTATCCTCTTTAAATAAACTGATTCCTCAGTATTTTCCCAGTGTTGGTGTAAGTTGTTGCCTGTGATATCCCCCAGGGCTCTTTTCCTCTGCTCTCTGATTTGGTATATAAAAGCAGCTCTGAATGATGGATTACTGTGTCATTGCAGCCTGCAAAGGATTAATTTGTTTCATTGATTTCTCTTTAGGCAGATTGCCAGAATTTGCTGCTTCCCACCTTTGCTCAAGACTTCTAGAAGTAATAGACAGTAATAGCGTAAGACAAATCAGCTTCTTCTTGTAAAAATAAAATCAGGAAACTAAGAGTCTTAGGAAAGCTATGGCAAACTTTTTTACTGGCATACGGAAACAGCAATTAATAGGCTACTTCATTTGCTTTAGAAATATTTTTAATTGAAAGTTTCCTTGAATTCGCAACATACTACATGTTAGTAGATCTTAAGGAAGCATTTGTAATGTTTGTTCCATAAAAATTTTCCCTAATTTGTAAGAGTTCTGTTTAACTCAGAAAAAAAAAAAAAGGTGTTGTCTATGTGATTGACAAATACTTCTTTTTCTGTGCCAGATTTCAGAATCAAGTAACATAACATGTCAACATAACTTTAAGTCAATTTACCTGTAAATATTTATAGGACTCTTTTGCCCAAAGAATTTTAGAAACTTTGGACTGAGAATATCAGATCACAGAAATAGAACTGTTTAAAGAAAAAATAACTTTTTCTGACAAAAGTAGTAGTACATGCCCATAAGACAGAATTTATAAAAATTAGAAATGCCATTTTGTATGTCTTCTCTAAACTTTATTCCTCTAAGCATTTAATGTAATACGATTAAAATTATTAGTCGTTTATATTGACTCTATAATGTTTTAATTGTTTAAATTAATTACTTTAATTGTTGCTTTATTAGACAACTCAGATTTTTAATGTTCCATTAGTATAAAGTAAGTTGTAATGAATAGCATTTTAAATAAATCTTTAGCCATCCCTAAGGTTATTTCCTTACAATATGTTATTAAAAGAGAAATTACTTAGACTGAGAATATAGACTGTTTTTTAAGGTTCTTGATATTGATTGCCCAGTTGTTTTCCAGAAAGGTTCTACCCATTTATACTGGTACTTAAAAAACATTCCTCTGTAGTGGCAGCATTCTAATTCATGTTACATGAGCAAAGAAAACAGAACAACACTCTTTTCCTTGTGTTCTAAAAGCAGTGGTAACGTTTTGCATATATTTAATCTGTCAGAAGTATTTTCCCAACTGCAGATGTGAAATAGGCTGCTTATACAAATCTATTTGTTTCTCTTCTGTAGTGCTGAAAATTATATTGATTCAGTGATCTCAAGTTATACTTTTTATGCAATTAGTTGTGTAGTAAAAACTAATATTGTCATGTGCTAATGCCTTTTTTCCTCTATTGTGCTATGGTAGTAGTCTATGCAATATCAGCAAGTTTATCCTTTTCCTTTGCTTTGCTGAAAGCAAAAAGGAACATCTGTTTCCGTTATATATCTGCATCATAATGATAACAATTAAATAGCTATTATGGTAGTATACAGTAAATATATTTTGCTGAATGACCTGTACTTTCTTGTTGGAAAATTTCAGATATTTTGGAGGCATGGTTCTATGTAGATATTTAGATAGACCTTTGCTTACTTTAGGTAAATTTTTGCAGTTCTTATTTGTTTCAATAAAAACAGCTAGCCAATCTGACGATGAAACACTAGGCTACTAGATGTGACTCTTGAGTATGTTTAAAGTACAAATTGTTAAGTATGTCTCTCAATATACTTAAATGGGTTTATCATGCTATTAGTAATAAAATTTATTTTGTGTTTTGTGCTATTTGTGTAGTACTTTTTTATTTTCCTAAGTTAGAGTAGAAACAGTTGTATATGTATTTTTAGCACAGTACACGTTTTTTTCTTATATTGGGGGACATAGTGATATTTACCTTTTAAACTCAGCAGAACATTTGAAACCATACACAACTATTTTCATTGACCTTTAAAGTTCCAGAGAAGTGTTTTCATTTATTTTAGCTTTTGATTAAAGATGTTTTGGTGGTTACATAAAAAAAGATTAGAAAGTATTTCATACAAAATGCTATATGAAGAAAAATAAGCATCCATGTACACCAAACCCAGTTCGAGAAATAAAATATTACCAGTACAATTGAAGCCTTCCAGAATCTATTTCTTTATGGCTTCTTGAAGAGATAATTACCCTAAATTTGGCAGTTATCCTTTTTGCTACTTAGTTACTTCTTTTACATGTTCTAAAATTTGACATAAATAACTTGTCTTTTAAATAAGTAATTTTAAAATGTTGGAGCTGTGACTGTTGTTAGAACTGTTTTAATCTAATCACCTATGGCTGGGGATGTTTCTCTGTTTCCGTGTCCTCACCTGTGAAGTTGGGGGTAGGTCTCTATGGTCTCTGCTCTCTTTCTCGGTGTAATTAAAACATTTTTTTCAGTGCTGCTTGTGTTCCATATGAAACAAAATGAAACAAAAGACAGAGGCCAAGAAAGGCTAAGTAACTTGCCTAAGACTGTGTAGTAAGTCACAGGTGGGGAATAAAACTCAGTTTTCCTGACTTCCATTCAGGTAGTCTTTTCCTCACTCCGCATTGCCTGTCATTTTTTTCTGATTATTCTTAAGGAGTGGGGAGAGAGAATAGAGAAACAGAGATTTTTTTTCCTCAGACTATCTTTTCTGTAGGGAAAAACCACTGAAGCCCTATCAGCCTGGAAGCTACTTATAGGGTTAGCATACTGTGTGTCCTGCAGAGCTTGTGAATCTCTTCTGTATTTTCTGGACTTTCCTGGAAAGTCATTTAGATACAATGTAATAAATATAATAAAGTAGTTTAGATATAATGAGGTTTTCACTAGGCTTCTTACTCTACAGTTAATTTTTTGATAATACCGGGAAAATAAGATGGGCATAAACAAAAGTGTCTTTTTACATGTATATGTCTCTAAAATTCAATGTTTTAGCAAGCAGATCTTTAATAAATTACTTTTCCTTTTTTATGTAGTTTATACTGTGTTCAAATGATAAATCACCTTCTATTGGAAAATGGGTTTGTTTCTTGGTTCTATTTAGTAACTAGTATACCAGAGTACTAAAGTGAAAATAGCACAAATAATGTGGAAGTACATTTTAAAATCTCTTTGGAGAAAACCCCATTCTAAAATAGCAACTTAGAATTACATGCATGTACTTTCCCTTTCAGGTTTTTACTCTAACAGATTTAATTCATTCGTAGTTGAGATGACTAAGCTTGAGTCATAATATTCACACAGTGCCATGTCTGTCCTATGAAAAAATAGCAATGTAACTGGAGGTTGGAGTTATATATTTTATTGTAAAACCATCTTTTCCAAAATCTGTTGCTTCAAGATCAAAAAGTTGGTTTAATAAACTGCTGCTTCCTTCTACAAATGCGTACTTGGGAACTTATAATAGTAACCATTCTCTTTAGGGTGGATGAGGCTGCTAAGTAGCTTTGTTTGTGCTATAAATATTCTCAAGGTAGTTGTGTTTTTTTTTTTTTTTTTTTGAGATGGAGTCTCGCTCTGTCTCCCAGACTGGAGTACAGTGGGGTGATCTCCGCTCACTGCAAGCTCCGCCTCCCGAGTTCATGCCTTTCTCCTGCCTCAGCCTCCTGAGTAGCTGGGACTACAGGCGCCCGCCACTGCGCCTGGTCAGTACAGCCGGCTAATTTTTTGTATTTTTAGTGGAGACAGGGTTTCATCGTGTTAGCCAGGCTAGTCTCAAAACTCTTGACTTCGTGATCCGCCCACATCGGCCTCCCAGAGTGCTGGGATTACAGGCGTGAGCCACCGCACCCGGCCTGGTAGTTGTGTTTTAAAAAGCAAACCAGGTAACACATTTATTTGTCTGTATTTTAGGTCAAATTATCTTACATGTTCAACAGCTTCTAATAGGAAAATTTCCCTAGTATATTAAGTTGGGGAAGAGAGATCTAATGTAATCGAGATACCAGTATTCAGTACACCTTTTATTTAGGCATTGCTTTATTTGCTCACTTACTAAATGTGTTTTATTTTTTTCATTTCTGTCTGGGAAAGCTTCTTTGGGGTGTGTGAGAATATTTCAAAAGGCAACTCTTTGTCTAATAGAAATTTCTGGCAAATATCTGTAATATAAGGAATTTTCTACACTGATTAAATTTCCCTGTGTTTCTCCAACAGGTAGATGAAAGTCAAGAGAAAAGGTGTGGATAAATGAAACTAGCCCATGATGAACCTGTTTTCTCTGTGACCACAATATGAACCAGGATAATGGTGGTAAGAATATTGAGACTTAACCACTAAACCAGCAATGCTAAAATCAGAGACCCTAGTGAAACACAAGAATATATAGTCATC
Organism: Rhinopithecus bieti; assembly: GCF_001698545.2. NCBI lineage: Eukaryota > Metazoa > Chordata > Mammalia > Primates > Cercopithecidae > Rhinopithecus > Rhinopithecus bieti. Next base: position 386,466 of record NW_016804667.1, read on the forward strand.
GTGCAGTTCGTATATGTTACCTCACTTTCTTATTTATTATAGCTCTCCACAGAGATGTGGTGTGGTGTTTACAGAAATAATACAGAATGTGGTAAATTTTCTTTCTTGGGCATATATAATCCCAGGATTATAGGAGCTTAAATATATGCACCATTTCTACTCAGTTCTTAATGACTTCACTTTAGACCAAGTTGAGATTATTTCAAAACCAGCATTGGCTATATATTTTCTATTGACAGTCAATACATAATTTGTAGCTGTGACTTACAATTTGTGGATACAAGGGGTAGAATTTTCTCTTACCAATGTTAGATTTGCATGATGTGAAAATTTGTTCATGTCCTGTTTTGAATTCCCAGTTCTTTAGGATTTTTCCATATTTGATTCTCAGGAGAATTACGTGACCATTGTGCTTATTGTTCTTGAAGTATAGATATTCAACACATATTTATTGAGTTTTTATCATGCTTAAGGCATGTGGAGTAGATAAAGGCATACTCCCTGCCCCAATTACTATCCATAATAATTGATATGGTTTTTTGCCAATAATTTAACACATTATATTTTCTTAATATAATGTATTCATGTTATTTTTATTAATATTACTATATCGGGACTTTAAGATAAAATAAAATATATTTAATTTTTCCTTGCTGTTCACTTTTTGAAAAAATGCTTGGAATTGAGGCCAGGTGTGGTGGCTCACGCCTGTAATCCCAGCACTTTGGGAGGCTGAGGTGGATGGATGCTTGAGCTCAGGAGTTTGAGACCAGCCTGGACAACATGTTGAAACCCTGTCTCTACAAACAAAACAAAACAAAACAAAACAAAACAAAAAAAACCACACAATAATTAGCCCAGCGTGGTGGCACTGCCTGTGGACCCATCTCCTTGGGAGGTTGAGGTGGGAGGATCACTTGAGCCGGGGAGGTCAAGGCTGCAGTGAGCTGAGTTTGCGCCACTGCACTCCAGCCTGGGAAGCCTGGGAGATAGGAATTGTAATTTGGGGACAGCCCAAATTATAGTATTATTTAGTATGTATCTTGAATAAATAGAATATAGCATTTGCTAACTTTATCTTATTATTTTATTTTATTTTCATTTTTTTTTTTTTGTAGAGACGGGTTTCATTATGTTGCCCAGGTTGGCCTTATACTCCTGGCCAGAAGCAGTTCTCCCACCTTGGCCTCCCAAAGTGCTAGGATTACAGGTGTGAGCTATAAAACCCAGCCATGTTTGCTAACTTTAAATCAGTACTTAAAAAAAAGTCTTAGAGTTTTTCTTAATACTTCAAAATATTTTGTTTAAATTAAATGTGTCCATTTAGTTATCTTCTTGCAAATAACATTGTTTTCTGAAAAGTGACCTTTATGTTGTTTAATTGAGCAAAAAGCACATTCATATTTCAAAAACTCAGCTAACAAAGTCTGTTTTAAAGTTAGGAACTACACTAAGAATAAAGGCAAAACATGTTTTTATAAATATGTGTATATTTATATTTATATATATATATTTATACACATATATATTTATAAATTTGTATATGTGTATATCTATGCACATATATATTTATACAATTTTTTTTTTTTTTTTGAGACAGGGTCTCTGTTGCCTAGGCTGGAGTGCAGTGGTGTGAACACAGCTCATTGCAGCCTTGACCGCTTGGGCTCACGTGATCCTTCTGCCTCAGTCTCATATGGAACTGGGACCACAGGCTTGCGCCATCATGCCCAGTTAATTTTTAAATTTTTTGTAGAGACGGGGTCTCACTTTATTGCCTGGACTGGTCTTGGAACTCCTGGGCTCAAGTGAACCTCCCGCTTTGGCATCCCAAAGTGCGGGGATTACAGGTGTGAGCCACTGCACCTGGCCTGTTTTCATAAATATTAAAAAAAAAAAAAAAAAAACCTATGTTTGGTCTTGACCGTACATTAGCTTTGATGCTGATGGCTAATATTGTTGAACTTATTATAGTATTGAACATGTTTTTATAGCTCCCTAAAATTTTTAAAAAGATGCTAAGAATAATTATCTCTCTCACAAGGAGAAGTGGGTTGTTGATATATTTTCCAACAAGTTTGACCAGTGCAGATAGCTCTCTCTTTTTTTTTTTTTTTTTGAGATGGAGTTTTGTTCTTGTTGCCCAGGCTGGAGTGCAATGGCACGATCTCAACTCCCCACAACCTCTGCCTCCCATGTTCGAGCCATTCTCCTGCCTCAGCCTCCCTAGTAGCTGGGATTACAGGCATGTGCCAGCACGCCCGGCTAATTTTGTATTTTTAGTAGAGACGAGGTTTCTCTATGTTGGTCAGGCTGGTCTCGAACTCCCTACCTCAGGTGATCCGCCTGCCTTGGCGTCCCAAAGTGCTGGGATTACAGACATGAGCCACCACGCCTGGCCATCAGATAGCTCTTTTAGACAAAGAGGTTGACAAAAATACCGCTATTCTTTCCATAATAATTGGAGTCTTTCTGGACTTAATTGTGCAATTTCTTCTGCTTCTTTATATGTAGATATAGGAGCAAATTTCAGTTTACAGATACTGAAATTCATATGGGAATATAATTTGTATCTTGTGTAGATTGTTTGCATGATATAACAAGGTCCTTTTGAATTTGGTGATTTGTTAGGTTTTGCATTATTTAAATATTTCTCAAAATAAGTATGTTAATTCAAAATGTATATTTTCTTCAATTAGCTGATTTTTGAGATGTATATTTTACGAGATTTATATTTAAAAGAGATAAGCAAACACATCGCTAGTTCCTGATAGAAGGTTCAGTGGATTATACCATCCTATTTGAGTTAAATTGATATGACTCTAAATTGTAAAGGTAAGTTTTCTGGACTGGCTAAAGCTTACAGATTTGAGGGAATAAAGGAGTGGTGTTGTGGATCTTTGAAAGCTGCGTACCAACTGATGTCAATGACAAAGTCGGAAGTCACTGAGATCCTGTTTGTATTTTAGTTCCAAGATCAGGTTTTGAATGTGTTTTGAGTTTTGACAAATAGTTTTAAAATTCGGAAAGTCCTACATTTTATAGTCAGGAACTAGCCAAAGGCAATATTTAGTGTACAGTATACGTGATCAAGACTTTTGTTCTTACATGAGCTTGCTTAATTATTTTCCTACCCAAGAGAAGTGTAAAAAAATCCTTAATTTATAAACATTCCTTTTAATAAAATAGTAAAGCCCTATTATTATTATTAATATTATATGTTAAGCACATTTCATATATCATCTAATTTCTTCAGTTTTTATAAAATGTAAAACTACCATTTTATTGATGAAGAGTTTGGGGCTCAAACATGGTTAAGTAATTTGCTCAAGTCATATACAGGCATATTTTGTTTTATTGTGTTACATTTTATTGTGCTTCACAGATACTATGTTTTTTACAAATTGAAGGTTTGTGGCAACCCTGTATAGAGTATGTGTTTTGGTGCCATTTTTTCAACAGTATATGTCACTTAGTGTCTCTGTGTCATAATTTGCAAATCTCACACTATTTTAAACTTTTTCTTTGTTACAGTATCTGTTAGAGTGATCTGTGATCTTTGATGTTACTAATGTAATTGTTTTGAGGTGCCACAAATTAAGCCCATTGAAGACAGCAAAGCTAATTGATAAATGTGTGTATTCTGATTGCTCCACTGATCAGCCATTCCTCTTTCTCTCCTTGGGCCACCCTATTCCCTGAGACACAGCAAGATTAAAAGTGTGCCAATTAATAATGCTAAAATGGGCTTCAAGTGTTCAAGTGAAAGGAAGAGTCATACCTCCTTTACTTTAAGTCAAAAGCTTTTAGAAATGATTTAGCTTAGTGAGGAAGGCATGTCAAAAGTCAAGATAGGCGAAAAGCTGGGTGTCTTGTGTCAAACATCCAAGTTGTGGAAGCAAAAGAAGTTTTTGAAGGAAATTGAAAGTGTTATTCCAAGGAAAACACAAACAATAAAAAAGTAAAACAGTCTTATTGTAGAGAAAGTGTGAGTGGTCTGGATAGAAGATCAAACCAGCCACAGTATTAGGTGAAAGCCTAATCTAGAACAAAGCCCTAACTCTCTTCGATTATGTGAAGGCTGAGGAAGTTACAGAGAAAATGATTGAAGCTAGCAGAAGTTGGTTCATGAGGCCTAAGGAAAGAAGTAGTCTCCAGAACATAAAAGTATAAGTTGAAGCAGCAAATGTTGCTGTAGAAGCTATAGCAAGTTACCCAGAAGATCTAGCTAAGATGATTGACAAAAGTGGCTACAGCAAACAACGTATGTTCAATGTAGATGAAATGGCCTTCTATTGGAAGAAGATGCTATCTAGGACTTTCATAGCTAGAGCAGAGAAGTCCAATGCCTGATTTCAAAGCCTCAAAGAATAGACTGACTCTTGTTAGAGGCTAAACCAGCTGGTGACTTTAAGTTGAAGCCAATGCCCATTTGCCATTCCAAAAATCCTAGGGCCTCTAAGAATTATGCTGAATCTTCCATGCCTTTGCTTTTTAAACAGAGTAACAAAGTCAGGACGACAGCACATGTGTTTATCACACGGTTTATTGAATATTTTAAACCCACTGTTTTAGACTTGCTGCTTAGAAAAAAAAGATTCCTTTCAAACTATTACAGCTCCTTGACAATGCACCTGGCCACCCAAGAGCTCTGATGGAGATACACAAGGAGATTCATATTGTTTTCATGTCTGCTAATACAACATGTATTCTATAGCCCATAGATCAAGGAGTAATTTCAACTTTCAAGTTTTATTAACTAAGAAATACATTTTGAGTCTAGGAGCGGTGGCTCCTGCCTGTAATCCCAGCACTTTGGGAGACCAAGGCAGTTGGATCACCTGAGGTCAGGAGTTCGAGACCAGCCTGGCCCACATGGTGAAACCCTGTCTGTACTAAAAATACAAAACATTAACTGGGTGTGGTGGCACATGCCTGTAATCCCAGTTACTAGGGAGGCTGAGGCAGGAGAATTGCTTGAACCTGGGGGGTGGAGGTTGCAGTGAGCCGAGATCGTGCCACTGCACTCCAACTTGGGCGACAGAGCAAGACTCCATCTCAGAAAAAAAAAAAAAAAAAAAGAAATACATTTTATGAGGCTATAGCTGTCATACGTAGTGATTCCTCTGATGCATTTGGACAAAATCAATTGGAAGTCTTCTAGAAAAGATTCATCCTTCTAGCTGCCATTAAGAACATTTGTGATCCATGGGAGGAGCTCAGAATATCAACATGGACAAGATATTGGAAGAAGTTGATTCCAGCACTCATGGGTGACTTTGAGGGGTTCAGGACTTTGGAGGAGGAAGTAACTGCAGATGTGGTAGAAATAGCAAGAACTATAATTAGACGTGGGGCCTGAAGATGTGACCGAATTGCTGCAATTACATGATTAAACTTGAACGGATGCGTTGTTTCTTATGGATGAGCAAAAAAAAAAAAAAAAAAAAAAAAAAAAAAAAAAAAAAACTGGTTTCTTGAGATGGAATGTACTCCTGGTAAAGATGCTGTGAACACTGTTGAAGTAATAACAGATTTGGAACATTATATAAACTTAGTTGATAAAGCAACAGCAGGGTTTGAAGGGATTGACTCCAGTTTTGAAAGAAGCTGTACTGTGGGTAAAATGCTATCAAACAGCATTGCATGCCACAGAGAAATCTTTCATTAAAGGAAGAGTCGATCAGTGGGGCAAACTTTATTGTTGTCTTATTTTAAGAAATTGCCACAGCTACCAAAACTTCAGCAATCACCACCTTGATCAGTCAGCAGTCATCAACTTCAAGGCAAGACCCTCCACCAGCAAAAAGATTACATCTCACTGAAGGCTCAGATGATCATTCACATTTTTTTAGCAATGTTTTTAAATTAAGGTGTGTACATAGTTTTTTAGACATAATGTAATTACATATTTGATAGACTGCATTATAGTGTAGACATAACTTTTATGTGCACTGGGAAACAAAATTTGTGTGACTTGCTTTGTGCAATATTTGCTTTATTGCTGTGATCTGGAATTAAACTTGCAGTATCTTCAAGATATGCCTGTAACTAGTGAGTGACAGAGCAAGGATTTGAATTGAAGTATGTGTTACTTCAGAGCCCATTCTTAGTCTGTACCAAGATTATTGTTCATCAGGTAACTCATTGTACTATGTTTTGGTTGTATTATGGGTCAGATCACATTTTCACAGCATGAAAATTCACAAAGCAACTCTACCCATTACCAAGAAAAATTTATATAACTTCATTTTACTCTCTTATCCTAATATCTATAGAATGATTACATTCTCTAATGTTTGATTATGTGATGCTGTCTGTGTAAATGATACTATATAGGATGAAGGATGAATCATGTTTATTCTTAGAAATTTTTGGCACTAGATTGGCTTAGCTATTAAATAGCACATTTGCTACCAGAGTGAGAAATGAATAGCAAGATTTTTTTTTGATTTGTAATCTTACAAATGTTTTTGTTTTTAGTGACTTTCAGCGAAAGAAATCATGGTTTCCCTTAGTAGTTGTGTTATTTTTCTATGGAGGCTATAGCAAAATACCACAAACTGGGTGGCTGACTCAACAGAAATCTATTGTCTCTCAGTTCTGGAGGATAGAAGTCTGAGATCAAGGTGTTGGTTGTTTCTAAGGGGTATGAGGGAGAATCTGTTCCATGCTTCTTTCCTAGCTGCTGGTGGTTTGCTGGCAATCTTTGACATTCCTTGGCTTATAGATCTATCACCTTGATCTCTGCCTTCACATGGAGTTCTTCCTGTGTGCATGTCTGTCTTTGTGTCCAAATGTACCTCTTTATAAGGATACCAGTCACATTGGATTAGGGCCCACCCTAATGATTTTGTTTTAACTTGATTATTTGCAAAGATCCTATCTCCAAATAACGTCACATTCACAGGAGTTGGAGGTTAAGGCTACAACATATTTTGGGAGGAAACAATTCAACCCATAACAGTAGGCAACTTTTCTGAAGATAGATTAACCAGGCGAGGTGGCGGGCACCTGTAGTCCCAGCTACTCGGGAGGCTGAGCCAGGAGAATGGTGTAAACCCGGGAGGCGGAGCTTGCAGTGAGCTGAGATCCGGCCACTGCACTACAGCCTGGGCGACAGAGCCAGACTCCATCTCAAAAAAAAAAAAAAAAAAAAAGATTAAAAAAAAAAAAAGAAAACTCTTTAATACTGGTTATATACATAAGTTTGTTTATCAAAACATTGGAATAATTATATGTGCATACGTCCATAAATGAGTCATGTATGAATATTTGCTTTGGGATAGGACTGACTTGCACTAGTCTGTTCTTATATAAAAACTGTAGGAAGAACAAATAGGAGAACTACTGAAGATGGTTTTCAATAAATTGCGTATGATTGGATGTGAAAATGTATGGAGCAGGTAATGCATGTATAAGATCATTGTAACTGGTGGTATGATGAAGTTGAGATTTAGATGGGCATTTGAGGCCAGAGGGTGCTACAGAAGCAGAAAGAACATGGGGTAAAGTCCTGATATAGGAATAAATATTTTAGGCATAGTGAGCTGTGGTGGTGAAGAAGGCTTTGGGCCCAATTATATTGTCAGGTGATCCTGGGTGAGGCTTTTTAGGGTTAATGCAAGTTTTAGCTATCACAGCTTCAAGAAATTGTTGTATAATTTATTTTTAATTTTATTATGTAGAACATTTGGAATATATCAATGACAAGAAAAACATGACCTCTAATCCTACTACTCATTATTAATATATTCACGTTGATATTCCTGTGTCGAATTCCTGCCATTTTTTTCATTGAGATTATATTACGTAAACAGTTTTCTAAAATAAATCAGTGTCTGTAGTATTGTCTAAATATGTACCTGGATTTGTGACTTAGTGGGTAACAGACCTAATGGTCATTGGTGGTGAGTTGGGTCACCATAACTCCATATACCATTAGGTCAAACCAGCTTTGTCTTGTGTGATTTAGTCCATTGCCTTCAGTCATGTTCTTCCTCCCATCTTTCATATGGCTGTCAAGATCTTTTTAATGATCACTTCACTTTCCTGTCTTCACTCCTTTAGTCAGGATACAGGTTCAGCTTTTTAGCATATAAGTCATCTCCGTTATCTTTCTCATGCCTTTGTCTTTTTATTTGCTGCTTTCCCAAAAAAATACTTGAAATTCTCAGAATATTGTGTGCCCTTTTGTACCTCCCTAACTTTTACCTCTTTCTCCCACTAAGAATGCTTTTTCTCTGCTTGTCTCTCTATTCAGCAGCTACTCATTCTTTAAAGCCAGTTTTTCCTTCATTTTAGTGTCTGTAGTACTTTCTATAAAACTTATTATAGAACTGGTTACAGAGTATTTTAGTAGCCGGTCTTAATCTTAATTTCTTACTAGACTGAGTTATTTGTGCTGCTAGGCATTGTAGAAATTGGAAACCAAAATGAAGAGGAACTTTAGGAGTTTGCAATCTAGTGGAAGACATCCAAGTTTGGTGAGTTGGTGGGGTATGATAATGGAAAGTTGTTGAGAATATACTTGCTTCATGACCCATTAAAACAGAATTGTGCCTGGAAATGTTTATATGGTATCTTAAAATTAATGAATTTTATTTGTTTGCAGGTAGCAGTGGGCCTGCATCACAGGTTGCAGCAGATGTTCTCAATATTTCTATTAAAATTTCCTTATTTCCATATGCAAGAGGAGCCCCAGAGCTGCATCCTTATGGTAGCTACCATGCCATGGTAGGTGATGCTGTACTTTTCCGCATCATCCTTCCTGTCCTAACAGAGGATCTGGGTTAGAATCTAGCTGTTGTTTTTGTAAACAACCTATGGAGAACTGAAATAAGAATGTTTCAGTAATATCTAAATTGTGATTTCTTTGAGGTTATGTTCTATGCCTTGTTATTTTTACACTTGTTCACAGAACCTCTAAATACTGCCTTGCTCATCATAGGCACTTAGCATTGTGATTTTGACTTGTATCTAGTTTTAATGGCTTCTTATTAATTTTTAAGTTGTTAATCTAGTTTCTTATTCTTTCAAATAATAAAGAAGCATGTAACATTAATTTTACTTACAAACAATGTCTTCCAGTAATATTTTATCAGCTTCTCAATTTTATGAAGGAGATTCAACTAGAAACTGATAAAATTCCATATCAGGAGTCAGTGGAACTATTTTATTGTAAAACCTCTGTATTAACAAGAATGAACACTGTAACTAGCAACTAAAGTATTTTTTCTTCATAAAAAATGGAAGTATTTTTCAGAATTCTAGGAAATATCAAAGTAATTTTGGCTGTGGTCATATTACATTTAATGCTATAGAGAATATTTCTAAAATTAACAAAAATATTCTGTAATTTCCTCAGTTATTGCTACTGGTGATGAGGGATGTAAAGTTGGCATGCTTTCATGTTTTGAGCATCATCATTATGCACTTCTGATTTTGCAAGTCAGAAACAATCTTTGTTTTAGTTAAGATAGCTGAGAACATTCTTAGGTAGGGGATCAGGCTTTCATCATTTGTGTATTTATGTAAGTAATATATACAATACAATGAATTGATCAGAGTAACTACATGTATAATTTTTAATAAAAGAATCATACAGTATTTATACATTTCTGTGACTTTTTAAAAGTTTATCAGAATATGGTAGTTTGGGACCAAAAACATAGGTTTTATTTCTGTATAGATCATTTTATTTTGTTATTTTCTGTGACCACTGGTAACAATCATCTTACAGATGTAAGCTGCCATTCACTGGGAGCTTTGGCAAGAGAATTGGCTAGATCAGCAAGCCCATCTCCACTATGGAACAACAACTTGCAGCTCATCTCTATTGATGGTGAGTCAGTGTCATCTTCATACATGAAAGATCATGTTAATGTTATTTTATCTTTGCAGTGTTATCAAACAACAATTTGTCTTAAACTTTGTTTTATGAGACGTTATTGGGATCTTGAACCATGATGCTTCATTACTTGAGCCAAAAGGACAACAAAGAAATCAACACAATGGTGGAAAATAATGCAAGTTATAATTTGTTGTCTATGAATATACTTAAAATTTGTTTGATTAACTTCTATCTGTCATCTCCATTCTCACTCCTTATAACACATGCCAGCTAACTTATAATTCATGACTCTTATTTGAGTACATACACTAGAAAAGAGTCCTATTGATCACATATGTTGTATACTTATTTTAAAACTGTATTACTAGGCCAGGTGCAGTAGCTTATGCCTGTAATCCCAGCACTTTGGGAGGCCAAGGCGGGAAGATCACTTGAGGCCAGGAGTTTCAAACCAGCCTGGCCAACATGTTGAAATCCTGTCTGTACTAAAAACACTTCACTTGGGAGGCTGAGGCACGAGAATCGCTTGAACCTGGGAGGCGGAGGCTGCAGTGAGGTGAGATCGCACCACTGCACTCCAGCCTGGGTGACAGAGCAAGACTGTGTCTCAAAAAAAAAAAAAAAAAAAGTGTATGTTACTGATACCAGGAAATTTCAGCCAAGATTCTCTTCCATTTTCTTTTTTTCTTTTTCTTTTTTTGAGACTGAGTCTCACTCTGTCACCGAGGCTGGAGTGCAGTGGCGCGATCTGGCTCACTGCAAGCTTCACTTCCTGGGTTCACACCATTCTCCTGCCTCAGCCTCCCGAGTAGCCGGGACTACAGGCGCCCACCACCACGCCTGGCTAATTTTTTGTACTTGTAGTAGAGACGGGGTTTCACCGTGTTAGCCAGGATGGTCTTGATCTCCTGACCTCATGATCCGCCTGCCTTGGCCTCCCAAAGTGCTGGGATTACAGGTGTGAGCCACCGCACCCGGCCTCTCTTCCATTTTCAAATAGGTTATTTAGTCGGTCAACAGGTGGCCATTGTTAATGCTTGTTGCAAGTTTGCTATTCCAGAGATACACTGCTTGACTTTTTTTTTTTTTTTTTTTGAGACAGAGTCTCGCTCTGTTGCCCAGGCTGGAGTGCAGTGGCGTGATCTTGGCTCACTACAATCTTAGCCTCCTAGGTTCACGCCATTCTCCTGCCTCAGCCTCCTGAGTGGCTGGGACTATAGGCGCCCACCACCACACCTGGCTAATATTTTGTGTTTTTAGTAGAGACGGGGTTTCACTGTGTTAGCCAGGATGGGCTTGACTTCTATATATTTGATATCATTACAAGAGTCAGTAGTATATCTACATAGCTATCTGCAGTTTAGGGTCAATATCATTTAATAGTATTTAGTAATCATAACTTCATTTTACTGTACTAATTACATTTATAATTTGACCAAATCTTATATAATCATGAAGTATGTATATATATATGTGAGTATATATAAGTAACTTGCTGCAGTCACTTATGTTGCTTTGACCCTCTTTATTCTAGTTGCTTTCACTTGAGTTATCACCATTGTCAGGTTGTCAAAGTAAATTTTCTTTACAGTCTTGCTTTGCTAGTGTCCTGTTTTTTTTTTTTTTTTTGTAATTGTTATTATCTTTCAACTTTTCTTCTTTACAGTATAAACAAATCCCAAGGTCAAAAATTTGTAGCACTGATGCTCACTGAGGTCGAAACTACTTTTAGATATGAGGGAAGAGGATCCTTATCCTACAAGTACATGACCTCACATGATTGTAACTAGCCTAACCATCAATATGAATTGTTTTTGAAAGAGGCTTCTGGCAGCCTTTTCCGTTACCACCCAACATCGTATGTACTTCTTTCATGTTAAACCCCAGTTAAACTGACTAGCTTGTATTCATCCTACCATAATAAGCTATTTTGCACTTTTGTCTTCATTCATATTCTCCTTCTTACCATTATAGGCTTTCCTCTTTGCTCCCTGATAGGTACCAACTTTCATTCAGGATTGAACTTGGTGAACACTTTGAAGTCCTTCTTGACTACTGACCTCTGTCACTGAAATTTCCAAGATATAGATCTCTTCTAGAGCCTATATTTCATTGTTTTTATTTACTTATGTCTTCTTCTTACTAGACTGTAGATTTCTTAAGGGCAAGTACAAAGACTATGTTTTAAATTCATTTTCATGTCCCCAATTTCTAGCATAATACCTGGCAAGAGTAGTTACTTAATGAGCATTTGTGGAATGAATGAATGAATAAGTTAAACAGGAAAGAAAAGGTGATTCTAGCAGTTGGTGTGATAATGGTGATAATGTGAATTCCCAAGTGGAGTGCTGCTACACTTTTCCGGGAATATTCAGTGTGGAAAACAGTATCTTTCCCAAGGTCTCACCATAATTATACTAGTTTCTTGGAGTAAATGTATTATGTGTGTCTGGAATTTTGTTATTTTGAAAAACCAAACATTTATTATTGGAAATTTACCCACAAAATTTATACAGCTGAATTTAAAAATTAATACTAAATTTCAGTAATGAGTATAATGGAGTTTAAGAACTCTGTTACTTTCTCTATGGAGATCTTGTGTTATAATCAGTCTAAAGCTGGAAAAGGACCCTTCTGCTTAAAAATTATGAAGAGTGAATCAAAGGAGGAGCACATTTGTTACCATATTTAAAGTTCCATTTACTTTAATGCTGTGTAATTCTGTGTCATGCAATGCTGATGAAAAAGCTTATAATGGCCAGTATTGTCAGAATGGCACATTCTTACATGGTTCAGTAGTTTACACTTCAAAAAACACTCATTTATCACGTTACCCCTTTAGTAATATATTAGGCTATAAGTTGATTTTATATTTTGTCTATTTACTGAGATTATATTAATTAGAAGTTAAATGTTCTTTGACTATCATTATATTATAGTTTTAACTGAGGAATTACAATGAAGATATTAAAAGGAAGCTTAAGGTTTCTGATATTAACTAGGTTCTGTTAAATGATTTCACTTATTTTAGAATATATAGAAATACACCATGTTAGAATGAGTGGCATATTTACTAAGTAAGTCAAATAAAGTGGGGAGAGGGTGGAGGAGATTGGAAGGAATGAAATTTTCCTTGTTCAAACTGTAAACACTAAAACCTTTAATTTTGTAGGAAGACATTCTATACTCTGGTCATTCAACTTGTATATCCTTAGTCTATTTAGTAGTCAAAAACTTCTAAGTAAGTATATGTGATTTAATTTGTGCTGCTGAAAACAGTGATCAAAATGGCAATAAAAGCCACATAATGAAATAAGAATATTAAAAAAAAAACCACTAAGAATTTTACTGTGTCCCATTCTTCATTCAATTTCTGGCACCCTTCATAATTACAAATCACTTGATTGACTAACTAGACATTCTCAAAGTGAATTATGTATCAGGTTCATTTTTCCTGGTTGATAGTTGACACATGCTGTAACTCTTTCACTTTGTGATACATCAAATTCTTGTAACAGTAATAAGAGATATAATCAGCTCTTTATTTCAGGAAAACTAAATTGCCTTTTCAAAAAATGAAATGCACTTGCTAACATTTTAACAACACAATATAATTCCTGCCTTCGGATTTCAGGGTGGAATCCACAGTGATGATGTTATTTTTCAAATTAAAAAAGTCTTTTGAATGATTTTCTGACAGGCATAAAACTGTTGATATCAGTTCTATAAGCTGCCTGGGCAGTTGCCTGAGCCTAGTTGCAAAACAGTTAGATTTCTGTTCTTATTATTTAAAAAATGCATGATAGAGAAATTGTGCATTTAAAAAACATTTTCCTTGGAAGGAAATGTAGTTTTCCCTAAATATCCAATTTGCAATGAGGCCATGATGTTGCAAACTTAAAAATGTGGAGCATTCTAATGGTTATTAATAGGGAGGGTCTCTTTTTGAGTAGGGAAAAGGGTCCATAGTGACCTGAATCTTGAGTATTTCCATTCGTTAAACCGAATCAAGGGGGTCAACTCTGCTTTCAAATATATTCTGTTCTCTTTTGACTTAATATGAATTCTTCATGCATAACTCTACTGGCAACTGAGTGGTAGAAAATTCCTTTAGCATAACTATATTTTCTTTAATCCCATTTATCTAAACAATTGAAAATAAAATGGGCACTCTTTTTTTTTTTTTAATTGTACTTTAAGTTCTGGGATACATGTGCAGCACATGCAGGTTTGTTACATACGTATGCACGTGCCATGGTGGTTTGCTGCACCTGTTAACCAGTCATCTACGTTAGGCATTTCTCCTCCCTAGCCCCCCACTGCTCGATAGGGCCCTGGTGTGTGATGTTCCTCTCCCTATGTCCATGTGTTCTCATTGTTCATCTCCCACTTATGAGTGAGAACATGCAGTGTTTGGTTTTCTGTTCCTGTGTTAGTTTGCTGAGAATGATGGTTTCCAGCTTCATCCATGTCCCTGCAAAGGACATGAACTCATCCTTTTTTGTGGCTGCATAGTATTCTATGGTGTATATGTGAAAATGGGCACTCTTTAATGTTATTGATATATTAAGAATTGAGAATCCTGCACAAAATTCAGTCATTCCCTTAGTAAAAGTGAAGTCACTTCACTGAGAATTCTCATGCATGGGAATGTAGGGCCTGTGTAAGTGTCATTATGAGATCCTCTTACTAATAAAAAAAAATGTATATGAGAAAGTAATTCTGTGTTTCTCATGAAGGCAGACTTATCAGAAGTTAATGGAAGCTTTGTGTATATAAGGACCATAGAATTGTACTGCTGTACCTACCCCTATGTAAAAGCAGAGTAATTAATACCTCAGAGTTTCAGTGCCTTTCCTCTTACTTTCTTTGTTTTATGAATAAGGTTTTTTCTATTAGAACTAAAATTGTTTTCTTGCTATTTCATTGTCTTTATAAGGATATGTTTTATAAAAAAAAATCCTTATTACCTTTCTGAGTAATATTACCCTTCTGAGTAATATTCTACTGAATTTATGTGAACATATAGGGTAGCAATGTATTATTATACATAGTTGTGTATACATGGCAATTTTTTTCCCTTAGTATTTTGTTCTCTTTAACATGATCTAAAGTTCTTGAATTTATGCTTTGGCTACCTTGAAATTTAATTTTCAATCCCCTAACACTATTTATTTTGTGCTTAGTAGTTAAAATTGCTACTAAACATCTTTTATGGGATTAAAGTCTTATTCCTGATTAGGCAATGAATTATATAAATAATCAGTTATTACATTCATTTACAAATTATGACTAAAATGTTAATCCTCCAAATATGTTTTTAGCAATATAGACCACCCTGGTATAATTGAATTTAAGGAATTAGAAATGGAAAGATAAAGCATCAGTTTAATTAATTAATTAATTAATTAATTTTTCTTTAGGCAGAGTCTCACTCTGTCACCCAGACTGGAGTGCAGTGGCACGGTCTTGATTCACTGCAACCTTTGCTTCCCGGGTTCAAGTGATTCTCCTACCTCAGCCTCCTGAGTAGCTGAAATTATAGGCATGTGCCACCATGCCCAACTAAGTTTTTTTTTTCTTTTTTTCTTTTTTTTGTAGTTTTAGTAGAGACAGGGTCTCACCAAGTTGGCCAAGCTGGTCTTGAACTCCTGATCTCAAGTGATCCACCCACCTTGGCCTCGCAAAGTGCTAGAATTACAGGCGTGAGCCACCATGCCTGATCCAGTTTATTAATTATAGAAAAAACTTTAAGTCTTTTTTTAACTTTAGTAGGTTTTGTGAGAAGACCATAAACTGAACTGGAGCCGTAAAACAATGCCATTCTCCAGTCTAACTTGATACATTCTGCATTTTGACATAGCTGGACATTTGGAATCTAGAGGCATTGTTGTACTTCTTTAGACATACTGAGGTAAACCATGTATGGTAAAATGGGCTTTTGTTGCTGTGACCAGACCATAAGACGTGGGAATGAAAGAACAGCAGGGGAAGGGGGGAGACAGAAAATATTTTTTTGGCCACATAAATTGATTGAATTAGTTTGATTGTTTATGTTGATTAAACAGATTGCTAGGTTGTCTCCATTTGTGATATACAACTTGATGCTTAATTGGTCCCATTGAGCAATTTAGTAATAGGACAGTCATTGAGAGAGGAAATGAAATATCTGCAGATTTCCTTCAGGAAAACTGAAGGAAAATATTTAAGAAGGAATTTCTGGTTTTTGCTTTTCTAAGTAAGTGTGTAAAGGGGTCAGGATGTCCAGTATAAATAAAATCTGCCAGCCTTAACATTCCACAATTTTTACTTTAATCCTTGACACTGATTCTCTCTCCCTTTTTCTGATTGACATGTCAAAGACAATAACATTTGCATTTTTGTAACATGGTCCAAGTGTCTCATATTACATAAATTTATATTGTATTGGTCAATACCAACATTACATTGGTATGCCTATTTTAGTTTTGTATGTTAACACTGACATTTTCTATTCTGATGATATAAGCAGATTTTAAATAGTGTCTGTATATTAATATTTATGGCCCTTTTGAATATTTCTGGTTAAATCCTTCCTTGGCCTGGATTTGATTAGTTCTTTATTTCTCTTATTTAGGCATATGCTAAAAGTTGGAACTACAGATTAATAGGTATGGAGTACAGAATTATGATATCTTTTTATTACATAAATGGTAAAATGGCATAAGTGTATTTTGTATGATTCTAGGCCTCCTTGCTGTTGATGTTATAGATAATATGTAAAATAATTTTTTTAGATCCCCTTTTAATTGGATTCAATGATATTTGGTTTTGATTCTGAGAAATGTATACATTATTTTGCAAAGAGATTCAAGGGACATGGATGTTAACGGTGATAGATGCTGGCTGGAATCAGTCATTTTGGATTGATATCAAAGAAGAACATAAAGAAGGCATTGTTTTAGTTAAAACTAATGGTCTACAGCAACATGTAATAGCATTTAGTACATTCTACTTTTGATGTCTACCTAGTACTTTAAAGCCTCAAATAATATACACTTTTGTTGGTGTATCAGTCAGTATTCTCCAGAGAAACAGAACCAATAAAATACATATATATGCATATACATATGCATATGCATATACATACACATACTCACACACACACATA
The DNA here is from genome assembly GCF_001698545.2 of Rhinopithecus bieti. NCBI lineage: Eukaryota > Metazoa > Chordata > Mammalia > Primates > Cercopithecidae > Rhinopithecus > Rhinopithecus bieti. The sequence goes on from NW_016804667.1 coordinate 403,469, forward strand.
TATGATTTATTTTAAGAAATTGGCTCACACAGTTGTGGGGACTGGCAAGTCTGAAATCTGTAGGGCAGGCTGGCAGGCTGGAAACTCACACAGCAGGTGATGCTGCAAGTCTTAAGGCAGAATTTCTTCTCATCCAGGACCCTCAGTTTTTTCTCTTAAGGCCTTCAACTCATGGGGTAAGATCCACTCACATTATTAAAAGTTAATCTCTTTTACTTAAAGTTAGCTGATTGTAGACGTTAACAACATCTACAGAACACTTCACAGTAACATCTAGGTTAGTGTTTGATTAAATAAGTGGGTACTATAACATAGCCAAATTGAGCCGTAAAACTAACCATCACAGTTGGTCATTCTCTCCCATCCCCCATTATTTATGTCACAAGTCACAGAAATGCCTAATGTCAAACTATGAAACTATCATCAGAGAACATATTAGGCAACTTCCTTGAAATGAAAGCGATCAATTTCAGAGATAATAGCTGGCATCCGTTTGTTCATTAACAAATATTTATTGAATGCTCTGTATATGCCAGTACTGAAAAAGAATGACATGCAAAACTACTTATGGACCCTATTATTTTGTAGTTTGCTGATTAGAGTTGAGGCCTAGGAAAGAGGCAAAATGTTGTTGTTAACCCAATGAAAAAACTGTTTCCCTCTGACTTGCTTCATGTAAATTTTTATTACATAAATCTTATGATAATTGCAATGTATAAAATAGTCAACCTCCTCTTTAAATAATTTATATTTCTTTGATATTGGTATCTAGAGATTTTTGAGAACAGTTTTGGAAAATTTCGAGAGGTTAATTAACTTGCCCACAGTTATACAACCACTAAGTGAAAGAGCAGGAATTCAAACTCAATCTGTCTGAATCTGAAGACCATGATTTTTTCCTATCCCACTCAGATTGTCTCTATATAAAACTTGTTAGCAAGGCTCCTGGATCCCTTGGGACAGCCTCTTGTCTGTGTAAAGAGATTCCTAGACTTCTGTGGATGAAATTTCCTATGATCTCTTTTGGTAACTACAAGTGAGTTTATTTGACTGACTTTGTCTCCCTAGTAGAATGAGAATTATTATGTGAATTATGTGGGTGGAATGAAATGTTTAAAAACTGAGGTTAAGGTAAAATTAATGAAATTAACAACAAAAGAAGAGTAGGTTAAGTAGGTGCTAGGAAAGTATTACAGTATATTCAGGCTTGGGCCAAAAAATGACTAACGTTTAAAGAAATGTGCAGGAGTAAAAGTGTGAGAGAAGGAAGAGAAAAAGAGCAATTTGCATAAGAGGCAAAAGTGTGGATTAATGCCCACCTACTGCCTTTTATTCCTTAATAGAAGTTTAGCATAGAGTGAAATGAATTTGGCCTTAGAGATAGTGGATGTTTCTATTTTGTGTCTGTTCCAAAACATTAAGTCCTTTTGTAGTATGGAAACACTAATAGCTGGGAATAGTTACAGAGATACTTAATGCTTGTCAAAAACAAGTACTCTAATTTTCTAGCCACTTTGTAGCTGGTGATGGGGTTGTGGGGAACTGGGGGTAGGTTACCAGTACTTTATGGTGTATCCACAAAATAGCAGAACCTCTGTCAGCCTTGGTTCTTAAGTGAATATGAAGTAGAAACCCTCATTGATGAATTTTGTGCATGTAGCATAAGTGAGAAATACATTTTTGTTGTACTAAGCCATGGAGATTATGGGATGTTTGTTAACAAACTGTGTAACCCATCTTAACTCTATAGGGACTTAAGTGTTCCTCCCTACCCCTGGCCCTGCTAAACTGTCCTCACACTGCTCATACTAAGTCTTTAATATCCAATCCATCTCTGCATACTTTTTCTTATCAAAAGCCCCCCAGTAGGTGTAAACTCTTTGTAGTCATTCTTATAATTTCTGATATCATTGATGTTATTAGATTAGATATACCTACAGAATAACTCTTTGTTTTTTAGACGGAATCTTGCTGTGTCGCCAGGCTGGAGTGCAGCGGTGCAATCTCAGCTCACAGCAACATCCACCTCCTGGGTTCAAGTGATTCTCCTACCTCAGCCTCCCAAGTAGCTGGAATTACAGGTGCGCCACCACGCCCAGCTAATTTTTGTAATTTTAGTAGAGATGGGGGTTGCACCATGTTGGCCAGGACGGTCTCGATCTCTTGACTTCATGATCCGCCCACCTCGGCCTCCCAAAGTGCTGGGATTACAGGCGTGAGCCACTGTGCCCCGCTGAGTAACTCATTTTTTTGCATGGCTATTACAAATTACTAACAGTTATTCTAATTTTATATTTAAGATTGAGACTTTAAGATTAGGATTTCATATAATTTATTAGGATTATTTGGAAATTCTTCAGAGTATGCTGCCTGGGGACTCGAAAATAATAGCAGGCAGTGTAAAGTCAACTATTTTGAGATGTCTGTTTCTTCTCCAAGATTAAATTATATAATGTGCCAACCCATATAATTATATATTCTACAGCATATTAGAATCCATGCTAGTTTTTATAGTAATTTAGGGCTAATGAAAGTTTCTGTCTTCTAATGAATATGCAACTTTTGACAAATGACCGTAATGTACCATTTGCCTTTTTGTCTTGGCTACCTGTGAGCTCATAGTGAAAATTAGTTTTCACTTTTATTAATTTCCTGATCTATGGTTCCTCATATAATCATGTCCTATATTTGTTCATTTAATTACTGAGTTCCCACTTATCTTTAGTTTTAAATTAACTTTGTATAAAAATATTTTATTTTTTGAGCTCGAGTCTCAAGTATTTTTATTTCTTAGGTCCTGTTAAGTACTTAGTCCCTCCTTTCCCATTTCTCTTTTCTTGCTTTGCAGGAATCTAATGACCATTGAACTGTAGCCATTACTTCAATTACAAATATTTTCTTCACTAATGTCAGACTGTGGGCCTTTGTATATACACTTTTAACAAACTTTTTGGAAGTGCAATACACCTCACAATAACTTCTCAATGCCGAATCATAGTATTTGAAGACATTTTAAACAACAATTAAACTCAACTTATTTACTACCAATAATGCGCATAAGGCAGCTGAAGTGAGGATAACATGAATAGCACAATACATTATGATTGCTGTCTGGTCAACAGTAATAAAAAAAAACTTTCAGTTTTGAGATGTGTCATGATTTCAGAGTTGTTTAAAAAGTTTGTAAGTTACCATTGATAAAATATGAGTTTGCTTCTGCAAATATTCCTTCTTCTCTCCTTCTGGAACTCAAGAGTAAACATATATTAGATTTTCTCACCATTTTATGCATGCTGGTTCCTAGGCTACTCTCTGAGTCATTTTTTTTTTTTTTTTTTTTTTTTTTTTTTCTGATCTGCCTTCCAGTTCACTAGTTCTATCATTTTCTGGATCTGATCTGCTGCAAATGCAATACATTGAGTTTTAAATTTCAATCATTGTGTTTTCATTTCTAGAAATTTCATTTGACTCTTTTTCAAATTACTTTTCCATTTTTTTGTAGTTTCCTATCCCTGCAGATGTTTTCAATTATGCCATTTAATTTTTTAAATACAGCAAGTGTAGTTTTGTAATTTGTATCTGATAATTCTAATATCTGAAGTCTTAATAGGTCTGTTTCAGTTGTCCTGTAATTATGTATATTTTTGCCCATGTTGCTTTGCTTCCTTGTATGCATGGTTATCTTTGTTACTGCCCTTGCAAAATTATTTGGACAGTCCTGGAGGCTTAGAATGAACATACCTTTTAGGAAGAATTTGCATTTGCTTTTGCCAAGGATCTTGGGATCATAACCTGTTCAGTAAATCCTAATGAGGGCCAGGCTGTGGCCAGAGATTTTTAGACAGACTTTTCCCTCCTTTGCCATTTCTCTTTTCTTTCCTCCTCTGCTCCTCTTAGTGTCCAGACAACCTAGTCCTTGGTGTGGGTGGGAAATGAGGATGGCAGGTTTCATTCTAGGTATAGCCCTTTGAGGTCTAACTTAATGCAGAGAGAGTTTTCTATTCTATGTGCCACCTTATGTGGGATCTTGAGCCTTGATTTCTAAATGCCTTGCCTTTGATATTTCAGAATTGAAGCTTAAATTTACCAACTGGCAAATGTCCTTAAGGCAAATTGGCTTAGGTGTTCGATATTCTTCTTACCAGAAAGGTAAACGCTGGGTTTTTTTTAACTTCACCCAGAATTTGGCATGACAGTTCCCCATTGTCAGCTTAGTGCTTTGAGAGATTGCATTTTAAAAAATTCTGCATTTTCAGTTTTCAGCATGAGGGATGGCCTCAACTAGTGGTTTTCAACTGGGGGTGATATTTTCCCCTAGGGAACATTTGATACTGTTTGGAGATATTTTAGTTGTTAGAACTGGGGTTGGGGGAACTACTGTCACCTGTTGGGAAGAGACCAGCAATGCTGTTGATTGTACTATAATGCACGGGCCACCCCCAACGACAAACAAATTACTTAGCCCCAAATATCAATAATGCCAAGGTTCAAATAACCTAACCTTCCATTACTGAAAATAGAAGTTCAAGAAGATAGTTTATAATTTTGAAATTTTTAGGTCTTAATAAATTGTCATACTTTCACAGATTTTATTTCATCCTAAGTAATTTATTTCAAATTTTACATTCCAACTAGAGAAAATTTTCTAAGCCAGTTTTTGTTCTTCATGAGTATTACTATCAAGGTCACATTTTTCATGTACTATGTTTTACCCTGGTACTTGTTGGCAGGGTCAGGACTAAGGTGAGATGAGCAAGGCATTTGCCTCACACAAAATACACAATGAATAAAATGTCAAAACTTTAAATAAAGACAGAATCACTAAAAGTACTTTGCCATATTGGAACCTGAGGCAAAAAGAAAAATAAGTAAAACTATTTAAAATTTTGATATTTTGTTCATCGTAGATTTTTACATTAATTTTGATTGTTTAAAACATTGCATTAAAATATTGTTTAATGTGTTTGCCGAGTTTTTTTTTTTTTGACACCCCCTTAAATTCACACCAATGTGAGTGTCTTGCTTCCTTATTTGATTCTTGCCCTGCTCGTTATTGAGTCATTCTGGTTGAGTAGCTCATACAGGATGGAAAGGCCAGGACTGACACTAGGTTTCATTTCTCAAACAGGACACGTGGAAAGGTTGCTGTTCTAATAAAGGGGTAATGGAAGGTTTGAGGGACAATGGTGCTGATGTTCAAATTTTTGATTATATCCAGTTATACTTTGAGTAAAAACTGTTCAGGGGATCCAGGGTAAAGTTGCAAAGGCCCCATAGGTATATCAACCAAGCAGTAAGAAACTGAGTTGGTAATTCCAATTTAAGAGAACAGTCATATAGGAAGAAGTCCACTGATACATTTAGGGAGGAGGCAAAGCCACTAGGTTTAAGGCCATAGCTATCAGGATTAGGATAATGATTTCCATTAAGGAAGACTGAAAGACCATGGCTTAACATACTGTTCCTAGGAGGAAAAAGTGTAATGTGAACTCATTTATTCTGACTGGAATACAGGAGAGGCAAAGGAAGCCTCAGAAACTTTATGGTGGGCCTGCTTATCACAGGGGAGGAGTGAGACTTGGTAGACACCATGGAAACCAATTGACTGTATTTACCATTCTTGCCTCCTTCCAATTTATCTCTCCTACCTCAATGTGGTGAATGACCAAATGGTAAGATGTACATGAAGTGTGCTTTAAAGCAGTTTAGGTATTTCTTACCTCAGTCAAAATTAACTCAGATACAATGGTAGGACAGAATCTGCAGGTGGAAGGTGGGTACATTGGTGACACTTAGAGGTGGTTGGGGAAACCTGAGGCAGGAGAAAAGAAAAAGTGAGGCTAATGTTGGAAAGTGTTTTGAAGCATTAATTTTAAACTGCTAAAGTAAAAGTCATTTTCTTCTATTAAACCAGTAATATGTGTGTCATCATAAGCACGCATATACTTGCACAGTAGAACAGAGTGACTATTTTTTTGTATTGGTGTTCCCATGCTTTTTATCCCTCGGAGTCTGTCAATTTCAGTTGTACCAAAATTTTATTGTATTTTCCAGTGGCAAAGTGTACATGTGTGTGTGTTTTTGTGTGTGTTTAAACTGTTTTTGAAAGGAAAAATTCTTCTTTATCTTGGCATGCACATTTCTAGAATATGTTCCTGTTTTAGATTTTTAGCACAACTCCACTAAAACCATAACAGGTCACTTTTGAGTTAAGTGTCAAAAATCATGTTAAAACTACCTCTATCTATTTGCATTATAGAGGAAACACTGAAGGCTTCAAAGCAATTGTTAGTGTTGGAATGTCAGAAAAGTAAATGGATGCTGGCAAGCAGATAAGATTCCATGAGAACAGCCCCTTGAGCCTATTTGGTAAAATACTAGAGCTGCAAAGAATGATGGACTTTGCAAGCAGAGCGAGCTACAGCCCTTGAAATACAAAGAAAGAAAAGGAAATAGAAACCAGAAACATCTTTATGGAGACTAGATCTCAGGACTACTCTGAAAGATCTTACTTTTTTCTTTTTAAACAGGTGACAGATACTCATCAGACATATTCCTTCCATTCAAAGAGAGTATTCAACATTAATGATTCTCCATTTTCTTTTTCATGACACATTTATCCTCAGATACCCAAACATCATTTTTGCATATTTATAAAACCAATGACAACTGTAGTATAAAATTTTTGAAATGATGCTGGTGATGATTTTAAAACATTCAGAGTAAACTGATCACATAGAAATGTATTAAGTTAATCAATATTCCTGAGTTGTACTTATGGGCATGAGGCATATTCTAGGAGCCAAGTGATTTGCCTTTTTGATTGTACGTGGTGGGCTTATCTTGGGCTAATTCACATAGGTTGTCTTAGTATCATAAGACACTGACACTGCTTTATTTTTTATTCCTTTCTGTCTCTTATTTAGTTAAAATTTAATTGACATATGTATTTATAATATGTACATTATACAAGTATATGTATATATGTATTTATGATATACTTGTATAATGATCCAATCAGGTTACTTAGTGTATCCATCATCTCATAATCATTTCTTTGTGCTGAGAACTGTCAAAAGCTCTCTTCTGGCTGTTTGTAATAGAGAATACTTTAATGTTAACCATAGTCCCCTTACTGTGTAATAGAACACAAGAACTTACTCCTCTTGTCTAATTGTAACTTTGAACCCATTGACCAACCTCTTCCCATCCTCCATTCACTCCTTCCCCAGATCCCTCTCCAGTTGCTGGTGACCACTGTTCTCTCTGCCTCTATAATTTTTTTGAAGATCCTACATATGAGTGAGATCGTGTGTTATTTGCTTTCTGTATCTGGCTTATTTCACTTAACATGTTGTCCTCCAGGTTCATCCATGTTGTCACAAATGACAGGATTTCATTTTTTTTTTAATAGATGAATGGTATTCCATTATGTATATATGCCATGTTATCTTTATCCATTCATCTGTTGTTGAATACTAAGGTTGATTCTCTATCTTGGCTATTGTAAGTAGTGCTGAAATAAACATGGGAGCGAAGGTATCTGTTTTTTTGTTTTGTTTTTGGGATGGAGTCTTGCTCTTTCACCCAGGCTGGAGTGCAGTGGCGCAATCTCAGCTCACTGCAACCTCCACCTCTCAGGTTCAAGTGATTCTCCTACCTCAGCCTCCTGAGTATCTGGGATTATAGGCTCACACCACCACTTCTGCCTCATTTTTGTATTTTTTGTAGAGATGGGGTTTTGCCACATTGGCCTGGTTGGTCTCGAATTCCTGACCTCAAGTGATCCGCCTGCCTTGGCCTCCCAAAGTGTTGGGATTACAGGCATGAACCACTACACCTGGCCCAGATGTCTTTTTGATATACTGATTTCCTTTCCTTTGGATATACAGTAATCCTCCCTTAACATTGTCTATAAGTTCTTGAAAACTGACTTTAAGTGAAGTGATGTATAATGAAACCAATTTTTACAATGGCTAATTGATATAAACAAGGGACAGTTCCTATGGTATATTTCTGATTATAAAAACATCACTAAACTTCTAAAGACCCACAACACTTCTAATACTAAACATTGAAATAAATGTGAATTATATGTATATTTAAGAAAGATTAATAAAAACAAGATAATTATTTACTCTTTTTTTTTGTGAATCAGTGAGTGACAGTGGTTGTAGTGGCAGTGCATTACATCAAGGAATAAATGTTTGTGAAGAAAATTTACAAGAAGCATTTCCTACAACTGCTTAGTTCAAAAACAGTTACAAATATGGTGGGCATGCTCAACACTTTCATGCAGCATTTGTTTGTTGTACATTTGTGTGATTATTGTATATTTTGTGAATATTTATTTATTTAATTTTTCATTTTTGAAACAGGGTCACACTCCCATCACCCAGGCTGGAGTGCAGTGGTGCAGTTATGACTCACTGCAGCCTCAGCTTCCTGGGTTCAGGTGATCCTCCCATCTGAGCCTCCAAAGTAGCGGGGGACTATAGGCCCATGCCACCATGCATGGCTAATTTTTTGTATTTTTAGTAGAGATGGAGTTTTACCATATTGTCTAGGCAGGTCTTGAACTCCTGAACTCAAGAGATCTGCCTGCCTCAGCCTCCTAAAGTGCTGGGATTATAGGTGTGAGCCATTGTGCCCAGCCGTGACTTTTTATTTAAAATAATTTGTATTCATTAATTCATTCATTTTCCAACCCATTATGCCAGTTCAGGGTTGTATGTGGCTGGAGTCCATCCCTGCAGCTCAGGGCACAAGGAAGGAACTAGCCTTGGACAGTACACCATCCCATTGCAAGGCTCACTGACACCCACACTCACTCAGGCTGGACCATGTAGATATGCCAATTCACCTACCATGGACATTTTTGAGATGTGTGGGGAAACTGGAATAGCCAGAGAAAACCCACACAGACATGAGGAAAATGTGCAATTCCAGACAGACAGTGGCGTAGCTGAGAATCCATTTTTTTTCTTATGTGCCTTTTAATGAAAGGACATTGAATGAAACAATGTTATTAGAGTACCTGCTGTATATCCATTAGTGGGATTGCTGGATCATATGGTAGTTCTATTTTAAGATTTTTAAAGAACCACCATACTGTTTTTTTATAATGACTACTAATTTACAATCCTATCAACAGTGTGTTTCTTTTTTTCCACATCCTTGCCAATACTTGTTTTCTTTTGTCTTTTTGAAAATAGTCACTCTAACTGGAGTGAGGTGGTATCTCATAGTGGTTTTGATTTGCATTTCCCTGCTGATGAGTGATGTTGAGCATTTTTTCATATACCTATTGACCATTTGTATGTTGTCTGTTGAGAAATGTCTATTGAGGTCTTTTGCCCATTTTATTTTATTTTATTTTATTTTATTTATTTATTTTTTTTTGAGGCGGAGTCTCGCTCTGTCGCCCGGACTGGAGTGCAGTGGCCAGATCTCAGCTCACTGCAAGCTCCGCCTCCTGGGTTTACGCCATTCTCCTGCCTCAGCCTCCTGAGTAGCTGGGACTACAGGTGCCCGCCACCTCGCCCGGCTAGTTTTTTTGTATTTTGGTAGAGATGGGGTTTCACCGTGTTAGCCAGGATGGTCTCGATCTCCTGACCTCGTGATCCGCCCGTCTTGGCCTCCCAAAGTGCTGGGATTACAGGCTTGAGCCACCGCGCCCGGCCTTTTTGCCCATTTTAAAATTGAGTTTTGTTGTTGTTGTTAAGTTCCTTATATATTCTGGATATTAACCCCTTGTCAGATGTACAATATGCAAATATTTCCTCCTCTTCTGTAGGAGAATAGGAGAATATTTGTTTCTTCACTCTGTTAATTGTTTCCTTTGCTGTGTAAAAGCATCTTAGTTTGATGTAATCTCATTTGTGTATTTTTGTTTTTGTTGTCTATATGTTTAAGGTCTTATTTAAAAAATTCCTGTCTATCCCAATGCCATACCCATCTCCTCTATATTTTTTTTTCTAATAATTTCATGATTTGGATTTTATAGTTAAGTCTAATCCATTTTGAGCTGATTTTTGTACATGGCGAGTGTATTTGTACATGATGAGTGTATTAGTCCATTTTCATGCTGTTGATAAAGAAATACCTGAGACTGGGCAATTTACAAAATAAAGAGGTTTATTGGACTTAGAGTTCCACATGGCTGGGGAGGCCTCACAATCATAGCAGAAGGCAAGGAGGAGCAAGACACATCTTACCTGGATGGCAGCAGGCAAAAAGAGAGCTTGTGCAGAGAAACTCCCATTTTTAAAACCATCAGATCTCATGAGACCCATTCACTCTCATGAGAACAGCACAGGAAAGACCCACTCCCATGATTCAATCATCTCCCACCAGGTCCCTCCCACAACACGTGGGACTTATGGGAGCTACAAGATGAGATTTGGGTGAGGACACAGAGCCAAACCATATCAATGAGAGGTAGGGATCTATTCTCATTCTTTTACATATGGATATTCAGTTTTCTCATCGTCACTTATTGAAGACATTGTCTTTTTTGTAATGTTTGTTCTTTGCACCTTTGTTGAAAATCAGTTGACTGTAGGTACATAAATTTATTTCTCGACTCTATTCTGTTCCATTGGTTTATTTGTCTGTTTTTATGCCAGTACCAAGCTGTTTTGGTTATTATAGCTTTGTAGTATATTTTGAAGTCAGGTAGTGTGATGCTTCCAGCTTTGTTCTTTAAGCTTAGGATTGCTTTTGCTATTTGGCGTTTTTGGGATTCTATATTAATTTTAGGATTTTTTTCTATTTCCATGAAGAATGTCATTGGTATTTTGATAGATATTGCATTAAACCTGCAGATCACTTTGGGTAGTATGACAATTTTAACAATATTCTTCCAGTCTATGAACATAGGATATCTTTCCATTTGTTTGTGCCCTCTTCAATTTCTTTCATCAGTGCTTTATAGTTTTCAGTGTAGAGATCTTTCACCTCCTTGGTTAAGGTTATTCTTAGGTATCTTACTTTTTGGTAGCTATTTGAAATGGAATTGTTTTCTATTTTTTTTCCCACATAGTTCACCATTAGCGTATAGAAATTATGCTGATTTTTGTATATGGATTTTGTATCCTGCAACTTTACTGAATTCATTTATTCTAACAGTTTTTTTTGGTGGAGTCTTTAGGGTTTTCTATATATAAGATCATGTCATATGCAAAAAGATAGTTTTACTTCCTCCTTTCCGGTTTGCATGCCTTTTATTTCTTTCTCTTGTCTAATTGCTCTACCTGGAACTTCCAGTATTATGTTGAATAGAAGTGGTGAAAGTAGGCATCCTTGTCTTCTTCCTGATATTTTGCATGATGTTAGCCATAGGTTTGTCATATGTGACCTTTATTATGTTTAAGTGTCTTGTATATTTAATTTGTTGAGAGTTTTTAATCATGGAGAGAAGTTGAATTTTGTCAAATGCTTTTCTGCATCTATTGAAAAGATTGTATAGTTTTTGTCTGTCTGTTAATGTGGTATATCACATTTATTGTTTTGTATCTTTAAGATGAATCCCACCTGATCATAATGAATGATCTTTTTAATGTGCTGTTGAATTTAGTTTGCTTGTATCTTTTGAGAATTTTGCATCTATGCTTATGAGGGATATTGGGCTATAGTTTTCTGTTTTATTGTGTTTTCAGTATCTTTTATTTCTTGCTTCTTACAGACTTATTCTGATGTATATATCAACATGTTAACACTGTTTTAAAGTTTCATGTTGTCATGTATATGCTGATTGTTTAAAACTTTTGCCTTTATTGTAGAAGGAAATCTCTCTCTAAGGACTTCTGTTTCTATTTTAATTTTTAAATTTTTTGTATTTATTATTTTAAAAGACAAGTTTTTTCCTCAAATATTTATTTTCACATTGTTTTTTATTTTTTTCTTTTTACCTTCTCTAATGCATTTTTTAACTTATTATTTTATAGTGGCTATAGTTATGCCACAGACATGACCAAAGAGAGAGCTTTGTCACAGATGAGCAAAGGTACGAACTTTATTCCTTCCATTTTTGTTGTCTGAACCTCTCATTCTGTTAAATCTCTTGCTCTAGTAACACATGAGTTAACTTTCCTTAACATACTTTCTGCTTTGCAGATATCATATTTATCATATTTTGGAAAAGATATTGCTTCCTAAAATTACATACCATCCAATTCCTATAGATGCCTGTTTTAAAGTCTGTGTTTTCTGAAACATAGTTTTTGGCTTTTGGACAAGCAGTGACAATGGAGAACCAAGAGTTAGGAGCATCCCACTTTGGAAATGATCTTCCATGTGATATGCCTAGCCTAATATTGCTAATAACGTAGATGGTGGTGAACCTCTTTAAAAATGTTCACAGGAGGTGGACCAATAGAGGTTCTTCAATCAGATTTTTGGTATCGCTTTTACACCAGCTGGATCATAATTTACTTGTTTCCTGGATGATCTACTTCTCTGCCTGGCAGGGTCATAGGATAATCCTTTGGGTATAGGCCTTCCATATAGGCCTTCCTACATCATTTTTCTCATTATTTGAATTAAGAATGTATTTATGGATACCGAGTAAGGAAAATGAAAATCTTACTACTAGGAATCATATGATTTTAAGTATGGAAAATGGGATTTATTTTCATTAAATTGTTTCATGATAACTTGTTTAATGTTAAATTAAGGATGCCTTTATTTTGTTATTTCTTATCTAATTCTTTTTTTTTTTTTTTGAGACGGAGTCTGGCTGTGTCGCCCAGGCTGGAGTGCGGTGGCGTGATCTCGGCTCACTGCAAGCTCCGCCTGCCAGGTTCATGCCATTCTCCTGCCTCAGCCTCCCGAGTACCTGGGACTATAGGCGCCCGCCACCAAGCCTGGCTAATTTTTCTATTTTTAGTAGAGACAGGGTTTCACCGTGTTAGCCAGGATGGTCTCAATCTCCTGACCTTGTGATCTGCCCGCCTCGGCCTCCCAAGGTGCTGGGATTACAGGCGTGAGCCACTGCGCCTGGCTTCTTATCTAATTCTTATTAGGAATTCTTCATTTTAATTGTTGTTGAGTGAATAATATTTTGTCTTAGAAAAGATTTGAGTGTGAAATAAAAAGACTTATTATAGTAAGAAAAATACAAGGTATGGTATTAGAACACCTGGATTGGCATCTTCACTTTATTATTTACTAGCCAAGTAACCTTGGATAAGTCAAATCTTTCTTAGCTTTACTTTCTTCATCTGTAAAATAGGAATGATAGTATTACTTCACAGGGTAATTGTGAGACTCAAATGAGATAATTTTTGTGAGGGTGCTTTATAAAGCAGTATATGATATTATAATTCTAAGTAATAACATATTATTTTACTTGAATACTTGTATACTTTGTTTTCTAAAGGCGATGTGATTTTGTTGTTGTTGCTGCGACACTCGCTCTGTTCCTCAGGCTGGAGTTCAGTGGCGCAATGTCGGCTCATTGCAGCTCTGCCTCCTGGGTTCAAGGGATTCTCGTGCCTCAGCCTCCCAAGTAGCTGGGATTTCAGACAGTTTCACTGTGTTGACCAGGCTGGTCTTGAACTCCTGGCCTCACGTGATCTGCCTACCTTGACCTCGCAAAGTGCTGGGACTACAGGCATGAGCCACTGCGCCTGGCCTAAAGGCTATGTTTTGAGAGGCAGTAAAGTTAAACGACATTGCTTAAGGCCAAATTTTAAGCCTTCCTCTTACTAAAAGTATATCCTAACCTCTTTAAGTCTTACCCTCCTCTTCTGTAAAATGAAAATGATAGTAATATCTATCTCACAGAGTGGTTTGAAGATTAAATCAGCTAATCGATGTAAAGTGCTTACAGTAGTGCTGGGTACATCCAATAAATGTTACCTGTCATCATCATTCTTAGATTAAAAAAGAGAACTCTTTTCCTAAATTAAAATCCATTATTTACCATTTATCTACTAGCTTCCCTGTTGTGAAGTATCAAGGCAATTAATTTAATTTTCCTTAGTGGTGAATATATGTAAATACAATGATATAGTTTTCTTGACTTAAGAAAACTCGTTCATGCTGTACTTATTTCAGAGAGTAGTTATTCCTGATAAATTGTGTGCATACAGCATTTTTGTAAGTTTAATTATGTTTTGAGTACAGCTAGGAAATTCAGAAAATAACTCGTGAAAATAAATCCATTGAATAATAAATGACCCTTTGAAATGTGATCACTCACTAATTTTTTCATTCTTAAAATCAATTTTCACAGTTTAAAAAAGAAATCTGGCTACATTTGTACTCATTAATAATTTGTGAGAATTAATTAATTTATTTTAAAGGAATCACCAAAATGATCAAAGCGTCAGCCTTGAGGGATTAGTTCAAACATGCTGGAGATAACGGATTTAATCAAGTAATTTCTTCAGGTAAAAGCCTAATGTAAGGTAAAGTCTGACTAAGACAAAGACTAGAGTTTTGAAAACACATGCATAACTAAAAGATTGTGTGATTTTTGTTGTGTACTGATAAATTTAGCAAGATCTAGGACAGTGTAATGGTTGAGATTAACTTATAATATTCAGGTTAAAATTTATGCTTTTCTCTTTTCTGTGGAAGCCATGAGTTATACCTTACCATTTGTGGTTCTAGTATGTTTGCTTTCACATTTTGTGTATTAATAATTTGGTGACGTGTACACATAAAAGTAATTAAATAATTGATGATTGCTGCATAATCCAATACTGATTTCAGCCAAAATGTTTCAGTTTTCACTTAACCACGAGTCTGAGGTTTATGGTTTCTGTGGCAACCTGAGGTCAGGTGACCTGGATATGTCCTGCCAAACTGTTCCGGTGGAATAAGTAAGCAGTTTGTAAACAGGATGGCAAAGAATTCTCTCATAAGACTTCAAATTCGAAGAGTATATGAGGTAGCAGGGCAATAGGTCACAGGTCAAAGGTAATAAGCAATTTTGGGCCTGTTCTTTTGTGAAGGCTTTGGCTGCCTTTCAGACTGAGGTCTTGGAAATAGTTCACACACAGGCCTTCTGCCAACAGACTACTGAGAGTTGGCTGAGGCAGGATTCTATTGCACAATCCCCTCCCTCTCTTTCTCTCTCTCTGTCTTGATATCTGAAAGTTACAAAAATGCAAGGAATTTTATAAAAACTAAGTGTACAAAAGATGCAATGAAATAATATATGTTTTAATAAATTTAGAACAACTTTTTTTCTGAGGGACAGTAGTCCAAAATTTGAATTTACGGTAATAAATTCTTGCAAAATTGGTTGCAAAGTATGTTTTAGAAAAGCAGTAAGTATATTAAAATAACGAAGAAGATTAAAATATTGGCAGAAAACTTGGGACAATTGTAGGCTTTTGAGGAGGCGATGTATCTCTGTTCCACCTAAGCCACCAGAGGTAGTCTTTAAACAACCTAATAAGATAGTTTAATTAATGAGCTTATCTATAAGTATATGTTATGATATTTAACTATGTGTGTTGAAGAATACACACAGTTATGAAGAAAAAAGGTAGAGTTAGGCTTTCTCAAAATTTCTTGCCTTACTTTAGATTTATTGCTGCTGTTATTCTTGCTTAGAGTAGGAATTCATTACAGGAGTAGAAATAAATAAAGTGAATGTTAGATTTACCTTCTCTGACATTAGAACTTGGCTTGAAGGACTTTCTTCAGTTCCTTGGTTATTGTATTAGTCTGCCTTACTAGTTTGTTTTCTCTTTCCTGTTTGTAACTACTATGGAGTTACTTCGATCTTGGTCAGTTTTGGCGTCTTTTCACTCCTGGATTGTAATACTTTGTTAATAAAGATGTGAGGCACTGGAAATTCTTAAAGCAGATGATGGAAAGTTGAGAGACAATGAAAAGATGATAAGGGAACCATTCTCAAAAACAAAGTATGAGTCATTAGCCACTTTAACTGTAAATACACTTCTTTGGGATATCAATCATTTACAAAGAAATCACCCAGTTCATTGGGAAAATAAAAACATTCCTAGTGAAAACCAAACCATGCAGTTTGGATCATAACCAGTGAGACCTTGGCTTTCGTTATTTTATCTGTACTAATGAGGATAGGCATAGGTGGGAAGGATGGGACTTTCCAATGTGTTTCATAAAGTCCGATTTCTTCCTTCCTTTTAGAATAGTCAAACTTTTTTTTTCTTTCAAACAGAATTTTCTGGGAATATCTTACTTCATAGGCGGTCTTGTCTTTATCTACTTTCTTCAGTAAACTCTGAAAGAAAAAAACTTCCTGGAAGTTTGGGCAATCATTTGCCATTATTTTCCTTTCCTTGAATTTCTTGATATCATGAGTACTGCTGCAGTATGGGATATTATGTATATTGGTAAGCAGGCTTCTCTTGTATATTTGTTTTTTATTAAACAGAATGACAAGTTCCTTTTCCCTTATTTATTAACTTCCAGCCAGGATGTTGAAAATTGAAAATGGCAGCTCTTAAAATAATATATCTAAAAGTTTGGGCAGATCTTCATTTATTTTCACCATGTAAAAGTTGTCAAAGACAAATTTGAAAATATTTACTCCTTTTTTTTTAAAAAAAAAAATTAAACTTAAAAGTAACCTTAGACAAATCACTGAGCCTTTCTAAACCTGTTTTCTTATATAGTAAATGAAGGATATAACCCAGTATTTAAGGTTTCTTCCAGCTCCAAACTATCATGCGTTTGAACAAATGTTGTTTCTAGGACTGAAGAACTCTCTGCCTTGCTATCAAATTAGGCATTTTCATCATTTTTTCTCAGTGAATGAAATGTTAAAAAGCAAATCAAGACCTTGATGTATGAAATATGCCACAAATCCATTTTAAGAGGGGGCAGTTAGAATTGTATTCCCTTGTTTATCTGTTTCTCTTTGCCACTCAACTACTAGTAAGGTTGTTACCATTGATCCTTCTGCTGCTGCCTCCAACGAGAGGCAAAGACTAGACTGATGAGACTGGCAAGTGAGAAATCTCTAGGGCCTAAAGGCGAGGAACCAGGTATTCCTTGGTGGAACCGGAGATTCATATTACTGGTACAGAAATCTCCACTTAAGAGCCATGACTAGTATGAATATATAAAAGCCTTCAAATCGCCTGCAATCCTAGCACTTTGGGAGACTGAGGTGGGTGGATCACGAGGTCAGGAGATCGAGAGACTATCCTGGCTAAAACGGTGAAACCGTGTCTCTACCAAAAATACAAAAAATTAGCCAGGTGTGGTGGCACATACCTGTAGTCCCAGCTACTGGGGAGGCTGAGGCAGGAGAATTGATTGAACCCAGGAGGGGGAGGCTGTGGTGAGCTAAGATCGCACCAGTGTACTCCAGCCTGGGCAACAGAGCGAGACTCCGTCTCAAGAAAACAAAACAAAACAAAACAAAACAAAACAAAACAAAACAAAACCCCCAAAACAGAAAAAAGGCTTCAAATTGTAGGTGGGAGGCAGGCCCTTAATCTAAATTTGAAATAATGATATTAAAATCTGAGCTTGAGTTTGTCATTTATGACTTCTGTGATTTATTTTTGGACAAACCATTCAACATGTTTGAACCATAGTTTTAATTTGTAAAATGGGATACAGAGCTGATGTAAGGGTACAATGAGTCAATTAATGTGAAAAACCTTTGTAAACTCTGAGGCTTATCACACAGGTTATCTCCTGTTTTTGCTAAGTGCAAAAGTTGTGACTGTTGTACAAAGTAGTTACAGAAAATAACGTTTCCTTTTTTCTGCAACCTAGCAATTTATTATTTATATTTTATATTAACTGACCTACATGTGTAAAAATGAGGTTAGAGTTTTGCTATAATATCGTAATGTGTTTGAATTGAGAACAAGGAAACCTGTATCCACAACATTTCCTTGATATGAATTAATTTCTTTTATTAAAAATGAGGCACCATATAATTAAATAATTCACCTATGGTCACCTTGGCCTTGACTCCCCAGGAAAAGAGATGAAGAGAGTTGCAGGTACTTTCTAGTGAATAATGTATTAATAGGGGGGAGAAAAGAGAAGATTTTAATTTTGGTCAAATTTCTGCTTCAATTAAGATGATTACCAAAATTTTCACTATGTCTGTAATCCAGGTGTTACTCAGACAGTGGTGGGTCCTACTATGTTTGAAACTTGACTTCTTTATCTGTCTTCTGGCATATATGAGTTGACATTTGACTCCTTTCAGTCTCAGCACAATTGCCAGTAATTTTGGTGCACCCCATACCTTTAAAACAGGGTTGTTTCAGGAAATTTATTTCCTTCTTTTCTTCTCCAAGAGTAATAACAGCAGCTTTACTAACTGTCCTTTGCATTATGTGAGAAATAATCTTTAGTGTCACTAATCAAGACTTGTCAGCATAAGAAGTTTAAGAAGTCTATGCATTCTATATGCAAATACATATTTTTCTTCTTCACTACTTAACATTCTATTTTTTAAAATTATACTTTAAGTTCTGGGATATATGTGCAGAATGTGCAGGCTTGTTACATAGGTATACATGTGCCATGGTGGTTTGCTGCAGCCATCAACCTGTCATCTACGTTAGGTATTTCTCCTAATGCTATCCCTCCCCTTGCCCCCAACCCCCAACAGACCCTGGTGTGTGATGTTCCCCTCCATGTGTCCATGTGTTCTCATTGTTCAACTCCCACTTATGAGTGAGAACATGCAGTGTTTGGTTTTCTGTTCCTGTGTTAGTTTGCTGAGAATGATGGTTTCCAGCTTCACCCATGCCCCTGCAAAGGGAATGAACACATCGTTTTTTGTGGCTGCATAGTATTCCATGGTGTATATGTGCCACATTTTCTTTATCCAGTCTATCATTGATGGGCATTTGGGTTGGTTCCAAGTCTTTGCTATTGTGAATACTGCTGCAGTAAACATATGTGTGCCTGCGTCTTTATAGTAGAATGGTTTATAATCTTTTAGGTGTATACCCAGTAATGGATTGCTGGGTCAAATTGTATTTCTAGTTCTAGATCCTTGAGGAATCACCACACTCTCTTCTGCAATGGTTGAACTAATTTATACTCTACCAACAGTGTAATAGCATTCCTATTTTTTCACATCCTCTCCAGCATCTATTGTCTCCTGACTTTTAATGACTGCCTTTCTA
>NW_016804667.1:424791-462643 GCF_001698545.2 Rhinopithecus bieti
TGCTCTTGCTTGTCTAGTTATTCTAATTGTGATGTTAGGTTTTTGATTTCAGATCTTTCCCGCTTTCTCCTGTGGGCATTTAATGCTATAAAGTACCCTCTACACACTGTTTTAAATATGTCCCAGAAATCCTGGTATTTTGTGTCTTTGTTCTCATTGGTTTCAAAGAACATCTTTATTTCTGCCTTCATTTCGTTATGTACCCAGTAGTCATTCAGGAGCAGGTTGTTCAGTTTCCATATAGTTGTACAGTTTTGAGTGAGTTTCTTAATCCTGAGTTCTAATTTGATTGCACTGTGGTCTGAGAGACTGCTTGTTATGATTTCCATTCTTTTGCACATGACGAGGAGTGTTTTACTTTTAATTATGTGGTGAATTTTAGAATTAATGCAATGTGGTGCTGAGAAGAATGTATATTCTGTTGATTTGGGGTGGAGAGTTCTGTAGATGTCTATTAGGTCTACTATGTCCAGAGCTGAGTTCAAGTCCTGAATGTCCTTGTTACTTTTTGTCTCATTTATCTGCCTAATATTAATAGTGGGATGTTAAAGTCTCCCACTATTTTTGTGTGAGAGTCTTAGTCTCTTTGCAGCCCTCTAAGAACTTGCTTTACGAATATGGGTGCTCCTTTATTGGATGCATATATATTTAGGATATTGAACTCTTCCTGTTGCATTGATCCCTTTACCATTATGTAAGCCCTTATTTGTCTTTTCTGATCTTTGTTGGTTTAAAGTCTCTTTATCAGAGACTAGGATTGCAATCCCTGCTTTTTTTTCTTTCCATTTGCTTGGTAAATCTTCCTCCATCCCTTTATTTTGAGCCTATTTGTGTCTTTGCACATGAGATGGGTCTCCTGAATAAAGCACACCAATGGGCCTTGACTCTTTATCCAATTTTCCAGTCTGTGTCTTTTCTTTGGGGTCTTTGGTCCATTTACATTTAAGATTAATATTGTTTTGTGTGAATTTGATCCTGTCATCATGATGCTAGCTGGTTATTTTGCACATTATTTGCAGTTTCTTCATAGTGTTGATGGTCTTTACATTTTGGCATCTTTCTGCAGTGGCTGGTACCAGTTTTTCCTTTCCATGTTTAGTGCTTCCTTCAGGAGCTCTTGTCAGGCAGGCCTGGTGGTGACAAAATCTCTCAGCATTTGCTTGTCTGTAGAAGATTTTATTTCTCCTTTGCTTATGAAGCTTAATTTGGCTGGATGTGAAATTCTGGGTTGAAAATTCTTTTCTTTAAGAATGTTGAATATTGGCCCCCACTCTCTTCTGGCTTGTAGGGTTTCTGCAGAGAGATCTGCTGTTAGTCTGATGGGTTTCCCTTTGTGGGTAACCCGACCTTTCTCTCTGGCTGCCCTTAACATTGTTTCCTCCATTTCAATCTTGGTGAATCTGATGATTATGTGTCTTGGGGTTGCTCTTCTCAAGGAATATCTTTGTGGTGTTCTCTGTATTTCCTAAATTTGAATGTTGGCCTGTCTTGCTAGGTTGGGGAAGTTCTCCTGGATAATATCCTGAAGTGTGTTTTCTAACTTGGTTCCATTCTCCCTGTCACTTTCAGATACACCAATCAAACATAAGTTTGGTCTCTTCACATCGTCCCATATTTCTTGGAGGCTTTGTTCGTTCCTTTTCATTCTTTTTTCTTTAATCGTGTCTTATGCTTTCTTTCATTAAGCTGATCTTCAATCTCTGATATCCTTTCTTCTGCTTGATTGATTCGGCTATCGATACTTGTGTATGCTTCACGAAGTTCTTATGCTGTGTTTTTGAGCTCCATCAGGTCATTTATGTTCTTCTCTAAACTGGTTATTCTAGTTATCATTTCATCTAACCTTTTTTCAAGGTTCTTAGCTTCCTTGCATTGGGTTAGAAGATGCTCCTTTAGCTTGGAGGAGTTTGTTATTACCCATCTTCTGAAGCCTGCCTCTGTCAATTTGTCAAACTCATTCTCCGTCCCATTTTGTTCCCTTGCTGACGAGGAGTTGTGATCCTTTGGAGGAGAAGAGGCATTCTGTTTTTTGGAATTTTCAGCCTTTTGCGCTGTCTTTTCCTTATCTTCATGGATTTATCTACTTTTTATCTTGGATTTTAGTGACCTTCAGATGGGGTTTTTGTGTGGTTGTCCTTTTTGTTGATGGTCATGCTATTTCTTTCTGCTTGTTAATTTTCCTTCAACAGTCAGGCCCCTCTGCTGCAGGTTCTTCTGGAGTTTGCTGGATGTCGACACCAGATCCTGTTTGCCTGAGTGTCACCAGCGGAGTCTGCAGAACAGTAAAGATTGCTACCTGTTCTTTCCTCTGGAAGCTTTGTCCCAGAGGGGCACCTGCCAGATCCCAGCCGGAGCTCTTCTTTATGAGTTGTCTGTCCAACCCTGCTGTCCAACTGTGTCTCCCAGTCAGGAGGCATGGGGTTCAGGGACCCACTTGAGGAGGCAGTGTGTCCCTTAGCAGAGCTCTAGGGCTGTGCTCGGAGATGCGCTGCTCTCTTCAGAGCTGGCAGGCAGGAAGTCTGCTGAAGTTGCACCCACAGCTGCTGCTTCTCCCAAGTACTCTGTCCCAGGGAGATGTGAGTTTGATGTATAAGCCCCTGACTGGGGCTGCTACCTTTCTTTCAGAGATGCCCTACCCAGAGAGAAGGAATCTCGAGAGGCAATCTGGCTACAGTGGCTTTGCCACACTGCCTTGGGCTCCATCCAGTTGGAACTTCCTAGAGGCTTTGTTTACACTGTGAAGGGAATACTGCCTACTCAATCCTCAGTTATGGCAGACGTCCTCCCCGCACCAAGCTCAAGCATACCAGGTCGACTTCAGACTGCTGTGCTGGCAGCGACAATTTCAAGTCAGGGGATCTTAGCTTGCTGGGCTCCATTGGGGTGGGATCCGCTATAGATCACTTGGGCCATGACTTTAGCCCCCTTTCCAGGGGAGTGAATGGTTCTCTCTGGCTGGTGTTCCAGGCACCACTGGGGTATGAAAAAGAAAACCACTTAAGAACAGGCTATACTTCTCTTGAAAAATTTCTTGGAGTTTATAGGATGAAAATCTGGTCCTAGATTAAATACTTTGTAATTCAGATCAAGTCATTCTTCATTCAGTAGAGCCTGTATACTTCCTCTTGTTGAGTAAAAAGGACACTATTAATAAAATAAAATTATGTATTTTTTGTTTGAGCTTTTTAAAATTTCAATGATTAGTCTACTTTTAAAGGAACGTTTCTTTGAGTAATTGAGCATTGTCAATATGTGAAAATGGGACTGTGAGTTTAACAGCTTTTTCAAGTGGATTTGGTGTTCTTCAAAAAGAGCACAATATGGAAGTGTTCATTAACAAAAAAGTGGAGAGTTACCAAAACAAATCTATTTCCAGGCTTCAAAGATGTAAAAGTAAACAACTAATCCTGACTATTAAAAACTAAAATTGTAAACAAACTTTAGTTTTGAGCATGTGGAAACTATTATAGTAATACGAATATGTGTAGTTCAGTTTTTAAATAGGTAGATCACATTTTCTGTTTGATTTATGTGATTTACATGGAATTTAATAGGATCTATATATTACTCAAAATAATAGTGAATGTGAATTTGTCTTTTTAAAGTTCTCTGATTTGTAACATTGAGACCTCAGATACAGTAATGCTTAATTGTCTTTCCATAAATAGAGCGGATTTTAAAACCTCTGCTAGGAGAAATGTCAGTTTATACTGAGTCATCATAGATGAGTAATATTCTAGAATTTCTTTCTTTTGGTTTAGACTTCTTAAATGTTATTTTGTCTAATTTTTCAAACACAGTATATTATATTTTAAGTGTTATGTTGAAGATATATAGTAGCAGTTGTTGCAGAATTTTTTTTCTATAGAAGATCACACATTTCTTGGAATCAAGTTGGATATTTTTCTTTTTGTTAAACATTAAGAATTACTGGGCAGTAACAGCAGACATGGAGATTCTAACATGTATGTCTAAATAGAAGCATTGATTTAGAGGTCCTTTGGAAATTTCCTTTGGAAAATTTAATATATACTTATATATACTTTCACATTCTTTGATGGGGTTATGTATACACTGACAACTTACTAAGTTATTACCAAAACATACAATGTAGAAATAGAATTCAGGGTCCTTTCAGCATCATGCAGTGTGGGCAATTATTTGATATATATTCCCACACATGTGAATATTAGTGTGACTATATATCTTTATGTTTTCTATTTTAATGATTTACACAGTGGAGTCATATCATACATTTGCTTTACTTAAATACATATGCATATAAAGATTTGGCCAAAAAGAAAGAGAAATTAAAATATTTCGCTCAATGAATGTGTGCTGTGGAGTGAATGTGAAATGTAAATCTGCTATTCCTGTCAGTCTCAGTTCTTTTATGTGTGCTAGGCTGAGTGTGTTTCTTGGGTTTAAAGTTATGTATTTTTTTTTTGATATACAGTATGAAATACAAGCCAACTAATTCATCTAGTACACAACCAAAGTAAAAAGATAACTGATATGAGAGAAAGTATGTCAGTCTTCAACATGCCATTGCCTTAAGGGATTTTGACCACATGCAAATTTTTCTTATGTGCTGACTTTAGATCCTAATCTCTAAGAGGCCACTTAAGTGTAGTGAGTTTTTTGGGTTTAATTAAAAATTTTTAATAGTCTGGTAGACTGTGTTAATCTACTTTAAGTCTACTTTAATAAATTTCTTCACCAGTCTGTACCATGATATCTCTTAGATGTACATCTTAGGAAGTCTGAGGAAGCGTAATACTGTGGATGAAATTATCAGCTTTGACATCAGTTCCCTTTCAGCCCTGACCAGTTTCTTTACTGCTGCCACCCTACATTATGTGGGAATTTTTTTTTTTTTTTTTTGAGGCGGAGTCTTGCTCTGTTGCCCAGGCTGGAGTGCGGTGGTGCAATCTCAGCTCACTGCAAGCTCCACCTCCCGGGTTCACACCATTCTCTTACCTCAGCCTCCTGAGTAGCTGGGACTACAGGCACCCGCCACCACGCTTGGCTAATTTTTTTGTATTTTTAGTAGAGATGGAGTTTCACTGTGTTAGCCAGGATAGTCTTGATCTCCTGACCTCGTGATCCACCCACCTCGGCCTCCCAAAGTGCTGGGATTACAGCCATGAGTCACTGCACCTGGCCGGTTGTTTTGCTTTTATATACTTAAATACCAAAATGCTTTCAAAATGCATATTATTTAGTATTATCTGTCATAATTGCTACTCACTAAATAGTTGAGAATTAAATGAGCAATGTAATTATATCTGTGTCACATAGATATAATTGCCACCATTTTAAATATAAAGAAACTGAAGTACAGATGAAGGCAAATGTATCATCTTGGAAATAAAAAATCTGAGTTCATATTATATTTCTGAAATTGTATGATCTTTGGAAAATCCCTTAGTCTCCTTGAGCCTCTGCTTTCTCATCTGTAAAATGGGGATCTTATCTCCCTGAAAGGGTTATTGGGAGAATGGAGTGAAATCATCATGTGGAAATATGTTGAAACTGTAAGTTTCCGTACAAAGATGAAGCCAGAATTATAGTATTCTAATACCCTACCAATTGTAAGACCATCAGTCTAATAACTTTGGAAAAGAGCAATTCAGTGGTCTTTCTACTATTTCTACACAGTCTCAGGTCTGGAGACACTAGGTCTACTTACCACTATGTCTGTATCACATTACTAACATTTATCGTAAAAGCAATTTTGAAAAACTCTTGTTCTCATGAGCCTAAATTTCAAAGATAATTTTCGACCTGTAATATATTATAGATGTCTTTTGAATAATAATTCAAAAAATCTCAGAGAAGGTGGACACAGTGGCACATGCCTCTAGTCCTAGTTACTCAAGAGGCTGAGGAGTGGGGATCGCTTAAGCCCCAAGTTCAAGAACAGCTTTGGCAACATGTCAAGACCTTGTCTCTTTGAATAAAGAAATGCAGATAACGATTTTATTTTCTTATTTTTCCTTCTAGTTGAAACTTATTCAAGTTTGTAAACTACAAAAAGTGGTATGTAATAGGTCACCCACATAGTCTCATTCTTCCTACTTTAACCCAGTTTTCCCCAGAATATGGCATAAAAGTCTTGGTGGCCAATTTGTTTATATCATTCAACTCTTCTGATAAGAAGAATATAAGTAAATGTGATTACATTTAAGTTTTATGGCATACATGTATGACTGATGATGTTACCTGATTATTATTGCTCAGTAACATTGTAAATTTGTAAGAAAAGTACCTACTTCATTCTTTTAAAATTTTCTTCCCTTTCTAATGAGATCTTTGAGGATATTCTGCAATTACATAGTTACATTTTTTGTCTTAAATATCTAATACAATGTATGTTGACATAATGGGATTACACTCAGACATACAACAAACAAAACTAACAAAAATTAAACCATCACAGGAGAAAATGTCAAAAGAAAAGTATATAATGAAGTAAAATTTTAAAAAAAGTTTTGATTAGGATTGTAAAGAACTAACAGGAGGTATCACCAGTGTGTTTCTTACTTGGTGCTTTTCTTTCAGGAAGAGTCTTATCAGCTGAAGAAAGTGGCTCATTTATTTGAACTAAAATCTGATTTCTCTGAAATCAGATTTTGTATTCCCAAGACTCGACTCTACAATGCCAGCACAAACATACATCAGCAGCTGTATAATATCTTTAAAGACTTAGCAAGAAAGTATCAAATAATTACTTATTCCATTTAGAACCTGAGGATGACTACAAAAATCTTACTGGAGTTTTAGGGAGGATGATAATAAGACAAACATACTTTATGAGAAGTATATATAAAACAATAATGTGAATCGATTGATAAGATTGCATTTTATCAGTGAGAGATTCAGGAAAATATCTTCATTATATTCTTCAATAAAAAACTATATAATAGTTTGTATTAACTGTGTAATTGAGTGAATCTGCTGTTAGATTTATCTTTGAGTCTGGCTTATAGGTGCCATTCTAGTAAATTTATTGTTAACTAGTGCATTGCGTGGTGGAAGAAGAAATGTAATATTCCAAATTAGTGATATTTATTTTCTGGTAATACAAAAGACTCAGATTATTCTGTCCTAGTTTCTAAACTCACAGAAATACACTGCTAGTTTAATATTTGGTATTTCCACTATGTATTTTAAATACCTCTAACTTTACATTACTGTTTGTGGTACAATGAAAAGATGAAGAGTCAGAACATCTGGGTTATGGTCTTGGATTTTCTGCTTATTAGTTTTGTATCTCTGATAGTTCCCTGAACTTCTTTGGCCCTTAGTGTTCTCGTTTGTAAAATAGGGCTAATAGTGTTATACTTACTTCTATAACTCATAGGGTTGTTGTGTAGCTTAAATGAGAATTTATGGGGAAATGCCTTGTGAATTATAAAGTACTGTTTAATATACCATCTAAAATACTTTCTTTAGAATAAGAAGGGATATAAAGAAAACAGTACAAATATAAGTTTTTTATTATTATTTCTTTTACATTAATATGAGAGATATCAACCATGCTCTTTATTAGAAAGGGTGAGAACACTCCAGGAAGGTCAACTGTTTTGTCTGTTGTCAGAGGATTAGAAAGAAGTTTAATATGGACCATATATTTCAGGTCATGTATGTCCTTATATTTAAAATTCCCTTCAGATTATAGTCTTGTAATCTTACCTTTTGACCTTGTTTACTTCCTCTGAAAACACTGTGTGTGAGTATGTTTGTGTGGAGTATATATAAAATGCACATATACATTTTGTCTGGATGTAGAAAAATACTGCAGTAGGCATAGCAAGAGCTAGTTCCTTTTGAGAAGACTTCATTCATTCATTTTTTGTGCAGTTATCTGTGCCAGACACAAGTTGTCTTTGCTCCAGTATTTGACCATATTAACTATGAAAACTTGGCCATCAGTTTGTTGGTTACATGGTTATTAATTTCTGTTCTTATTATGTACCTTTTCAGCAGATCCTTGAAGTCTTCATTGGATGTAGATATTGATAAGGGATGTACTCTGTTTTCAGTTTATTACCTTATGTTTAACCATAAATAAGTAAAAAAGGTATAAAAAAGAGACAAAAGTGGTATGTTTCTTGGATGTTCAGCTGCATGTGAGGAAGATCTTCTGGCATTATCTCTATTCAGTCATCTATTTAGTAAGGCCCAATTTATACTGCAGATAGGAAAGATTTTCTAAAAGTGAAGGGAAAAAATCACCATTTATTGTTAATATTATCCATCAATTAGCACATATTTATTGATCATATACTCTAAGCCAGACACTATGCTAGATGTTGAGGATAAAGTAAAAGTGAAAAGAGACATGATTTCTGTCCTTGCTTACAGTCTAGTATAAGAGATAGTTGTTAATCAAATAATTTCACAATTAAGTTTAAAATTAAAACAGCCATAAACACTAAGGAGAGGTATGTGGTCTTAAGAGAACTCACAACATTTGAGAGAAATAGAAAAAGTAATGATGGTACATATTTGAATGATGAAAAGAAGTGGGGAACTACAATTAGTAATCTGTAACATTATTACATGTATCTTATATATCACAGGGTTCTAGTGGTAAGAGTTTTGAAACAATTATGATCGGGAGTAACTATCCCACCCACAATTAGCTAGGTAAACTTAAACAATTTTGATATAATAAAGAATGATTTGAAATCAATTTAAAAAATAACGTTAAACATTAGAGAACAAAACACACAGTTTTACTTCATACACTTAAAATCAGTGGAATAAGTCCATATGCTAAATTATCTCTTTACACATGTCACTTTGTTATATATAGTGTTTCTTTGCCTTGAAAAGTAAGAAAATAAGACTTTGGGAACTAAGAAGCTTGCTAAATAAAATTCTTCCCCTAAGATATTAATGGAAGCATTAAAGCATTAAAATTTATATTATTTCTTNATGATTTGAAATCAATTTAAAAAATAACGTTAAACATTAGAGAACAAAACACACAGTTTTACTTCATACACTTAAAATCAGTGGAATAAGTCCATATGCTAAATTATCTCTTTACACATGTCACTTTGTTATATATAGTGTTTCTTTGCCTTGAAAAGTAAGAAAATAAGACTTTGGGAACTAAGAAGCTTGCTAAATAAAATTCTTCCCCTAAGATATTAATGGAAGCATTAAAGCATTAAAAATTTATATTATTTCTTATCGATGTTTTTACTTTTGTTGAAATTTAACCTTATAGAGGGAACCCATTAATTTCACTTTAAATTTTGCTTTGTTACATGGACTATTTATACAGTATTTTTATTCTTATAAGCAGAGCTTATTCTGTTTATTCTTATAAGCAGAGCTTATAAGAAATTTAAAACATTTTTAAAAAGGATATTTTGGTTTCATGAAACAAAAGTATTTTTCTTTTCTTCATTTCTTTCTTTTTTTTTCTTATTTATTTATTTATTTATTTATTATTATACTTTAAGTTCTAGGGTACATGTGCGTAACGTGCAGGTTTGTTACATATGTATACTTGTGCCATGTTGGTGTGCTGCACCCATCAACTCGTCAGCACCCATCAATTCATACATTTATGTCATGTATAACTCCTAATGCAATCCCTTCCCCCTCCCTCCTCCCCATGATAGGCCCCAGTGTGTGATGTTCCCCTTCCCGAGTCCAAGTGATCTCATTGTTCAGTTCCCACCTATGAGTGAGAACATGTGGTGTTTGGTTTTCTGTTCTTGTGATAGTTTGCTAAGAATGATGGTTTCCAGCTGCATCCATGTCCCTACAAAGGATGCAAACTCATCCTTTTTTATGGCTGCATAGTATTCCATGGTGTATATGTGCCACATTTTCTTAATCCAGTCTGTCACAGATGGACATTTGGGTTGAGCAAAGCTTAAATCTCAGCTTGAAGTTCTTTAAAATTAAATGGTTAGCCTTTTTGATTACTAATTATACTGTTGTATAATATTAGATCTGTTTCCTCAAGCATTTAATTCAGTGCGTCAGCAAGAATTGCTCCAACTAAAATGTTTTTCTTAAGTGAAATAAAAGAGATATGTTAATAATACTTAAGTTCTTATTGATTGCTGAATAGCAAGTAATTTATAAATAATGTCAACACTTACATACTCTCAGCCTTTCTCCTAGATTTGCAGAGGAAACTGGCCAGACTTTATGACAGCAGCTTTACTTTATCACTCATAGAGCTCCCTGAATGAATTTCATGTTTAATGGGTGCTGGAGGTAAAAATCCTTTGGCTGATTGGAAGCTGGAGGAATAAAAATGTATGACTTTGAGCTGTATGCTTTAATCATGAGGATAGTGTAGCTTATATTCGTGTTTCCTTTTTATTTTGATTTAGATTTATCAAAGAGTAACAATTCATTGCATGTTTAGTAGTTGGAATGGAATATGCAGCACTGGGTGTTACTAGAAATACCAATTGAAAATATTTTTTCTCCTTTTCCTCTCAATTCTTCGACTTAAAACAAGTGTTCCTATAAGTAGTCCTGTATTTAACATCCAGCAGTATTATGTTGACTTTGAATATATAATAGAACATGAAAGGTAAGTTGTGTTTCAAACTGCATTGTAATTATATACTGAACTACACTGTAATCCTGTCTATCAAATCCTGGTTTATGGTGTTCTCATGAGGGTCAACTATTGTAACTAGAATTAATGAAACATAAAATGCTTTTCCTTTTGGATAGGGGGGATTCTGTTCCCTTGTACTTTACAAGCTTGAATCTCCCCTACGCTAAAATAGTACTTATGTTTAGTAAGAAAAATATTGCCTTATTAAGGTTGGGAAGCTAATTAATTCCAGGAGACATTAAAAAATAATTTTATCTTTTATTTTAGATTCAGGGTTACATGTGCAGGTTTGTTACCTGGGTTTATTGCATCATGCTGAGGTTTGGGATATGATTGATCCTGTCACCCAGGTAATGAGCATAGTACCCAGTAGTTAGCTTTTCAGCTTTTGTCCCCTGCTTTCCCTCTCCCCTCTGGTAGTCCTCAGTGTCTATTGTTACTATCTTTATGTCTATGAGTACCCATTGTTTAGCTCCCACTTATAAGTGAGAATATATAGTGTTTGTTTTTCTGTTCCTGCCTTAATTCACTTAGGATAATGACCTCCTTCTTGTTACAAAGGACTTGATTTTCTTCTTTTTTATGGCTGCATAGTATTACATGGTATGTATATGCCATATTTTCTTTATCCAGATTCACTGTTGGTAGGTAACTAGGTTGATTCCAGGTCTTTGATATTGTGGGTGGTGCTGCAATGAACATACAAGTGCATGTGTCTTTTTGGTAGAACAGTTTATTTTCTTTTGGATATATACCCAGTAATGGGATTGCTAGGTTCAATGGTAATTCTGTTTTAAGATCTTTGAGAAGTCTCCAAACTGCTTTCCACAGTGGCTGAAGTAATTTACATTTTCTCTAACAACGTATAAAAATACCCTTTTCTCGGCAGCCTCACCAGCATCTGTTGTTGTTTTTCTACTCTTCAATAATTGCCATTCTGACTTGTATGAGATGGCATCTCACTGCGGTTTTGATTTGCCTTTCTCTGATGATTAGTGATGTTGAGAATTTTTCATATGTTTGTTGGCTGCTTGTATGTCTACAGGAAACATTTGTTAACTGTTAGGGAAAGTTCTCAAGAGAAACAGAGCCAATAGGATATACAGTCATGTGTTGCTTAATGATGGGGATACTTCCTGAAAAATGTGTCATTAGGTGACTTTGTCCTTGTGTGAACAGAATAGAATATACTTACACAAACCTACATGGTATAGCCTACTACATACCTGAGCTATACGGTTTAGCCTATTGCTCCTAGGCCACAAACCTGTACAGCATGTTAATGTACTTAGTACTGTTGACACTTGTAACACAATGGTAATTATTTGTGTATCTAAATATAGAAAAACTACAATAAAAATACAGCATAAAAGATAAAAAATGGTACACCTATATGGGGCACTTACCGTGAGTGGAGTTTTCAGGACTGGAAGTTGCTCTGGCTGAATGAGTGGTGAGTGAATATGAAAACTTAGGACATTACTGTGTAGTACTGTAGACTTTATAAGCACTGTGCACTTAGGCTATACTAAATTTATAAAGAAATATTTTTCTTCCTTCAACAATAAATTAACCTTTTAAATAAATATTTTAAATAAAGTTGATAAATTAACTTTTTTACTTTATAAACTTTAAAAAAACTTTTGACTCTTTTGTAATAACACTTAGCTTAAAACACATAACACTTAGCTTAAAACATAAACACATTATACAGCTGCACAAAAGTCCTTTATTTCCTTATTCTCTGAGTTTTTTCCCTATTTGTAATTTTTCACTGTTAAAACTATTTTTTATTAAAAACTAAGATACAAACACACATTAGCCTAGTCCTAATCAAGGTTAGGATCATCAATATCATTGTCTTCCATCCCACATCTTGTCCCACTGGCAGGTCTTCAAGGGCAATAACATGCATAGAGCTATCATCTTCTATGATAATAATGCCTTCTTTTGGAATATCTCCTGAAGGACTTGCCTGAGGCTCCTGAAGGAGCTCACTGTAAAATAACAATAAAAAGTCTGGTATTAGTTGATACATAAGCCAGTAACATAGTCATTTATTATCATTATCAAGTATTATGTACTATATATCAGTGGTCCCCAACCTTTTTGGCACCAGGGACCGGTTTTGTGGAAGACAATTACTCTGTGGACCAGGGATGATGGGGCATGGTTTTGAGATAAAACTGTTCCACCTCAGATCATCAGGCATTAGATTCTCATAAGGAGTGTGCAGCCTATATCCCTTGCATGCATAGTTCACAATAGGGTTTGTGCTTCTGTAAGAATCTAATGCCACCGCTGATATGACAGGAGGTGGGGCTCAGGTGATAATGCTTGCTGGCTAACCGCTAACCTCCTGCTTTGCGGCCCAGTTCCTAACGGGCCACGGACTGGTACTGGTCCATGGCTCAGGGTTTGGGGACCCCTGCTGTACATATTTGTATGTAGTACATTATGATGGCTACAGTGTCACTAGGCAATTGGGATTTTTCAGTTCCATATAATCTTTTGAGACCGCAGTCATATATGAGATCCATCATTACCTGAATATTGTTAAGTAGCACCTGACTGTAAGGGACATTTATTCTGAGGAATTAGCAGAGAAGTCCTATGATCTACTCCTTGCAAGATGGAGACCTAGGAAAGCTGGTGGTGTAATGTGATTCTGAATCTGAAGGACTGAGACCCAGGTGAGCTGATGGTGTAAATCCCAGTCCAGCGGCAGGAGAAGACCCATATTCTAGCTCAAACAGGCAGGCAGGAAGCAAAAAGGTGTGAATTCTTCCTTCCTTCACCTTTTGTTTTATTCAGGCCTTCAATTATTTGGATGATGGCCAACCACATTGGGGAGGGCAATGTACTTTACTGAGACTACTGATTCAAATGCTAAACTCATCCAGAAATGCCC
The DNA here is from genome assembly GCF_001698545.2 of Rhinopithecus bieti. Taxonomy (NCBI): domain Eukaryota; kingdom Metazoa; phylum Chordata; class Mammalia; order Primates; family Cercopithecidae; genus Rhinopithecus; species Rhinopithecus bieti. The sequence continues at coordinate 438,309 of NW_016804667.1, forward strand.
TCACAGACACACTCAGAAACAATGTTTAATCTTAGCACCCTGTGGCCCCATTCAAATTGACACATAAAATTGAGCATCACATGAATTTAAGTTGTATGTGTATTTTATGAAAGGTGATAGAGGTCAGGAGTGTCTCAATAATTTTGCCAAAAAAATGAAAAGAAGAGAATTACTGCCATTTCCTGTCATTTGTACCACCATCCGAAATAATTTAACCCAAAACTTTATTACATAATAACAGTTGTGCAGGTCAGTTAGAACAATAATAAACAATCAGACTTCTCTAATCTGGGCATTTCTGTCATGAACGGAGTGATATAACTAAGAGTTGTATGGATGAATAGCACAGAGAAACCTAATTCTTCCACATTCTTTGACTGCATGATAACTTGGAGAGAACACTGAATGAATTGATATTTCTGGCTAATATATAAGTTTTAGATTTTTGTGAATTAAAAACATTAATGTGAACAAAGCTGCAACTTATATAGAGAATCAGTTTTCTGTTCAGAGTCTTGGGATATCTAAAATAAAATAGCTGGAGGATTTTATGTGTTGATTATAAGACCCATTAAAAGTCACAACCACCTAGTAGAAAAGCTTCCATTTTTGAAAAATGAGGTTCTTTGAGAACCATGGATCATTGACTAGCTGATCATGTATTTACTTTATTCTTTCTTTTTCTGTCTTTTCTATGGGCAAGGAGGAGGAGTTAGATGACACTAAGGGAATATGGATTTCAGATGTGCAGAGTTTTGACACTTTGATACAAAGAAATGATTATTCTAAATAACTTATTACATATGCATTTGAAAGAAGAAATGAAACTTGATTAAAAGTTCTAAACTTAAAAGAATTGCAGTGAAATCAGAGACTCTTTAGTTCAGCCTATACGAATGAGGAAACCTAGATAAACAGAACACATAAAGTTAATATAAACTGGTTCTAGAAAGTTAATAAAAACTGCCGTGACCCTGGGTCATGCTATTTTCAGTATTTTATTTAATGTATTTTTAATCGTTCTAACTTACCTATAAGATAAACTCATGTTTGTCTCAATTCATTCTATTTAGAATCTAAGTAAAATAACACATTTTTGAGATATTTTGGTTAGATCTTTGAAAATTAATTGTAAAACATCTCGTAAATTAGGAACTCTACAAGCATATGGTATCATTTTTTTGCTCTAGTTTCTTATTTTCTCAATGTTTTACATATTCATCAAGACTATACATAAGATAGTTGATCCCTTGGGTTTAGCTCTACAGGTATAAAGATTTAAATACAGTTTAATTTCAAAAAGTTATTTAAAAATTTTAAAAAGGAAATACTTCAAAGAAATGAAAATGAAACGTTTAAAATAGGAAATATTACAAATTTTAAATAGGGAAAATTGCAAACATATTGAAAAGCAGACTAACCAATATTAACAATATTTTAACCAGATTTAAAATGTTAAGTATTTTGACGTTTGCTTTATATTTATTTTGTTGTAAAGAAATAAAATTCATAAGGATTCTTGAGTTCCTTCACATCCCATTCTGTCTCATTTTACTTCTTCAGAGATAACCACTTTCCTGAAGTTGGTATGTATTCTTCCTCCAGCTTTATTTATTTGATTGTATATATTTATATTTATGTATTCATAAATTTATATACCTGCTCTACCAGTATGGTATCTGCTAGCCACATGTGGCTATTTAAATTAATTAAAAGAAAACACATTCAGTTTCTTTGGAGTACTAGCCATATTATAAGTGTTTAATATTCTTTAATATCCACATATCGCTAGAGGCAGCTGTATTAGACAATGCAGATACTGAACATTTTCATTATTGCAGAGTGTTCTGGTGTATACTATTGTTTGCATGTTCCTAAACTTATATAAATTGTATCATACTGTACATATTCTGGAGCTTGTTTTTTTTACTCAGCATTATGTTTTTGAGATTTATCTACAGTGATACACATAGTGTTTCATTATATAAATGTGCTGCATTTTATTCACTTATTTACGGATGTTTAGTCTATTTCTAGGTATTAAATGTTAAAACAATGCTGTAAGGAACACTTTTATGCTTGTTCTTTTGCCAGGTATGTGTAAAGGTTTCTTTAGGGTGTGTGCTTGTTGGTTGTAATCATTATCAACTTTGCATGATGTAGTCAGTCATTCCCCAAAGTAGCAATACCAATTTATGTTTCACTAGCAGTGGGTAAGATTTCCTTTTCCTCATATACTTGCTTATACGTAATATTATTAGAATATAGTGTGAAATGTTGTTTTGCTTTCATTTGCATTTCCCTAATAGTGAGGATGAGCAACCTTTCATATGTTTATTGTCCATTTACATTTCATTTCTTTTGTTTTTACCTATTTATGAACATGTGCCCTCACAGATACATAGGCAATAGATCATAAAGATGTTGATGTGACTGTAAAATTCAAAAACTGAAAGGTCAGAAGGCACATTCTAAAGAATATGAAAATATATTAATAAAGTAAAATTATCTAGAAACTACTATTTGAGGCTTTAAAACAAACAAAATACACATTTAAATCTTCTTATTCTAAATCAAAATATTTTCTTACAAAGTTTAAAGGGCTTTTTTATTATTATTTAGGTCCAAAAAAAGTTTTAAAATTCACAGCAGAAATAACAGAAAATAAAATGTTCTTCCAATTTCAATATTCTATACAGCACCTCGCTTTCTCCTAATTTTTCCTTAAACTAAAAGGAAACCAGGTAACATTAGTGTGGCAGAGAGTTCACTGTAGATTCAGTGTGATTTTCCTTATCCTGCTTTTCTTCACGTGGTGAATCTAGTTCATTTCTGCTATCTTCCTCCTCACTGGAATCACTGTCCGATCCACATTCCTCCATCCTGACAGACTGATTGTCATGAGAAGCACTTTCACAGGTTTTGTCTGTGGGAACAGCTCCTTTCCGTTGGGGCAAGATAGTAAAAAATGCTTCTTGCCAGTCTTTTGTTTCCAGGTATTCCAGAATAATCTCAAACACATGATTAACTGCCGAAACTTTTCGACTATTCATCTTCACAAAATTTCCAAGCGGGAGCTGTGCGTGATTGATTCCATAATCTGATGCTTGTTTATATGTGAGTCCCTTGTGATGGTTGTGATCTTCTAATCCTCCAATCACATAAGCCTTTGATTCATCTAATTCCTTCAGTATATTAGGTGAATCTGATGTAAGATAAATCAGGTCTTCTTTCTTTATGAGTTCACTATAGTGCTCTGGTTTGATATGGATATCCTTCCAGTTGACCCATCCTTTGTCATTTTCATCCATGTTGTTTTTCAGCTGACCTCCATGGCTTGTCAAGTAAAACTGCACAGGATGCAATGCCTGTCGGTTTTCTGTGTAACATCGTTGAATCTGCTTATGAAGTTTCTTAATGTCCTTTAATACCATCAAGTCATCAAAACTACCGTCAATAATGAGGCGAAGGGTGCTATGAACAACATCTCTTCGAACACGTTTTCTGTCATTTCCGTCTGAGTTTGATTCCATTTGACATTGTCGCTCCAATTTTTTCCTCTACCGTTTTTCTTTCTGCTTTTGTTTGCAGAGTTCCTGTTGCTCTTCCCGTTGTTTCTGTTTTATTAGTTTTTCATTTGTCTTAATTTAGATACTGGTTCACACCCTTCACCTAATCTTGGCTTCTGGCTTTCTTCTTGATGTTCATTTATGCCTTGCTTTTTGTCAACATTAGAAGTTTCAATAAATGCTGGCAACATTTCAGATGACATTATTTGGTGCCTCGAGCTGAGGAGTTGATAGGGAAGTGAAATCTCAGAAAGAAAGCCTTTCTAGGTTGGCCTGGTTACCGCTCACGCTTCCTTCCACAGAAATTTCAATTCCCAGAGGCAGGGGCGGTAGTTACACCGGCTTATCTTTTTACTTGGTTTGTGATGTATGGATGTATAGAGGTTTCAAAACTTACTGTGTAAATATTTTTGGCCTTTCCCTTTAAGACTTCTACTTTTTTGGGTCTTAAGAAAGTTTTCCTATTTTGATGTCATAGGGTTAATTTTCAGTTTTCTTCTAAAATGTTACAATTTTGCTTTCTAGCCTTAAGGTTTAAAAATCCACCTGGAGTTTATTTCGCGAGATGGTCTAATTTTTTTTCCATATGTAACTAATTTTCTCAGTATCATTATGAAAATTATTTATCATTTCCTCAATGATTTGTATTGCCAACTTTCTAGTATAGAGTACCAACAATATTCAGTACCAAATTGCCATATATATGTGGTTCTGTTTCTGGGTTCCCTATTCTGTGTGGTTGATTTGTTTATCTCTATGCCAACATTATGCTGTCTAAATTATCATAGCTTTATAATAGGATGATGGCTGTTAGGATAAATCATTCCACATTGTTCATCTTCTTCAAAAGTATCTTATTTTCAGTCTTTTCTTTTACATGTGAATTATAGGGGTCATATTGTCAAGTTCTGTTAACAACCTTCATGGGATTTCTAGTGGAATTGAATTTATTGAAATAATTTAGTGAGAACAGACATTTTTATGAAACTGAATTTTTTTCATCTACCAACATGGTATATCTTCCCATTCATTTAAATTTCCATTTATGCCTGATGGTAAAGTTTTAGAATTTCCTCTGTAAAAGTTTTACTCAGATTTTGTTAGATATATTCTAGATACATTATGATTTTGTTTCTATTGGAATGAGATGTTTTATTACATTTATGCTTGGGTATTGCCTCTGTGTAGGAATGCTATTAATTTTTTGCATGTTGATCTTATTCCCAGTAACCTTGTTGAATTGTCTCATTAGTTTTGACAGTTTGTAGATTCTCTTGGATCTTCTGTATGATCATATTATTTGTAAATAATAATTTTTATTTTTTCAATTCTTAGACTTTTAAAACTTGTTAGGGGCTGGGCATGGTGTTTCATGCCTGTAATCCCAGCACTTTGGAAGGCTGAGGCAGGCGGATCGCCTGAGGTCAGGAGTTTGAGACCAGCCTGGCCAACATGGTAAACCCCGTGTCTACTAAAAATACAAATTCAGCTGGACATGGTGGCAGGCACCTGTAATCCCAGCTACTTGGGAGGCTGAGGAGGGAGAGTCGCTTGAACCTGGGAGGCAGAGGTTGCAGTGAGCCGAGATTGTACCTTTGCACTCCAGCCTGGGCAACAAGAGCGAGACTTCGTCTCAAAAAAGAAAAAACCCAAAAAGTCCCAAAAAACTGGTTGGGATTTCCTGTATAGGCCTAACTTGAAGCAGTACTAACAAACATTTTTATATTGTTTCTGATTTTAAAGAGAATGCTTTAAAATTCTACTATTAAATATCAGGTTAAGAGAATTTTCTTGTATTCTTAGTTTGCTAAAAGTTTCTTAATATAGTACATAGATGTTGAATTTTTATTCCTGTATCTTTTGAAATGATCTTACGGTTTTTCTCCTAAATATGTTAATATGGCAGCTTACATTACTAGATTTAGCAATGTCAGTCTATCCTTGAATTCCTGGGATAAATCTTACTTGATTATGACACAGTTAAGTAGATATATGTATATAGACATAGACATTTAGATGATATAGATGGACACACTTTGCTTAACTAAATTGATTAAATTCATTAATTTATGTTGGACATTTTCATCTCTGTTAGTAAATGAGCCTGCCTATAGTCTTTTCTTATCCATTTTTGCCATTTTGGGCATTGAGATTATACTAGTTGATACGGTTTAGCTGTGTCCCCACCCAAATCTCAACATGAATTGTATTTCCCAGAATCCCTATGTGTTGTGGGAGGGACCCAGGGGGAGCTAATTGAAACATGGGGGTCGGTCCTTCCCATGCTATTATCATGATAGTGACTAAGTCTCATGAAATATGATGGGTTTATCAGGGTTTTCCATTTTTGCTTCCTCCTCATTTTGTCTTGCTACTGCCATGTAAGAAATGCCTTTCACCACCTGCTATGATTCTGAGAACTCCCCAGTCATGTGGAACTGTAAGTCCAATTAAACCTCTTTTTCTTCGCAGTCTCGGGTATGTGTTTATCAGCAGCATGAAAACAGACTAGTACAGTCAATTTGTACCAGTAGAGTGGGTGTTGCTGAAAAGATACCTGAAAATATGGAAGCAACTTTGGAAATGGGTAACAGGCAGAGATTGGAACAATTTGGAGGGCTCAGAAGAAGACAGGTTTAAAATGTGGGAAAGTTTGGAACCTCCTAGAAATTTGTTGAATGGCTTTGACAAAAATGCTGATAGTGATATGAACAATAAGGTCCAAGCTGAGATGATCTCAGATGGAGATGAGGAACTTGTTGGGAACTGGAGCAAAGGTGACTCTTGTTATGTTTTAACAAAGAGACTGGCAGCATTTCGCCCTTGCCCTAGAGAAATGTGGAACTCTGAACTTGAGAGAGATGATTTGTGGTGTCTGGAAGAAGAAACTTATAAGCAGCAAAGCATTTAAAAGGTGACTTGGGTGCTGTTGAAAGGGAAACAGAGCATAAACGTTCAGAAAATTTGTAGCCTGATGATGCAGTAGAAAAGAAAAACCCATTTTTCTGAGGAGAAATTCAAGCCAGCTGCAGAAACATGCAAATTTAGCAAGGAGCCTAATGTTACTCCCCAAGACTGTGGGGAAAATGTTTCTAGACCATGTCTCCAGGCCATGTCAGAGACCTTCACAGCAGGCCCTCCCATCACAAACCGGGAGGCCTGAAAGAAAAATGTGGTTTTGGGGCCAGGCCCAGGGTCTCCATGCTATGTGCATCCTAGGGACTTGGTGCCTTGTGTCCCAGCCACTCCAGTCATGGCTGAAAGGGGCTGATGTAAAGCTTGGGTTGTGGCTTCAGAGGATGGAAGCCCCAACCTTGGCAGATTCCTAGTGGTAATGAGCCCGCAAGGGCACAGAAGAATTGAGGTTTGGAAACCTCTGCCTAGATTTCAGAAGATGTATGGAAACGCCAGGATATACAGACAAAAGTTTGCTGCAGGGGCGGGGTCCTCATGGAGAACCTCTGCTAGGGCAGCGTGGAAGGGAAATGTGGGGTTGGAGTCTCCACAGAGAGTTCATACTGGGGCATTTCCTAGTGGAGCTGTGAGAAGAGGGGCACCGTCTTCCAGACCCCAGAATGGTAGACCAGTGACAGCTTGCACCATGCATCTGGAAAAGCTGCAGACATGCAATGTTAGCCTGTGAAAGCAGCTGGGAGGGAGGCTGTACCCTGCAAAGCCACAGGGGTGGAGCTGCCCAAGACCATGGGAACACATCTCTTGCATCAGCATGACCTGAATGTGAGACCTGGAGTCAAAGGAGATCATTTAATTTGACTGCCCTGCTGGATTTCAGACTTGCATGGACCCTGTAACTGCTTTGTTTTGGCCAATTTCTTTCATTTGGAACAGCTGTATTTACCCAATACCTGTACCCCCATTGTATTTAGGAAGTAACTAGATTGCTCTTAATTTTACAGGCTCGTAGGCAGAAGGGACTTGCCTTGTCTCAGATGAGAATTTGGACTGTGGACTTTTAGGTTAATGCTGAAATGAGTTAAGACTTTGGGGGACTGTTGGGAAGGCATGATTGGTTTTGAGATATAAGAACATGAGATTTGGAGGAGCCAGGGGCAGAATGATATAGTTTGGCTGTGTCCCTACCGAAATATCAACTTGAATTGTATCTCCCAGAATTCCCGTGTGTTGTGGGAGGGACCTGGGGGAGGTAATTGAATCATGGGGGCTGGTCTTTCCTGTGCTATTCTCATGACAATGACTAAGTTTCACGAGATCTGATGGGTTTATCAGGAGTTTCCGCTTTTGCTTCTTCCTCATTTTCTCTTGCTGCTTCCATGTAAGAAGTGCCTTTTGCCTCCCACCATGATTCTGAGGCCTCCCTAGCCATTTGGAACTGTAAGTTCAATTAATCCTCTTCTTCTTCTCAGTCTTGGGTATGCTTTTATCAGCAGCATGAAAATGGACTAATACGCTAGTCCTATAAGATAAGCTGGATAGCTTTCCCTATTTTTTATTCTTGGAATATCTTGCTTAAAATAGGGGTTACCGGTTTCTTTAAGATTTGGTGATACTTGTCTATAAACAACTTTTGACTGATGTTTTCTTGTGGACATATTTTTGACTGCTGAATTAATTTCTTTGATATCATGAATATGTTCAGGTTTTCTATATTCTTCTTTAGTCAAATTTAGTTTGTTTATACAGAATATTCCAAAAGTCTTAGTGCAGTTTTAAGCTTAAATGACTTCAAGAGTATAAATGACATGGACTTATACAAAAATGATCTGCAATCAATTTAACTTTTTTTGAGTTTTATGGCTTCTGAATAACAAATTTTAATTTTTTGTTCCAATCAGTATTTGCCATAGGGGAACTGAAACAAAAAATTAAAATTAAAAAATTTATTATTAAATTTCTTTATAAGATTTTTTTCCTCCTTTTTGTCTTGTGCGATTTATTTGTTGAGGAAACCAGCTTATTAGTCTGTAAAGTTTCCCACTGTCTTAGGAATTCCTAGACAACCCCCAGATTCAGTGACTCACTAGGAGGACTCACAGGACTCAGCATATAGTCATGCTCATGGCTGTGATTTATTATAGCGAAGGATACAAAGCAGTACCAGTAAAGGGAAAAGGCAAATGGAGCAAAGTCTGGAGGAAACCAGCCACAAGCCTTGAAAAGTCCTCTGTTCATGGAGTCACACAGGATGAACCTAATTCCCTCAGGAACAAGTTGTGACAACACATGTGAAATGTCTACCAGGGAAGCTCACTAGAGACTTTGTGCCCAGGGTGTTTATTAGAGGCTGCTTATCTAGGCATTCTCTGCATGGCATATACAAAATTCCAGACTCTCAAAAAGAGAGGAGGTGTTTAACTTAAACCACATTGTACAAACTGTTTAGGCACAGTGACCTGTCTTAGTAGTTCTGGGACTGGTGGCAACACTTCGAAATCCAAGTTCACAGGGTCAACCTTGCAAACAGTTTGTTCTAAAAAACTTTTCTATTTCAAATTTGGGATTATAGGAATTTTACTTAACATTTTTGGTTTTATGTTTGTGTTTTTTTCCCTCTTATGCTAAAACTGTTGGTTTCTAGTATAATAACATTAATAAAATTAATCTCTTTTAATATCAGTATAACAATACCAATGCTATTGCTAACAATATGGTTACTGGGAAAAAGTTTACAATTTTTTTTATAGTTCTTTTGGTTCTTGCCGTATATCTCACTTAGAATTTATAATCTAATTACTCTGTTTAATGTCACTTGAAATAATTGTTCTTTGTGTTTAAGCTAGCAAGTTGATACATAAGTTAGTTTATTTCATTTTACTTTCAAATTTTGGGAATAGTTTTTAACATTCTTGATTCAGCTTTGCTTTATAATTATGTTAGAAATTTATATAGTTTCAGAGTCAAAACTAGAAAATAAGGTAAATTTGACGAAGTCTAGTTTCTATCCTTCTCTCTTTGCCCTTTTCTCTGCTTTCCCATAGGTAAACAATGTAATTAGCTTTGATTTATCTTTCTTTTGTGTCTGCTTTTAAAATGGAATTAAATTTGTATTGTTTTCCTAGATAAACGCAGGCTTACTATTGACGCTGTCCAGCCCCTAGTTTTGTTCATTTAATAATATTTCTTATAATACACTATAATTTCTTATAATTACACTATAACATTATATATAATTCCTTACTAGCAGCTATTTCTTATCTGGCATGGGATTACCATCATACCATGGGCCCCAAACCTATCTTTAGGTTTTGATTGGTTATAGAAAACTTTTTCCTAACCAGAGCTTTTGGCAGAGAACTGGAAAAAAACAAAACAAAACAAAACAAAACAAAACAAAACAAAAAAACTGCTCTCCTGAGCTAGTGAGTAAATATTTTGTTTTTGCTTTTAATATCCCTTTTAAATTGAATAAGCCATCTTTTGAATATCTGAACTTTTTATTCAGGTACCTCAGTTATTTCATTCTAACTTCACTACTTACATGGGCCCCAAACCACATATCCTGTCCTGACAGATGGACCTTAAAACCTTAGCTACTGACCCCTAAGTTCAGTTTCTACTTTGTATGTTCTTAAGTTGTTATGCTGTCTGCATATATTCTTGTAACTTTGGCTTTGGGTTACCTCTTTGTTTTTGAACTCTGGGTATTTCTAAACTATATACCTTTTTTGGGGTTTATATGTTTTCTAGCATTTCTATGTGTTTGGAGAAAGATCAGTTCACTGTCATGTTGCAAGTAGATCAAATGTATTCACAGGTATACTTCAGAGATATTGCAAGTTCAGCTCCAGACCACTGTAATATTAAATAAAGTGAATATTGTAATAAAGTGAGTCTCACACATTTTTTGGTTTCCCAGTGCATATAAAAGTTTTGTTTACACTGTACTGCAGCCTATTTATATATGTGCAGTAGAATAACATTATGTCTAAAAAAAGCAGTATACATACTTTAATTTAAAAATACATTATTCCTAAAAAATGCTAACGATCATCTGAGCCTTCAGTGAGTTGTAGTCTTTTTGCTGGTAGAGAGTCTTGCCTCAATGTTGATGGCTGCTGACTGATGAAGGTTGTGATTGCTGAAGGTTGGGGTTACTGTGGCAATTTTGAAAAAATAAGACAACAATGAAGTTTACCCCATTGACTGACTCTCCCTTTCAAGAAAAATTTCTCTGTGGCATATGACGCTGTTTGAGAGCATTTTACCCACAAGAGAACTTCTTTCAAAATTGGAGTCAGTTCTCCCAAACCTTGCTGCTGCTTTATCAACTAAGTTTATGAAATATTTCAAATCCGTTGTTGCTCACAACAATGATGCAATGTATATATAATAGCATCTTCACCAGAAGTAGATTCTATTTCAGAAAACCACTTTTGGCAGGGTGGGTGGCTCATGCCTGTAATCTCAGCACTTTGGGAGGCAGAGTTAGGTGGATCACTTGAGGTCGGGAGTTTGAGACCAACCTGGACAACATGGTGAAACCCAGTCTCTACTAAAAATGCAAAAATTAGCTGGTCGTGGTGGTGGACACCTGTAATCCCAGCTACTCAGGCGGCTGAAGCAGGAGAATCACTTGAACCCAGGACACGGAGGTTGCAGTGAGCCCAGATTGCGCCACTGCACTCCAGCCTGGGTGACAGATTAGGACCCTGTCTAAAAACAAAAACCAAACAACAACAACAAAAAACCTTATTTAAAAAAAACTCAGTTTCTTTGCTCATTCATGAGAAGCAGCTCCTCATTTTTTAAAGTTTTATCATAAGATTGCAGCAATTCAGTCACATCTTTTAGACTCTACTTCTAATTATAATTCTTTTGCTATTTCTGTCATACATGCAGTTATTTCTTCCAATGACGTCTTGAACCCCTCAAAGTCATACACGAGGCTTGGAATCAACTTCTTCCAAACTCCTGCTCCTGTTGATATTTTGATCTCCTTTTATGAAACATGGATGTTCTTAATAGCATCTAGAATGGGAAATCCTTTCCAGAAGGCTTTCAATTGACTTTGCCCAGATCCATCAGAGGAATTGGTATCTATGACAGGTATGGCCTTACAAAATGTATTTTTTAATTAATAAGACTTGAGGTAGGGTGTGGGTGGCTCACACCTGTAATCCTAGCACTTTGGGAGGCTGAGGCAGGCAGATTGCCTGAGCTTAGGAGTTCAGGACCAGCCTGACCAACATGGTGAAACCCTGTCTCTACAAACAATACAAAAATTTTCTGGGCATGGTGGCACACACCTGTAGTCCCCGCTACTCAGGAGGCTTTGAGGTCCTCCAATCTCTTGAACCTGGGAGGCAGAGGTTGCAGTGAGCCAAGATTGTGCCAGTGTACTGCAGCCTGGGCAACAGAGCAAGACTCTGTTTACAGAAAAAAAAAATTAATAAGACTTGAAAGTCAAAATTACTCCTTGATCTATGGGCTGCAGAATGGATGTTGTATTAGCAGTCAAGAAAACAATGTGAATCTTTTTGTCATCTCCATCAGAGCTCTTGGATGATCAGGTGCATTGTTAATGAGCAGTACTATTTTGAGAGGAATCTTTTTTTTTTTTCTGAGCAATAAGTCTAATTGAAAGGCTTAAAATATTCAGTAAAACATGCAGTAAACAGATGTACTGTCATCTAAGTGTTGTTGTTCCATTTATAGAGCACAAGCACAAAAGATTTAGCATAATTCTTAAGGGCCCTAGGGTTTTGGAATAGCAAATGAGCATTGGCTCCAACATAAAATCACCAGCTGCATTAGCCCCTAACAAGAGTCAGTCTGTCCTTTGAAGCTTTAAAGTCAGACATTGACGTCTCCTCTCTAGCTGTGAAAGACCCAGGTGTTATCTTCTTCCAATAGAAGACTGTTTCATCTACACTGAAAATAGGTTGTTTGGTGTAGCCATCTTTGTCAGTGATCTTAGCTAGATCTTCTGGATAACGTGCTGCAGCTTCTACATCAGCACTTGCTGCTTCACCTTGTGCTTTCCTGAAACCTCATGAACCAACCTCTGCTAGCTTTCAATCTTTCTTTCACAGCTTCTTCACCTCTCTTAACCTTCATAGAATTGAAGAAGATTGGGTTCTTGCTATAGATTAGATTTTGGCTTAAGGGAATGCTGTAGCTGGTTTGATCTTCTATCCAGGCATCTAAAGCTTTCTCTGAATCAGCAATAAGGCTGTTTTGCTTTCTTATCATTCATGCGTTCACAGAAGTAGCACTTTTAATTTCCTTCAAAAACTTTTACTTTACATTTGTAACTTGGCTGTTTGGCACAAGAGGCCTAGCTTTTGGCCTGTCTTAGCTTTCGACGTATTTTCCTCACTAAGCTTAATCATTTCTTGCTTTTGATTGAAAGTGAGAGATGTGAGATTCTTCCTTTCATTGCAATATTTAGAGGCCGTTGTAGGGTTATTCATTGGCCCAATTTCAATATGTTGTGTCTGGGAATAGGGAGGCCCAAGGAGAGAAACAAAGGAACTGCTGGTTGTTGGAGCAGTCAGAATGTGTACATTTATTAAGTTTGCCTATGGGCATGGTTCATGATGCCTCAAAACAATGACAATAGTAACACCATAGATCACTGATCACAGATCACCATACCAGATACAAATAACAGTGAAAAAGTTGGAAATATTGTGAGGATTACTAAATTGTGACCCAGAGACACAAAGTGAGCACATGCTATTGGAAAAATGGTGCTGATAGACTTGTTCGATGCAGGGTTGCCACAAATCTTCAGTTTGTAAAAGCGATATCTACGAAGCTCAGTAAAGTGAAGCACAGTAAAATGAGATATATCTATACTTCTATCACCCATGTGTCATCTGTTTTCTGTAATTGATTGGCTGAAGGAACACACACACATTCATATATTTGAAACAATTTTAAAGGATGTATCTTAAAATTATAACATTTCTTAACAAATCTTTTCCCTTTCTTTCACTTCAAAAGATGACTGATTTTCTGTAATAGTTATTTTAAGGTATATTTCAGCATATTCTCATCCTTTTTTTCTCCTCTCCGCCTTGCTTTTCCTTTTTATTTTTTCTCTAAATCAAAGAAAAATTTACGTAGAGGAACCTAGGTCAACTGATCTTAGTGCTTCTTTCATAAGGGTAATACATATAATCACAAGGCTTTTAGACAACATTATAGTGAATATAAATTCTTTTAAATAAAATAGAAAAAATTACCTAAGTACAATTTGTGGGTACTGGTACAGATTCGTGGGTCAGGGTAGATTTTCAGCCTGTGAAGAGCCTTTTCCCAATTACATTTATTCCTATTTGATTTTGTGTGTTTCTTTTACTTGTGCTCTCTTCTAACTTGTCTCTTCCCTGTTGCTTTCCTTTATGCGCCTCCTCTATTTGCAGTGGAGATGTTTCATTGAAACTGCATCTAGTATTGGGATGCCATAGAGGAACCTTGGTATTTTGTAAATTTCAACTAGATTTTTTTCTTTGTGCTCTTCTGCGAGTTTGAATATAGAAGCAATATTGATATGAAGTAAATAGCTTGGAAGTGTATAAGTCGTAGTTTAATCTTCAGGTCTCTTGAAGAGATCTGTAGTTTTCACAAAAATTCTTCTTTGAGGAGGACACATTTACTTGCAACTTTGCGCCAGAATTAAGAATTTTGTAAAAGTGTAAGAAAAATTGGCCACTTTTAAGTTTCCTTAGGTAAAACTGATAGTAATTTTATTCCTATTTGTTTTTGCTAGCTTTATCATATAAGATGTTTTAGTTAGAGGAAAAAACAAGGCAAGAAAGACTATTAAATCTTTAGACTAAGTAGTTACAAGGAAAGTTAATTTTCAGAATCTCCCAAAATATATTATTGTTATTATTATCTTTTGGTTATAAGAGTTATACTGTTTTAGAAATTTATTTATTTATTTATTTTTTATTTTCCTTTCTTTTCTATTTTACTTTTTTATTATACTTTAAGTTCTAAGGGTACATGTAGGCACAACAGTGGCAGGTCTGTTACAGTATGTATACATGTGGGCCATGTTGGTGTGGCTGGCACCCATTAACTCATATTTACATTAGAGTATATATCTCCCTGATGGCTATCCCTCCCCCCTCCCCACACCACACAACAGGTCCCAGTGTGTGATGTTCCCTACCCTACGTCCAGGTGTTCTCATTGTTCAGTTCCCACCTATGAGTGAGAACATGTGGTGTTTGGTTTTCTGTCCTTGCAATAGTTTGCTTGGAATGATGGTTTCTAGCTTCATCCATGTCCCTACAAAGGACATGAACGCATCCTTTTTTATGGCTGCATAATATTCCATGGTGTATATGTGCCACATTTTTTTAATCCAGTCTATCATTGATGGACATTTGGATTGGTTCCAAGTCTTTGCTATTGTGAATATTGCTGCAGTAAACATACGTGTGCATGTGTCTTTATAGCAGCATGATTTATAATCCTTTGGGTATATACCCAGTAATGGGATGACTGGGTCAAATGGTATTTCTAGTTCTAGATCCTTGAGGAATCGCCACACTGTCTTCCACAATGGTTGAACTAGTTTACACCCCCACCAGCAGTGTGGGACTTATGAGACTTATTCTGTTTTAAAATTAATTAATTAATTGATTAATTTATTATTTCTTTTGTAGGGACTGAGTCTCACTGTGTTGCCCAGGCTGGTCTCAAATTCCTGGCTTCAAGTAATCCTCTTTCCTTGGCCTCTTAAAATGCTGGGATTACAGGCATGAGTCATTGTGCCTGGCCATAAGACTTATTCTCTAAGAAGCTTTGAGGCATAATACTTCTTCACTTATTTTATAAAAGAGCCTGGAGAAAACCCAGTGCCAAAACGGTATATGTGCTATTTAAAGGTGTGCATTGATTGGCAAACTTGAAAATGAGATGTTTTATAATTGACCTTCGATTCAGATGATGAGTTCATGCAGTTCTAGGCATTTGTGGACGTGTTTAATGAAAACATGAGGAATGCATGAAAGCTAGTGAGAATCTCAACTTTGACTTCTCCTGATATTTCAGACTATGGCATTTGCCATCATTTTTCTTTATGCCTTTATTATGTCATTTGTGTCAAAAGTTACATCAACCTGGATTTATGCATATTTATTACATTAAGTATACTTTGAGTATAGTATATAAACTTAAACATGAATTTATAGGTAGCAACAATAAAATATACATCAACTAATAAGAAAAAACAGGGTTTAACAAGATAATTCCAGGTCCTATAGTTGTCACTGTTCCATGATGGGTTGAAATTAAGAGAGAAAGCTCAATTTTCTATCTAATTGAATTTACCAAAGCAGGACCTTTCATCCACATGTTGAAAACAGGAGCATGTCTTTTCTCACAACCTGTAAACCAACCAATGGAAAGATT
The DNA here is from genome assembly GCF_001698545.2 of Rhinopithecus bieti. NCBI lineage: Eukaryota > Metazoa > Chordata > Mammalia > Primates > Cercopithecidae > Rhinopithecus > Rhinopithecus bieti. The sequence goes on from NW_016804667.1 coordinate 454,229, forward strand.
GACAGCTGGGTGAAGAGAATACAACCTTATATTTGGTTTCAGCCAGCCAGAGTTTTAATCACAGCTGTGGTGATGAGGGGAGTGGGAAGATTTGCCTTTCACACAGCAGCTTAAACAAACACAGCATAATATCTCCATTGCTCTCCAAGTCATTTCCTGCTTCCGCATTCTTCATGCACGTCCTTCACGTTGCATTTATGGAAACTCAATCAGAAAGCTAGCTTTTGGGTTATTTTGTTTCTATCATAGTCTATGGGAATGACAAGATAAAGTTACTACTAATCACTGAAGCATGTGGGGAATTAACCGAAAAAAAAGGCCTCTACTGAATATATTACAAAAATTTGAGAAAGGGTTATATTTTAGAAGTCCACTCATTTGGACAGTATTTGAGCCTTTGGGTTTCTTCTCATTCAGCTTTCTCTGTATGCAAGCTGCCTTATTGAAAATCGGAACCATTGAATGCAGATGTTTTCTGTATTCACAGTAAAAAGGAGGCTAAAGCTAATAAATAGAAAGTGACCTGTGTAGCTGCATGTATTCTTTCTTTTGCTGGCAAAGATGTGACTGTCTCTTTATTATACATCCAAGAATGCTGAATCCTATAAAATGATTAGATTCAGGAGAAAAGTTGTTAGGCTTTGAGATACCAAATATGAATATCAATTAACAAGAGCAACAAGAGAAAAAAAATCACAAAAATCGTGGTATGTAAATTAAGAATGGCTGGGAGCAATTACTTTATATGGCAAAGCCAGGAAGACATTAGAAACACTTATATTTCTTTGTTTTCAACTCATGAACAAATGTAGAAAACATGTTATAATGCATAAATTAAAAAGGATACCTATTTCATAATATCCAAGGTAAGGAGACATGGTAGAGGGAGAAGGAAATGATGACAGAAGTCCTTGAATAAAAGCAATTCTGACAAAAAGAGGGTGTGTCCTTCTACAAGGGCCAAGCTATGCCATGTCTCACATGCTGATTTTTTGAGTAGACTTCTTGCAATATATATTTTCCCTGTACTCTAGAGTTTATAGGATGTGGTTCGCTAACATTAACAAAACAGCAGTTTCTTTCCCTCACAGAGAAGCCTGCTTAAGCAAAGCAAGACATAAGCAGCTAGAATACTTTGCTAATTATTTACATGCAGACAAAGATAGATGAAATGTGGGTTTTGTGTTTATTTTATATTACTGTCTGATCTATGAATGAATAAAGGAATAGAAAGTTTCTTACACATTTCACTTTGATTTTATTTACTTGTAGGACATCTAACAATGATACTTGAAAAACAGACACTAAGTCTTAGTTAATTCATTTTTTCCTTCTAATATTACATATAGTGGTATTGAGTTTTCTCTTTATGTTCAAATCATAGGTACGTATGGTAATAATGCCATCTATCTTCTATAACCCGGTCAAGGCTAAAACCTGGTTGTTTGTCTTTTGATGAAAAATCTGTAAACATTTAAGTTTCATTATGGAAACTGCACCCTTTTATGGCTTGCAGCTTAATTAGAATTTTGGAGAGGTTCTCTCTCTATTTGCATTTTCTCCATGCGCTTGGTCTTATTTTCTCAGTAAAAGAATTGTAATTTAATGCTAGATTTGGACATATAGTTCGACTTTCTTTTTCTTAATGAGAAAAGACAAAAATCAAGCATCAGACAAGAGACTAAAATATAACAGAATAAAGTACTGAAAAGAACAGCCACATGTATGTAAACCCTATGGAGATTTTAGCTTAAGTCCATGTAAGTATAATATCATTATTTGCAAAATGCATGATGTTTGAAAGAATCAAAGAAAACCACACCAAATTGTTTAAGTAGTTATTTATGTAATAAATGCTGATTCTATCTTGGATTTTTTGCCATGTAGAAGGAATTTTTCTTGTTTGTTATCTACTAATCTGCTGTCTATTGCTATGGATTTGCTTATTCTGGATATATCACGTAAATGGAACCATACAATATGTGACCTTTGTGTCTACCTTCTTTCACTGAGCATATTTTTGACACACACACACACACACACACACACACACACACACACACACCCCATTACCACAATTTGTTTATCTGATTATCCACTGATGGGCATTTGAGCTATTTTCACTTTTTTTGCTGTTATCAATAATATTGCTATAAACATTCATGTGCAAGTTTTTGTGTGGACATCTTTTCATTTCTGTTAGTCAGATGGTAATTCTGTGTTTAACTTTTTGAGGAACAGCCCAACTGTTTTCCACAGCAGCTGCACCATTTTATGTGCCTACCAGGAAGGTACCAGGGTTCTTATTTCTATACATCCTTGCCAACTTTTTCTTTTTTTGAGATGGAGTCTCGCTCTGGTGCCCAGGCTGAAGTGCAGTGGCATAATCTTGGCTCACTGCAGCCTTCACCTCCTGGGTTCAAGTGATTCTTGGGCCTCACATTAAAGGCACACACCACCATTCCTGTCTAATTTTTGTATTTTTAGTAGATACAGTTTCCCATGTTGACCAGGCTGGTGGTCTTGAACTCCTGGGCTCAAGCGATCATCCACCTTGCCCTCCCAAAGTGCTCGGATTACAGGTATGAGCCACTATGCCTGGCTCTTGCCAACATTTTTAATTTGTTTGATTAAAGGTATCCTAATGGGTATGAAATTGCATTTCCTTAATGACCAGTGATGTTGAACATCTTTTCATGTGCTTATTGGAGATCTGTATATCTCTTTTGGAGAAATGCCTATTTTGCTCGTTTGCCCATTTAAAAATTTGGATTGCTTATCTATTTGTTGTTGAGTTGTAATGATTCTTTATGTATTCTGGATATTAATCCTTTATCAGATATAATTTAAGGGATACTAATTTCATATCAGAATAACTGCAAAATTTTTTTCCCATTCTGTAATATCCTTTCATACACAAATATTTTAATTTTTTATGAAGTCCAACCTATCTATTTTTACTTTTATTGCTCATGCTTTTGTGAAAGTTTAGGAATCCATTTCCAAATCTAAAGTCATGAAGATTTAAGTGTATGGTTTCTTTAGTAGTTCTATAATTGTAGCTTTCATATTTAGGTCATTGATCCATTTGGAGTTTTTTTTTTTTAATAAGGAGTGAGGTAGGAGTCCAACTTTATTGTTTGTGGTTATACATTTGTTCCTGCATCATTTATTAAAGAGACTCTTCTTTCTCTGTTGAATGGCCTTGGCACCCTTGTCAAAAATCAATTCATCATAGATGTTTGGGTTTATTTCTGGACTCTCAAGTTTTATTATGTTGTTCAGTATATCTATTATTATGCCAGTACTATACTGTTTGGGTTATTTTAGCTATGTAGTAAGTTTTGAAATTGGGAATTGTGAGTCTTCCAACCATATGTTACTTTTGAAGTATTGTTTTGGCTATTTGGGGGGTTCTGTGCAGTTCCATGTGAATTTGAGGAACTGTAGATTGATTTGGGTAATATTGTTAGATAACAATATTAAGTCTTACAATTCATGAACATGGGAAATAGTTTCACTTATTTAGGTCTTTTAAAGTTTCTTTCAGCAATGTTTTATAGTTTTCAGTTTATGTCCTTCACCTCCTTCATTAAATGTATTCCTGAGTATTTTGTTCTTTTGGGTGCTATTGTAAATGAAATTGTTTTAAATTTCCTTTTCAGTTTGTTAATTGCTGCTGTATAAAACACAACTGATTTTTGTATGTTGATCTTATACCCTGTAAGTTTGCTGAATTTGCTTATTAGCACTGGTAGGTTTTTTTTGTGGATTCTATGCGATTTTGTCATTTGCAAATAGAAGTAGTTTTACTTATTTGTACTTCTAAAGGTGTCGTAAATTTGGATGCCTTTTATTTCTTTTTCTTGAATCATTCCTTTGATTAGAACTTCCAGTACAGTGTCAAATAGCAGTGGTCAAAGCAGGCATCATGTTTTCTTCCTGATCTTAGGGGAAAGCTTTCATTCTTTCACCATTAGTGTGATGTTAGCTATGGGTTTTTCATAAATGCCCTTTATCATATTAAATAAATTCTTTTCTCTCCTAGTTTGTGAGTGCTTTTTTTTTAATCATGAAAGGATATAGAATTTGGTCAAATACTCTTTCTGCATGTATTGAGATAATCATGTAATATATTACTCCATCCCTTTAATGTGGTGCATTATATTAATTGATTTTCATATCTTCAATCACACTTGGATTCCTGAGTTACACTTCATTTGGTTGTGGTGAATATGTTTTTAAAATGTGCTGTTGGATTTGGTTTGCCAGTATTTTGTTGCAGAATTTTACATCTGTATTAATAAGGGATATTAAGTTATAGTTTTCTTTTGATGTCTTTGTTTGGCTTTAGTATCAGAGTAATGCTGACCTCACAAAATGTGTTAGGAAGTGTTCCCTCTCCTGCTTTATTGGAAAAGTTTGAGAAGGAATGGTGTTAATTCTTATTTTAGTGTTTGGTAGAATTAACCAGTGAAGCCATGTAGCACAGACTTTTCTTTGTTGGGAGGTTTTTGAATACCGAGTCTGTTAAGGTTTTTTCTTTAGATCTGTTAAGATTTTTTACTTCTTAAATCAGTTTTGATAATTTATGTGTTTCTAGGAATTTGTCCATACATCTAGATTACCTAATTTGTTGCTGTACATAGTTCCAAGTAATCTCTTATAATTCTTTTAGTTTCTATAAAGGTCAATACTAATGTCTCTGCATTCTTGTCAGACTTTAGTTATTTTCATCTTTCTTTTTTTATAGTCAGTGTGGCTAAAAGTTTGTTGGTTTAGTTGATGTATTAGTCAGGGTTCTCCAGAGAAACAGAACCAATAGGATATATAGAGATGGATAAGAGGAGATTTATTATGGGAATTGGCTTATGTGATTATGGAAGCCAAGAGGTCCCATGATATACTGTCTGCATGCTGGATAACCAAGAAAGCCAATTGTATAATTCAGTCAAGAGTCTGAAGGCTGGAGAACCAGGGAACTGATGGTATAATTCCAAGTCTGAAACTGAAGTCCTAAGAACCGGGGAGGCTACTAGTGTAAGTCTCAGAGTTTGAAGGCCCCAAAACCAGGAGACTTGATGTCCAAGGGTAGGAGAAGATGAATGTCCTAGCTTGAGAAGAGAGAGGACATTTGCTCTCCCACCTTTTTCTTCAATTTGGGTCTTTAGTAGAATGGAAGATACCTGCCCACATTGAGTAGGGCAGATCTTCTTTACTTTGTTACCTGATTAAAATGCTAATGTCTTCTGGATACACAAAAGTTGACATAAAAAAATTAATCATTACAGTTCATTTAAAAAAAAATATTTTGGTCTCTAGAACTTCGTTCTGTTATCACTTTAGCTAGGAGCGTGGCTATCACCACCACCACCACCACCACCACCATCACTACTAACCCCATAACCACAACCTCCATCAACACCACCATTACCAGGACAACCACCACCACTGCCACTACCACCACCAACACCACCACTCTTATCACCACCATGACCACCACCAACACCACCACTACCACCCTAATCAAACCTCCATCAATACCACCATTACCAGGAACAACTACCACCACTGCCACCACCACTACCACTACCATAACCACAACCACCATAAACACCACCATTACTGGGACTATCACCACCACCACTGTCATCACCAGCATGACTACAACCACCATCAACGCCACCATTACCAGGAACTGCCACCACCACCACCACCACCACTGCTATCACTACCACCACCACCATTCCCATCACCACCATGACTACAACCACTGTCAATACCACCATTACCAGGAACCACCACCACCACCCCCACCACCACTCACCACCACCACCACCACTACCACCATAACCACAACAACCACCAACACCACCATTACCAAGACAACCACCACCACTGCCACCACCACCATCCCTATCACCGCTACTATCACCACCACTCCCATCACCACCATGACCACCACCACTACCATCATCACCACCTCCCTTTTCTTCTCATCCATATGGATTTCTGGCTTGTTTCTAAATGTTTTTGTGACAGTTTACACATAGTAGATAGCCCAAATATTTTTATACTGAACTTCTTGATGAAAACTATGAGTCTGTCTAATTAGGAAAAGCTCAAAAAACAAGAGAAGGAGAGATGGGGCATTTGACATTTAAAGGGAAGTAACTTATTTATACATGTACAGTTTACATTGTCTAGTTTTCTATAACCATTTGGTTCATTTTTTTTAGCAAACAAGAGTCATCTTTATGACAACAATTGCACAAAGTAACACATATGCTCAAATTGGATCTGAAGGGAGTGGTGGCAGGGCCAGTTCTGGGAAATCCAGTTTTCTCCATTTCATAGGTCCTCATCCAGAAGTCACATGGATTGACTGAGAGTCACCCATGGCCATCCTCTTTCATTTTCCTTTTTCAGAAAAGTACAGATTATATTTGCAGGAACATGAAATCATCAGCAACTGGGAAGATCTAGACCAAACATCTGACTGTCCCACCATTTTAAGAATTGTATGTTATTCTAACTGGTGTGAGATGGTATCCCATTGTGGTTTTGATTTGCATTTCTGTGATGTCAAGTGATGATGAGCATTTTTTCATGTGTCTGTTGGCTGTGTAAATGTCTTCTTTTGAGAATGTAACAAACCTGCGCGTTGTGCACATGTACCCTAGAACTTAAAGTATAATAATAATAAAAAAAAGAATTGTATGTTAATGAATACAAATTGGAATGCAAGAGGTAATCTCTTACTGTGGTTAAACTGCCCTTAGAGAACTTCAACACAAGCTCCAAACTTGTACTTGAGACAGGATTTGGTCTTTGTCAGAACTCACGCTAGCAAACAGATAGCTTTTCTGAGCAAAGGCATAATGCTTTTTAGAGTTTTTTTTCCTTTTTCTTTTAATTTTATTAAATTAGGCTGTCTCACTTCTAGTGTGGCTTTGTGTTTCTACGAAACTTTTCTCTAGTCAGCTCTTCAAATACAGGCTTTCCTCAGAGATACTGCAGATTCAGTACCGAACCTCCACGATAAAGGAAGTCACTTAAATCTTTAGACTTCCCAGTGCATATAAAAGTTATGTTTTCACTATATTGTAGTCTATTTTGTGCAATAGCGTTATGCCAAAAAAAGAGTATATATATATACCTTAACTAAAAATACGTTACTCCTAAAAAATGCTAATGATCATCTGAGCCTTCAGCAAATTGTAATCTTTTTGCTGGTGGAGGGTCTTTCCTAGATTTTGATGGCTGCTGACTGATCAGGGTGATGGTGGTTGTAGGTTAAGTGTGGCTGTGGTAATTTCTTTTATTTTATTTTTTATTATATTTTAAGTTCTGGGATACATGTGCAGAGCATGCAGGTTTGTTACATACACTTGCCATGGTGGTTTGGTGCACTCATTAACCCATCATCTACATTAGGTATTTCTCCTAAAGCTATCCCTTCCCTAGTCCTCCAACCTCCGACAGGCCCCAGTGTGTGATGTTCCCCTCCCTGTGTCCATGTGTTGTCATTGTTCAACTCCCACTTATGAGTGAGAATATGTGGTGTTTGGTTTTCTGTTCCTGTGTTAGTTTGCTGAGGATGGTGGTTTCCGGCTTCATCCATGTCACTGCAAAGGACATGAACTCATTCTTTTTTATGGCTGCAGAGTATTCCATGGTGTATATGTACCACATTTTCTTTATGCAGTCTATCATTGATGGACATTTATGTTGGTTCTAAGTCTGCTATTGTGAACAATGCTGCAGTAAACATACGTATGCATGTGTCTTTGTAGTAGAATGATTTATAATCCTTTGGGTATATACCCAGTAATGGAATTGCTGGGTCAAATGATATTTCTGGTTCTAGATCCTTGAGGAACTGCCACACTGTCTTCCACAATGGTTGAACTAATTTACACTCCCACCAGCAGTGTAAAAGTGTTCCTATTTCTCCACATTCTCTCCAGCATGTTGTTTCCTGACTTTTCAATGATTGTCATTCTAACTGGCATGAGATGGTATCTCATTGTGGTTTTGATTTGCATTTCTCTGATGATCAGTGATAATGAGCTTTTCTTCACGTGTTTGTTGGCTGCATAAATGTCTTCTTTTGAGAAGTGTCTGTTCATATCCTTTGCCCACTTTTTGATGGGGTTGTTTTTTTCTTGTAAAATTGTTTAAGTTCCTTGTAGATTCTGGATATTAGCCCTTTATCAGATGGAGAGATTGCAAAAATTTTCTCCCATTCTATAGGTTGTCTGTTCACTCTGATGATAGTTTCTTTTGCTATGCAGAAGCTCTTTAGTTTAATTAGACTCCATTTGTCAAATTTGGCTTTTGTTGTCATTGCTTTTGGTTTTAGTAATGAAGTCTTTGCCCATGCCTATGTCCTGAATGGTATTGCCTAGGTTT
>NW_016804667.1:465579-478030 GCF_001698545.2 Rhinopithecus bieti
TATATGTTTAAGATCGTTAGCTTTTCTTGTTGCATTGATTCCTTTACCAATATGTAATGCCCTTCTTTGTCTCTTTTGATCTTTGTTGGTTTAACGTCTGTTTTATCAGCGACTAGGATTGCAACCCCTGCTTTTTTTTTTTGCTTTCTGTTTGCTTGGTAAATGTTCCTCCATCCCTTTATTTTGAACCTATGTGTGTCTTTGCTTATGAGATGGGTCTCCTGAATACAGCACACTGATGGGTCTTGACTCTTTATTCAATTTGCCAGTCTGTGTCATTTAGCCTGCTTACATTTAAGATTAATATTGTTGTGTGTAAATTTGATCCTGTCATTATGATGCTAGTTGGTTATTTTGCTCGTTAGTTGATGCAGTTTCTTCGTAGTGTCAATGGTCTGTACCATTTGGTAAGTTTTTATAGTGGTTGGTACCAGTTTTTCCTTTCCATGTTTAGTGCTTCCTTCAGGAGCTCTTGTAAGGCAGGCCTGCTGATAACAGAATCTCTCAGCATTTGCTTGTCTGTAAAGGAGTTTATTTCTCCTTCACTTATGAAGCTTAGTTTGACTGGATGTGAAATTCTGAGTTGAAAATTCTTTTCTTTAAGAATGTTGAATCTTGGCCCCCACTCTCTTCTGGCTTGCAGGGTTTCTGCAGAGAGATCTGCTGTTAGTCTGATGGGTTTCCCTTTGTGGGTTACCTGACCTTTCTCTCTGGCTGCCCTTAACATTGTTTCCTTCATTTCAACCTTGGTGAATCTGAGGATTATGTGTCTTGGGGTTGCTCTTCTCGAGGAGTATCTTTGTGATATTCTCTGTATTTCTTGAATTTGAATGTTGGCCTGTCTTGCTAGGTTAGGGAAGTTCTCCTGGGTAATATCCTGAAGTGTTTTCTAACTTGGTTCCATTTTCCTCATCACTTTCAGGTAAACCAATCAAACATAGGTTTGGTCTTTTCACATAGTCCCATATTTCTGGGGTTTTGTTCATTTCTTTTATGCTTTTTTCTCGAATCATGTCTTCACACTTTATTTCGATGAGTTAATCTTCAATCTCTGATATCCTTTCTTCTGCTTAATTGACTCAGCTATTGATAATTGTGTAAGCATCATGAAGTTCTTACGCTGTGTTTTTTAGCTCCATCAGGTCATTTATTTTCTTCTCTAAACTGGTTATTCTAGTTAGCAATTTGTCTAACCTGAGATGCCCTGCCCAGAGATGGGGAATCTAGAGAGGCAGTCTGGCTACAGCAGCTTTGCCAAGCTGCAGTGGGCTCTGCCCAGCTGGAACTTCCCAGAGGCTTTGTTTACACTGTGAGGGGAAAAGTACCTACTTAAGCCTCAGTAATGGTGGACGCCTCTCCCTTTACCAAGCTAGAGCATCCCAGGTTGACTTCAGACTGCTGTGCTTGCAGTGAGAATTTCAAGCCGGTTGATCTTAGATTGCTTGGCTCTGTGGGGGTGGGATCTGCTGAGCTAGACCACTTGGTTTTCTGGCTTTAGCCCCCTTTACAAGGGAGCAAATGGTTCTGTCTTGCTGTGAAATTCCAGGCTCCTCTGGGGTATGAAAAAAAAACGCTTGCAGTTAGTTCAATGTCTGCCCGAATGGCCATCCAGTTTTGTGCTTGAAATCCAGGGCGCTGGTGATGTAGGCACTGGAGGGAATCTCCTGGTCTGTGGGTTGCAAAGACCATGGGAAAAGCATAGTATCTGGGTTGGAGTGCACTGTTCCTCATGCCACAGTCCCTCATGGCTTCCCTTGGCTAGGTGAGGGAGTTCACTGACCCCTTGTGCTTCCTGGGTGAGGTGATGCCCCACCCTGCTTCGGCTCATCCTCTGTGGGCTGCACCCACCGTCTAACCTGTCCCAGTGAGATGAGCCAGGTACCTCAGTTGAAAATGCAGAAATCACCTGCCTCCTGTGTTGATCTCGCTGGAAGCTGCAGACCAGAGCTGTTCCTATTTGGCCATCTTGACAGCCACCCCGGTAATTTCTACAGTTGATTTTTATCAACAAACCATTTTTTGTTCCTGTTGATTTTCTCTATTGTTTTTCTGCTTTCTATTTTGTTTATCTTTTCTCTAATCTTTATTATTTCTTTGGCTTGCTTTGGGTTTAATTTGCACTTATTTTTCTAGTTTCTTAAGGTGTAAAGTTAGGTTGTTAATTTGAGATTTTTAAAAAAATGTAGATGTTTACAGCTATAAAAATTTCCCCTGAATACTACTTTTGCTGCCTCGTATACATTTTGGTATGTTGTGTTTTGATTTGCATTTTATCTGAAAATATTTTCCTGTTTTTCTAGTGATTTCTTTCTTAACCTGTTGTTTATGTTATTTAATTTCTGTGAACTTGAAAATTTTCTAGTTTTCCTTCTTTTATTGATTTCTAGCCTCATTTCATTGTTATTGTAGAAGATACTTGGTGTGATTTATATATTTTAAAGTTGATTGAAAATTGTGTTATGACCTAAATTATGGTTTATTCTGGAGAATGTTTCATGTGAACTTGAGAAGAATACATATTCTTCCATTTTTGGTAGAGTGTTCTATATATGTCTGTTAGGCCTTGTTGCTTTATAGTGTTGTTCAAGTCATCTGTTTCTTTATTTATTTTCTACGTGTTCTATCCATTACTAAAAGTGGGCTATTGAAGTTTCCAACTATTATTCTAGAGTTTCCAATTATTATCCTAATTATATAATTGTCCTGTATTCTAACCTATTTTCTCTCTTCAGTTTTGTCACTGTTTGCTTTATACATTCTCAGGCTCTCTAGCTTGATGTGTATACATTTATAATTGTTATATCATATTGATGAATGGATCCTTTTATCCTTATAAAATGTATTTCTTTGTCTTTTGCAATAGTTTTTGATGTAAAATCCTTTTTTTTTCTGATATTAGTATAGCCAGCCTGGCTCTCTTTTGGTTGTTGTTTGCATGGAATATTTTTTTCTATCCTTTCATTGTTAACCTATTATATCTTTGGGTCTAAAATTGGTCTCTTATAAGCAGCAACTAACTGGATCATGTTTTTAAAAAATTTGTTCTACCATCTCTGTTTTTTAATTGGTTTAATTTGTTTACAGTTATAGTGCCAACTGATAATGAAGAACTTATTTTTGCCATTGTGCTATTTATTTTCTATATATCATGTCTTTTTTGTTTCTCAATTTCTCCAATATTGCCTCCCCTGTGTTTGATTGGATTTTTTAATATAATATTTTGATATCCTCTTCATTTCCTTTTCAATATATTTTAAATTATTTTCTTAGTGGTTACCATGGGGGATTACAGTTAATATTCTAAATTTATAACAATCTAGTTCTTAACTTCAGCAGCATACATTAATTCTGCTCCTACTCAGCTCCATTCTTCCCTTTATGTTGTTACTGTCACAAATTGTATCTTTATGCATATGTGCCCGTTAACATAGATTTATAATTATTGTTTTATGCATTTGTGTTTTAAATCATACAGGAAATAAAAAGAGAAATTACATGCCCAACATACATTAATACTAGGTTTTACATTTACCTATGTAGTTACCTTATCAGTGACTTTTATTTTGTTGTGTGGCTTTAAGTTACTGTTTAGTATCATTTGATTTCAGCCTGAAGAATTCCTTTAATATTTCTTGTAGGGCAAGTCTGTCAGTGAACTTTTATCTGTCAATGTCTTAATTTCTTCTTCATTTTTGAAGTATTTTGCTGTATATAAATTCCTGGTTGGCGTTTTTTTTCCCTTTCTGTATTTTAAATATTTTATTCCACTCCCTTTTGACCTCCATAGTTTCTCATAAAAATAGGTTGTCAATCTTACTGAGGATGCCTTGTATGTGATAAATCCCTTCTCTCTTGCTGATTTCAATATTTTTTTCTTTGTCTTTGTCTATCGGCAGTTTGATTATAATGTGTCTTTGTGTGGATCTCGTTGAGTTTGTCTTGCTTGGAGTTTGTTGAGATTCCTGGATGTGTAGCATCACATCTTTCATCAAATTTTGGAAGTTTTTGGATAATGTTTCTTCCTTTCTTTCTTTTCTGTTTCTGTAACCCATAACGTGTATGTTGGTGTACTTGATGATGTCCCATAGGTCCTGTAGACTCTGTTTATTTTGCTTCATTCATTTTTTTTTGTCTGTTCATAAGACTGGATAAGTATAATTGTCCTGTCTTCAAGTTTGATAAATATTTCTTTTGCCTGAGCAAATTGGCTGTTGAACCCCTCTTGTGAATTTTTAATTTAATCTCTCATATTTTTCATCTCTTATTATTTCTATTGGGTTCTTTTTAAAAAATAATCTTTTTTTATTGATATTTCTTACTCTTTTATAAATAGTTTGCCTAATATCATTTAGTTATTTACTCATGGTTTCCTTTAATTCTTTGAGCACCTTTAAGCCAGTTAATTTTAAAGTCTTTGCTTAGTAAATTCAACATCTGGGCTTCCTCAGGAATGGTCTCTCTCATTTTTTTCCCCACGAATGGGTCATACTTTTCTGTTTTTTGTGTGCTTCATAATTTTTTTGTTGAGAACTGGACATTTTGAATACTGTAATGTGGCAATTTTGGAAATCAAATTTTGCCTTCTACATGAATGGTTATTGTTGTTGCTTGATGAAGGCAGCAGTTGTTCATTTGTTTAGGGACTTTTCCAAATTTTTTTGAAAAAACTATATTCCTTGTTATGTGTGGTTTCTGAAGCCTATGTTTTGTTATCTTCATGGTCAGCCAACACACTGACAGAGATTTTCTTAAATGCCTGGATTTTGTAAGAGAAGAAAAGTAAAGTATATTCTTTTTAACTTCCTTCAGCTGATGCCTGGGAAGTTGCTTCAGCCCATCATGGTTGAACCACCTGTGTACTGGTCCCTCAGTGAACTTCCAAACAGATCAAAATACAGAAACCCAATTTTTTTCAAGAGAAGGTTCCTGTTGTTCACTCTGGCACCAGCAAATTGCACCAGACATACAGGCCATTCTCCCCATGCTGCTTTCCACAGGGCTTAAGGATAGTGGTTGCTATACATAACACTGACATTCACCAAAATTTACTAGTTTCTTTCTTCATCAAGCACTCCTCTAGACACTGCAAATGTTCAGCTAGACTTGAGTTCTGAAGTAGTTAGTTACGACAGTTTGTGTCAACTCAATCGTTTTGGTAAAGGGATTGATCCTACTCCACTGTCTTCCATGACATCACTTTCCTCCATGTTTATTCTTAAAAGCTTTCCAGTTTGAATGAGTTATATAGTCACTCATTGGTAATTGAATGGGAGGAGTAAGAGAAAGGAATGAAAATAAGTTTCTGTAAGAAAATATAAACCATGAAGATCATCAATAAATATTTATAAACTGTTCAAATAGTATAAATCCTCAGATGAATGCTACAGGGTTTTCCTATTTTCAGTTCAGTATATAAAACTGCCCTTTGGCTGGGCGCAGTGGCTCACACCTATAATTCCAGCACTTTGGGAGGCCGAGGTGAGCAGATCACAAGGTCAGGAGTTTGAGACCAGCCTGACCAACATGGTGAAACCCTATCTCTACTAAAAATACAAGAATTAACCAGGCGTGGTGGCACACACCTGTAATCTCAGCTACTCAGGTGGCTGAAGCAGGATAATTGCTTGAACCCGGGAGGTGGAAGTTGCAGTGAGCAGAGATCACACCACCGCACTCCAGCCTAGGCGACAGAGCAAGACTCCATCTCAAAAAAACAAAAAATAAAAAACAACCAAAACAACAACAACAAAGCCTGCCCTTTAGTAAGTTTTTATACAAGTGCAGCATTGGTAGAGTGGATGTCTTCCTTGGGAGGATTGACAGATCACGTTGACTGCCATCCTGAGATTAGCATTGTCATTGTAACGTGAACTGAGAGATGGAGTCTGTGGAACAGTCTTTTCTCTTATGGCTGACATATATGCCATATTGTATGTCTTTCTACTTAGTCCCCCTTCCCAAATCTGTGGGTGGGTCATGAACAATTGCTTCATGGCTGTGTGCAGTCTGCAGGCCTTATGTTGTGTAGGCCTGCTATAGACAATGCTCTTTAATTGGGCAGAAAAGTTGCTGCATTGGCTTCTTTCCCATTTAAAAAAGCTGAGTACATGCTGTTATTGCAGCATTTCCAGTCTATGCCAGCTTGAGGAGCAAGTCCCAGGATTGGAAATCAAACTAGGGGCTCCACATGGTAATACATAGCACTGCATTTTGACTGTTGAGTCTGATTATATTTATAATTATGAGAAGGCACTTTATTGAAAGTAGATTAATATGTGTTTACTCATTTAGAAATTCACTAGACTTCACATGCTTTTTGAGTTCCACTTAAGATGATTTTCGTTAAAGTTTTTGGTAACTACTCAGAAAGAATAATAGAGTACATTTGGGGAAAAATGCTTTCAATGAGAGATTGTGTTGGCTGACTGGCTAGCTGCCTCTCTTATCGCTACTCAGAATACAGGTGAATGCTACAAATTTCATCTTTTAAAGATGTGAGTGGATGAAAGTGGCAAAGTGGAAGAGACTTGTTTACCTTTTTTCTTGGTCTAAATTAAACATGAATTTTGGTGAAAATAAGTAAAATAATTTCCTATTGATTTAAGTTGCTACATTTCATGTTGAATTCTAAACTCTGCAGAAAGGGGTTTTGATGGAATGCTTATCAAAATATTAGCTGTATCAGGAAAATTGCATATAATATCTTGATAGTGTAAAACTTTCCTTAAAAAACCCTTTTATTGTAATTAAAATGTCTAAATTATAATCATCTACTAAGAAACAAATAGTTTTAATCTTTTTCATTGTTCTCCATGTAATGTTAATGTCGTGTACATTAGTATTGATGTTTCAGTTTAATATTACTTTCTCTGGAACTGAAATTGCTAACATCATAGCTTTGGTAATGTACATTTGAATATTTAATTATGTTGCTATAAACAACTTCTCTAATGCTACATTTTCATTGTATACATGGGCCTTCTGTTAGTGCAGGCGTTTAAGCAAACTTGCTTTCTATTTCCTGTTATATATACAATGCAGAGTATTCCCACCTGATATTCACCTGAAGTTTCACCTGGGAAACAACATGATTTGAAAAATGTTTTTGTTATATGTTGCTTAAATCAAGCTTTGGTTTGAATCAAACCAAATGATGAAAACTTAGTCCAGCCTTCTTTACAGCAGAATGCAATTACCTCTAAGGCCTATAGTAAAAAGACCAACTAATTGAGAACACTTGTCTTTGTTTTCATTTAGGAAAGATTCTTATTAAGAAATGTCCACTTTTTTTCAATTCAAAAAGGTGGTTTATAGTTAATGAACTAAGAGTTAGGAGTTCTGAAAAATCAAAGCATGTGCAGGTTATCTTCTTCCTCAAGGGGATATCTACTACTGCTGTGCTCGTGTGAAGTAATAATGAGATACCATAAGCAAACAGTAGATGATTCATGTCAGATGGTTCTCCAATAATGTTAGGAAGGAAAAGCAGCTGATGTATGGGATATTGAAGGCAGATTAAGTTGTTAATGTATATTAGTATATTCTTAATTTCCTTTTAATTGAAAAAGACATATTGACTTTAATTAGAACCATTTCACAGGAACTGTCAATTAGCACATGTCAAACTAGTTAATTCAGAACAGAATTCTTTTAATTAGGGTCTGCTTTCCTTTAACTATGGGGCCAATGAATTCAGCCTTTCCTTATCTAGATTTTAAATGTCTCTAAGACATATAATAAAAATGTAGACTCTTATCTATTATTAGAAGCCCATATGGATAACATTAAAATGATGATGCTGGCATTGTTCATGCAGCACAAATCAGAGTCCCTTTATGACTGTTACAAAAAAAAATGGCTTTGAACAAAGGCTACTTTAAGTACCAGATTTATCCTACTTTAAAGAGACTACAAAATTTATGACATGCATGTTCACATTTAAAGTATTATTTAATATGTCTGCTCAAATAAATGGGCCTATTCAAACGTTTTGTGTGTTCTATCAGCCGAAGACACATAAAACATTGTCAAACCATACAGCAACATTTTTCCCTTAAATGAACTGTAATCAAAAAGAGAAAACAGACTGAATGATTTTTTGGCACAACATAAAAATAGCATTGTTAACTTTCATTGCATTCAAAGATTTAATACCAATAGTTGATACAGTGACTAAACTCTAGTAGTGAACTAATGTGATTTTAGTAATCAGACAGTGTAAAATCTGGAACTTGGCTGTTGCTTAATATAATGATGTGGAATTACAGCATTTTAGTTACTGGCATGAAGTACATACAGTGAACATGGGGAGTCAGGGCTGTATGGTGATCACCTACAAAACAGGTGTGCTCAAAATTAAAGGAAGACAATTAAGTGATACTGAAAGGGGCAATTAATATGAAATCTAGCTTTCTTTTATCATATGAGATTTAGCAACTGTTTTACTGAGTTGTAGCAAATGATGATTACAGAAATTAATGACAGGAATATTTAATAAGCTAAACTCTAGCTTCAAAAGGAATTATCTAGTAAGATACTTATTCATCCTGCTATAGGTACATTTAACTTAATGAAAGCAGTCGTGTTCCCTTCTAGGGTGTGCTGTCCTGTGATTGTATCAGTGGCTGCATTTGTTCCACTGAAATCAAGTGAAAAATTGTGGTAATCTGCTAATTCTGGTTAATTAGGCAGAATAACAAAGGCAACAAACAAACAGGTGAAAAAAAGCAACAGAATTCCTTTGATTTTCTTCTAGAATTGACTTTCCTTCCTCTTCTCAACTATTTCTAGAGGCGCTTTCTGTTGTGTTTAAAAGACATGGTCTGTGTTCAGCCATCCATATTTTGTGCAGGTCCATAGCTTTTAACTTTTTAGAGTCATATAGTCCTTTTAGTCCCTGATGACAGATATGGATCTTTGTCTCAGAAAAATCCACATAGGCATACACACACTAAAATTTTCAGGATGGGAAATTATCTTTGCTATAGACTGAATGTTTATGTTCTCCCCAAATTCATATGTTGAAACCTAATCTCCAATGTGTTGGCTTGGCCTTTAGTAGGTAATTAGGTCATGAGAGTCATGATTAGGGTAGAGAGATTAGGTCATAGGAGCTCTCATGAATGGTATTAGTGCCATTATAAAAAGATACCTCCAGAGAACTGCTTTGCCCCTTCTGCCATGTGAAGACAATGAATGACTAGACACCCATCTATGAGTTAGGAAGCAGGCTCTCACCAGCCACTGAATCTAGTTCCTTGATTTTAGACTTCCCAGCCTCCAGAGCTGTAAGAAGTAAGTTTCTGTTGCTTATAGCCATCTAGACTATGGTATTCTGTTATAGCAGCCTGAATGGACTAAGACATTCTTAAAAAATAATTTTAGTACAGCCTGCTGAAAGATGTAACTTCAGTTTAATATTACTGAGTACTTGTACTGTTATAGGCCGTATACTTGGTTCTGGGAATCTAACAGTGAGTAATACAAGGATCCTGAGCAAGTAACTGTGACAAGTTATTGACATGTTGTTAGAATTACTATACAATTCTTTTTCTTAAGCATGTTTTACTTTCTAAATCAATTAAAATTTGGTCTATCTTAACAAATCTTGTACAAGTGATACATGTGATAAGATTGACAATTTTATATACAAATTGCCTGAAAAATATAATTATTGAAATATTAGAGGAGATAAATTTGTATTATAAGTTTAACTCAGCTGATTTAGTTAACCCTTTCCACTTTATTTATAATTATGTTCTGGTTAATAATATCAAGTAATATTAATATTATAGTTTTAATTTATCTTTTAGCTCTGTTTATTAATCTAAATTCTATAATTTATAATTATTTACAAAGAAGACATAAAGGACACTGATATTTTCATAAGCTAGTTTCATTTGAACTCAAAGCTAATTATGTAAATGATCTTGGAGAGTTGCTAATTAATTTCTCAAGTATCCATGGGTAGGTAATCTATGCTGTGCCAGGGTTTAAATTTGAATGGTGGCTAAGCAAGGTCTACTTTCCAGAATATCAACCAGAGTCTGTTGTTCTATGGGATAGTCTCAATTCCTTTGTATCTTAAAAAGTGATTTGAGTGTGTGTGTGTGTGTGTGTGTGTGTGTGTGTGTGTGTTTGGTGTTTAAGAATATACTATAGCATTCTTCAATATATATATTGAAGCTTACTTATATATATATATATTTCAGGGTTTATTAAAACCTAAAATAAGCCTGGCAGATGGGAAAGGGGATACCAACTTCAGTTAACTTGATTGTTAATAATAATTGAAATCTTGGAGTAGGAAAAAGTGTGTGGGGAATGTAACTAATTATATACTTGTGAGGCAATGGGAGGCTTCCAAAGAAACCTCTGTATATTTAATATTTTCCCTTGGGCTGACAATACTGATTAAATAGGTAAGAATGAACTGTAAGTATTTTTAGATAAAATATTTTAGAATTAATTTATTCTATCTGCTAAAGATCAACAGAACATATTGGCAGAAAAGAATAATTCATCTCTTTATTTCTCAGAAAGAAACTGGTTTACTTTATATATGGCAAATTTTAGAACATTTATCTGACAGTATCCATATCTGTTCATTTTTATTGGTGCATCAGTAATGTATTGTTTTTATTCCCAATTTGTTCCTTGATTGTCTGTAGCAATTTAAACTTTAAACTAAGTAATGGCAAGGAAAAGCCACCCTTGGTGCATTTGGCAGCAATAAAAATATTTGAACTTTGGAAATTTATGTGACACATAGCCTTAACTTGGTTTAATCATCTTAATGGTATAGGTGGTGTATGTTTTATATATATTGGTAAAATAGGCAAAATTGTTCAGGTCATGTTTGAATCAAAGCTATAGGCATTTAATTTTGACTTAGCAGCATTTTAACAGGGTATTTAAATGATTAGGAGCTATTATTTCAAACATCCAAAATAGGAAATTTTTAGAAATTACTGGAATGCTTTGTTTAAAGGGAAGGTAATGTTCAGATTAAAATTTTAATTATTAGATTTTCAGAGTTAAAATGGAAACATTCTTAATTATTTTATCCATTCTAGATTTTTATTCAGTTTACTGTTGGTTTGCTTAGCTACTAAATGCACCACTCTGTGTGTGTGATTTCTGTTTTTTTTTTTTTTGTATATATGTGAATATCTTCCCGCTCCCCAAAACAAACCACAGATTTTTCTATCTAATGATCAGTTATCTGAAATGTCAATTAAATAGTTTACATATATGTATAATCATTTAGCAAATTTAATTTTTTATATCTAGAGTGAGTATATTCATGTAGCTTATGGAGAGTAGCTAAGAGATATTTACTTATTTGTTTCTATTTTTATTTTAGTTAGTATCAAGTTAATTGGGTTCAATAACACAAGTATTTATTGCACACCTACTATTTCCTGGCACAAGATATTAGGCATTGTCTTGTTGAACATTAGTTAAAACATTTGTCTTTTAACTTAATTATGTGGACTCTGTCAAAAACTATTAATGATCAGCAAATGCATGATTGTCTTTCTCAAAATTCTTTAGTGCTTTACAGTTGAAATATTTTCAAGTCCATTATCTTATGCAAGCCAAACAATCTCATCATTACAGTGTAATTTCCTTCATTGATATCATTAAGGATTCTGCATATGAAAAGGCTGGGTTCAAATTACAGCAACCCTATTTACCAGCTTTGTGAACTTAGATAAGTTATCTAACCTCTCTGAGCTTCAGTTCTTTCCTCTGAAAATGGGTAATAGTACATACTGTATAGTATTGTAAGGATTAAATGAAATAAATAAAGGGTTTAGATGGTACTTGTTACATACTCAATGAATGAATATTGGTTCTATACCTTTTTCTTTTTTTTTTCTTTTTTCTTTTTGTTATACTTTTAAGTTCTAGGGTACATATGCACAACGTGCAGGTTTGTTACATATGTATACATGTGCCATGTTGGTGTGCTGCACCCATTAACTCGTCATTTACATTAGGTATATCTCCTAATGCTATCCCTCCCCCTACCCCCTCCCCACAGTAGAACCTGGTGTGTGATGTTCCCCTTCCTGTGTCCAAGTGATCTCACTGTTCAATTCCCACCTATGAGTGAGAACTTGCAGTATTTAGTTTTCTGTTCTTGCGATAGTTTGCTGAGAATGATGGTTTCCAGCTGCATCCATGTCCCTACAAAGGACACGAACTCATCTTTTTATTGCCACATAGTATTCCATGGTGTATATGTGCCACATTTTCTTAATCCAATCTGTCACTGATGGACATTTGGGTTGATTCCAAGTCTTTGCTATTGTGAATAGTGCCGCAATAAACATACGTGTGCATGTGTCTTTATAGCAGCATGATTTATAATCCTTTGGGTATATACCCAGTAATGGGATGGCTGGGTCAAATGGTATTTCTAGTTCTAGATCCTTGAGGAATC
>NW_016804667.1:481167-486439 GCF_001698545.2 Rhinopithecus bieti
AGATCTGTTAGTCTGATGGGCTTCCCTTTGTGTGTAACCCGACTTTTCTCTCTGGCTGCCCTTAACATTTTTTCCTTCATTTCAACTTTGGTGAATCTGACAATTATGTGTCTTGGAGTTGCTCTTCTCGAGGAGTATCTTTGTGGCATCCTCTGTATTTCCTGAATTTGAATGTTGGCCTACCTTACTAGCTTGGGGAAGTTCTCCTGGATGATATCCTGCAGAGTGTTTTGCAACTTGGTTCCATTTTCCCCATCACTTTCAGGCACCCCAATCAGATGTAGATTTAGTCTTTTCACATAATCCCATATTTCTTGGAGGTTTTGTTCATTTCTTTTTACTCTTTTTTGTCTACACTTCTCTTCTTGCTTCATTTCATTCATTTGATCTTCAGTCGCTGATACTCTTTCTTCCAGTTGATCGAGTCGGTTACTGAAGCTTGAGTATTTGTCACGTAGTTCTCGTGTTATGGTTTTCATCTCTATCAGTTCTTTTAAGGTCTTCTCTGCATTGATTATTCTAGTTATCCATTCATCCATTCTTTTTTCAAGGTTTTTAGTTTCTTTGAGCTGGTTACGTAGTTCCTCCTTTAGCTCTGAGAAGTTTGATCAACTGAAGCCTTCTTCTCTCAACTCATCAAAGTCATTCTCCATCCAGCTTTGTTCCGTTGCTGGCGATGAGCTGCGTTACTTTGGAGGGGAAGATGCGCTCTGATTTTTTGAATTTCCAACTTTTTTGCACTGCTTTTTCCCCGTCTTTGTGGTTTTATCTGCCTTTGGTCTTTGATGATGGTGACGTACTGATGGAGTTTTGGTGTGGGTGGCCTTTCTGTTTGTTAGTTTTCCTTCTAACAGTCAGGACCCGCAGCTGTAGGTCTGTTGGAGTTTGCTCGAGGTCCACTCCAGACCTTGTTTGCCTGGGTATCAGCAGCAGAGGCTGCAGAAGATAGAATATTGCTGAACAGCGAGTGTTGCTGTCTGATTCTTGCTCTGGAAGATTCGTCTCAGGGGTGTACCCCACCGTGTGAGTTGTGAGGTTCAGTCTGCACTTGGTGAGGGATGTCTCCCAGTTAGGCTACTCAGGGGTCAGGGACCCACTTGAGCAGGCAGTCTGTCTGTTCTCAGATCTCAGCCTCCGTGTTGGGAGATCCACTGCTCTCTTCAAAGCTGTCGGACAGGGCCATTTACCTCTGCCAAGGTTTCTGCTGCTTTTTGTTTAGTTATGTCCTGTCCCCAGAGGAGGAGTCTACAGAGTCAGGCCGGCCTCCTTGAGCTGTGGTGGGCTCCACCCAATTCAAGCTTCCCCGTGGCTTTGTTAACCTACTTAAGCCTCAGCAATGGCGGGTGCCCCTCCCCCAGCCTCGCTGCTGCCTCGCAGTTAGATCTCAGACTGCTGTGCTAGGAATGAGGGAGGCTCCATGGGTGTGGGACCCTTTGGGCCAGGTGTGGGATATAATCTTTTGGTGTGCCATTTGCTAAGACCCTTGGTAAAGCACAGTATTAGGGTGGGAGTTACTGATTTTCCAGGTGTAGTGTGTCTCATTTTCCTTTGGCTAGGAAAAGGAATTCCCTTCCGCCATGCATTTCCCAGGTGAGGTGATGCCTCGCCCTGCTTTAGCTCTTGCTGGTTGGGCTGCACCTGCGGACTAGCGCCAACTGTCCGACATGCCCCAGTGAGATGAACCCGGTACCTCAGTTGAAAATGCAGAAATCACCCGTCTTCTATGTCATTCACGCTAGGAGCTGGAGGCTGGAGCTGTTCCTATTCGGCCATCTTGGGGGCGCGCCTCTCTGGTTCTATACCTTTTTCAACAGTTTTGTTGTATTAACTGTCCCTAGTGAGATACGCAGCTATTTGTTAAATAAATTCACCTTTGGTGGAAATATAAATTTTCAACATAAATGCTCTACTAATTTGATTATTGATAGTTATTAACATGGGAACCATTACCGTTGTCCATGGTGCTTCAGAAGGAGCCAGCTGATTACAGTCATCAACTTATGACCAACAGTTCTTTCTTCACTGTGCATGTGAAATATAATATGACTATCACTCATTAAAATGGCTTCTAACAAACAATCTTTGTTTATAGTAGTTCAATGTAAAAAATTCAATTATTCTTGAATAGCAGTCTTATAAACTTCTAAAATATGAAAATATAAGTATCACCTGTAACCAAAGGTGTAATTATTATAGACATTTTGGTATATTTTATATACATTTTCTGAAAATTTTATTAGATTATTCTATTCATAGTGTGATTTAAATAACTGCATTGCATTCATTTTTTAAAATTAAGCTGTTTTGATGTTTAGATTTTTTTCCTTCTCCAGTAAATGATGTTGGAATGCACGTTTTTATACATAAAACTTTATTGCATTTCTAAATATTTCCTTAGGATAATTCTTAGGAGTAGAATTACTGGTCAAAGAAAATGAGCGTTAACACAACATATCTTACCAAATTGCTTTCCAGAAAAGTGCCAATGTGTACTTCCACCCACCCCAAATGAGACTTTCGGACAGAAGAGTGGATGGCTTTTTGAATATACAGTTTGGCTAGTTGTTAAGTCGGTTGATCAGTATATAGTTTTTTGCTAATTGATTTTTGTCTGATTGATTCATTTTGGCACTAATTTAGAAAGAAGCCAGATAACATTCTAATGACTATGTGATCTAGCCTTGGATTTTGAAAAACATATCTTTAACTTTTAAAGTAATGTTTAAAAGTAAAATTTGGTGTAAATGGAAACTAGTATACCAGTTTGACATAGTCATATCTTGATTTTTGTGTATGTTATGAGTTCTCTTCAGGGCTAATTTCTATGGCAATTTTAGAGTAAAATGAGATTTTCTAATGTGCAATTAAAGTATTTTGTATTATTGGCAATATACATTACAGAAAACTTAAGGGTAAAAGTAAACTCATTTTATTTTGTAGTAAAATCAGAAATAGGAAAAATATGCTCACATGATAATATCTAATAAGGGAAATGTTCCATGCAGATGTCTGTTTTTCTATTAATCCCTAAAATGACTGTGTGCTTTCATCTGTATGAGTAGTATCAGACACAGACATATTAGTAGGAGTGATATATCCACTTACAGGAAAAGTAAACATGATAGGAAATTAGAATTTTCATAAATACTGTTTTAAAGGTGATTCAAATCTTTAGATAATATAAGATTTGAGATTTCAACAAAGATGTAATATATATGTATGCTACTTCTGAGAGTTGTTTAGATATTTTTCTCTTGGTTAGCTGCATTTAGCACAGCTTCCAACATAGAGAAATGAGAACTGGGTCCTGTGCAATGGGTCTTTTATTGGTCACAGAGAAATATAATTTTGTTTAGTTATTTTTAATGCTTCCATCTAGGCAATTCCAACACTAGCAACCAATTTGTTATTATAGTATGTAGATAACAAGGTCATATGCTCTCAAACTAACACAAAGCCATGTGAAGGGAAAAGTAAAACATCATTTTGTTTTGCTGTCATTATTTGGGATTTCCATAATTTCTAAATATATTAGGCACCCTTTCATGTTTATGCTGATAGCAATGCCATATTTCATTAACGTCAAGTTGGTAAAATAAACAGCAGAAAATTTTCTGCTATTACTATTGTTCTAGATTTCTGTCCTGTAAATATTTACCTTTTGTGGCTATTAGTTATTTTCAGAATGTGAATGGAACAAATTGTATCTTCTTTTAAGTCAGATTAAACTGCTAACCAAAATTTGGACTGATTCCTTTACTTTTGATAAATATGTTGTGGTACTAATACAACTATAAACAGTTGTTATATTTTGCACTTGTCACATTTTCTATTAAATATATATCAGTGAAGGCATAGCTTTAATGAGGGTTAAGGAGAGTCAAATATCTATAGTCACCCTTTTGCACTGATATTAACAGCCTTCGGTCTTGGAACTGCTACTGTGCTAACTATATCCAGAATAACAGACAGGGAGTGTGGATGTAGGGAACAGGGAAAAGTCTAGAGATTTATGCATCAGATAGAGGTTCAAGTATCCATTGATTCAACATGTATTTCTTGAGTATTTACTGTGTGCAAGGAAGGCATGGTGCAAGGTGTTGTGGAAGATAAATAATCTGGTTTCTAGCCTAAGAAAACTTACAAACTAGATAAACTTCAAGGCCTTTTCCTACACAGAGGTTCTGTTAATACTGTGATTGTTTACTGAGCTTTAGTTGTTTTTTTCCTATGACCAGGTTCTCTGTATACACAGCATATAATTTGCTTTTGTGAAGTAAGGTCATGCATGATGTTTCAGTCAATGATGGACCACATAGAGGATGGTGGTCCCATAAGATTATAATACCTTAGTTTTAATGAACCTTTTCTATGTTTAGATATATTTAGATACACAGATACCACTGTGTTACAATTTCTTACAGTATTAAGTACAGTTACATGTTCTATGGGTTTGTAGCCTAGGAGCAGTAGGCCATACCATATGGGTTTGTAGTAGGCTGTACCCTCTAGGTTCATGTAAGTACACTCCATGGTGGCCACACAATGACAAAATCACCTAATGATGCATTTCACAACACATATCCCCATCATTAAGCAACCCATGGCTGTAATTCAGAGAGTACCAAAAATAACCTTTTCCACAAATATCTTTACCAATGAGCCAAAATAGCCCTGTTAATCATTCCTTTGGGTTAAAGAATTATCTGTTGGTGATATAAACACCAGTGAAACAGAACAAAGGCCTCAGAAATAACACCATACATCTACAATCATCTGATCTTTGACAAACCTGACAAAAACAAGCAATGGGAAAAGGATTCCCTATTTAATAGATGGTGCTGGGAAAACTGACTAGCCGTATGTAGAAAGCTGAAACTGGATCCTTTCTTTACACCTTATACAAAAATTAACTCAAGATGGATTAAAGACTTAAATGTAAGACCTAACACCATAAAAACCCTAGAAGAAAACCTAGGCAATAACCATTCAGGCCATAGGCATGGGCAAAGACTTCCTGACTAAAACACCAAAAGCAATGGCAACAAAAGCCAGAATAGGCAAATGGGATCTGATTAAACTAAGGAGCTTCTGCACAGCAAAAGAAACTATCATCAGAGTGAACAGACAACCTACAGAATGGGAGAAAATTTTTGCAATCTACTCATCTGACCAAGAGCTAATATCCAGAATCTACAAAGAACTTAAACAACTTTACAAGAAAAAAAAAAAAAAAACCCTTCAAAAAGTGGGCAAAGGATGTGAACAGACA
>NW_016804667.1:487826-505365 GCF_001698545.2 Rhinopithecus bieti
CTGTCGGGGCTGGGGGTCTGGGTGAGGGTGAGGGATAGGATTAGGAGAAATACCTAATGTAAATGACGAGTTGATGGGTGCAGCAGACCAACATGGCACATGTATACCTATGTAACAAACCACGTTGTGCACATGTACCCTAGAACTTAAAAGTATAATAATAAAAAAGAATTAGCTGTTGGCTGATCCTTAAATTGTTATCTAACAAAGGATTCTAAGAATATTGAATTTGTTTAGCAGAGTAGTTATTTGAGATGAGGAAACTGAAATAGTAGAACACAAAACAGATAACATTTTGATAGCAGTAGTTGGGACTTAGAGTCAAATCAACTGAATGGAGCACTTGCCTGATGAGGGCAAGGCTTAGAGAGACAAATTTAGGTGTGGGGTGGTTCCTGGGAAGCTAAGAAGTATGAGGGCCTTAGAAAAGGGTGCTAAAAATGAAGAGTGGATGGCATAGTTCAATGATGCAAGTCTTCTCTGGGATGAACTTGGCCATAAAAACCGGAAGGGGTGATGGGGAAAACCCCTGTGTTATATGAGCTGAACGATCCGCATGAGGGACCCCATTTGATTATCTGCCCTAGACTTTTGATTGTTAATTTGCAGTGTTAATTTCTGTTCTTCTTTTAAGGTTTGAATTTATGATTGTAATTGGAATTAATTTAAGTGTAGTTACCAAAATAATTGAATAAATTTAATAAATAATGGAATAAATTATTTAAAAATATTTAAACTGGCTTATAAATCATACAGTTTAATAAGTATTAATACATTGTCACTTGTAAATATGCCCAATATTTTTAAAAAACCCTATTTCTTCTTGCTTTAATTTTTCTTTGCTCTCTAGGACTAATGGGCAAAACCGTGAACTTTACTATGAATTTCTACTAACATCTTGTACTATAGTTTACTTTCCCAGAACTCATTTTGAATTAAAGAGATCATGTTCTACCTGTAACCTCATATGGAGTGCTTTAAAAATGAATAATTTGACTTTCTGGGTTGTGGGATTTTGAGAAGTACTTGACTGAAATTAACAGTCATTATGTTGGCTACCGCTAATATATTGCAAATTATTCTTGAAAGAACCCAGTTGAATGCCCAGCCCAGTGTCATTTGATGAGAGGTGGAGAGAGGAATATATATGTAAACAATAATTTATAAACCTGATGGGATTGCTTGCCAGTTTTCATTTATTTTAAATTGAGTAAGCACTGGGATCAACTTACTAAACAAAAAAAGGTAATATCAGGCTTAGGATTTTAGCAAATAGACTTTTGTAGATGTGTTAATTTTTTTTTAGTATATAGAAAGATGTTTAATGTCACTAAAAATTATGCAAATGCAAATTAAAACTATAATATGCCACTTTCATCCACTACAGTGACAAAGATTGTTAGTACGCTTTTGTTAGGAAGTGGAAAAAAAAAAAACCCTTTCATAAACTTTTATTTATTTATTTATTTGTTTTTTTTAAGTTCCAGGATACATGTGCAGGATGTTCAGGTTTGTTACAGAGGTAAATGTGTGCCATGGTGGTTTGCTGCACCTATCAACCCATCACCTAGGTATTAAGCCTAGCATGCATTAGCTATTTTTCCTAATGCTCTCCCTCCCCTAAAGTCACCCTTCAGGGTGTTGTTCCCTCCTGTGTCCAAGTGTTCTCATTGTTCAGCTACCACTTAAAAGTGAGAACATGTGGTGTTTGGTTTTCTGTTCCTGCATTAATTTGCTGAGGATAATGGCTTCCAGCTCCATCCATGTACCTGCAAATGACATGATCTCATTCATTTTTATGGCTGCATAGTATTCCATGGCATATATGTACCACATTTTCTTTATCTCATCTATCATTGATGGGCATTTGGGTTGATTCCAAGTCTTTGCTATTGTGAATAGTGCTGCAGTGGACATACACATGCATGTATCTTTGTAATAGAATGATTTATATTCCCTTGGGTTTATATTCACTAATGGAATTCCTGGGTTACATGGTATTTCTGGTTCTAGATCTTTTAGGAATCACCACACTGTCTTCCATAATGATTGAACAAATTTATGCTCCCACCAACAGTGTAAAAGCGCTCCTGTTTCTGTGCAACCATGCCAGCATCTGTTGTTTCTAGAATTTTTAACAATCACCATTCTGACTGGCATGAGATGATATTTCATTGTGGTTTTGATTTGCATTTCTCTAATGATCAGTGATGTTGAGCTTTTTTCATATGTTTGTTGGTCACATGAATGTCTTCTTTTGAGAAGTGTCTGTTCATGTCCTTTGCCCACTTTTTAATGGGATTTTTTTTTCCTGTAAATTTGTTAAGTTCCTTGTAGATTCTGGATATTAGACCTTTGTCAGATGAATAGATTGCAAACATTTTCTCCCACTCTGTAGGTTGCCTTGTTTGCTCTAATGATAACTTTTTTTGTGTGTGCAGAAACTCTTCAGTTTAATTAGATCCCATTTGTCAATTTTTGCTTTGGTTGCAATTTCTTTTGACAATTTCGTCATGAAATCTGCCCTTGCATATGTCCTGAATGGTATTGCCTAGATTTTCTTCTAGGGTTTTTGTAGTTTGGGGTTTTACATTTTAGTCATTAATCTATCTTAAGTTAATTTTTGTATAAGGTATAAGGAAGGGGTCCAGTTTCAATTTTCTGCATATGGCTAAACAGTTCTCCCAGAACCACTTATTAAATAGGGAATCATTTCCCCATTGCTTGTTTTTGTCAGGTTTGTTGAAGATTAGATGATTGTAGAGGTGTGGTCTTATTTCTGAGTTCCCTATTCTGTTCCACTGGTGTATGTGTCTGCTTTTTACCAGTACCATGCTGTTTTGGTTACTGTAGCCTTGTAGTATAGTTTGAAGTTAGGTAACGTGATGCCTCCAACTTTGTTCTTTTTGTTTAGGATTGTCTTTGGTATATGGGCTCTCTTTTGGTTCCATAGGAATTTTAAAATAGTTTTTTCTAATTCTGTGAAGAATGTCATTGGTAGTTTCATGGGAATAACATTGAATTTATAAATTACTTTGGGCAATATGGACATTTTCATGATATTGATATATTCTGGAGCACTTTGGGAGGCCAAGGTAGGTGGATCACTTGAGGTCAGGAGTTTGAGACCAGCCTGGCCAACGTGGTGAAACCCCATCTCTACTAAAACTACAGAAAATTGTCCAGGTGTGGTGGCAGGTGCCTGTAATCCCAGCTGCTTGGAAGACTGAGGCAGGAGAATCTCTTGAACCTGTAAGGTGGAGTTTGCAGAGAGCTGAGATTGTGCCACTACACTCTGGCCTGGGCGCCAGAGTGAGACTCCATCCCCCACTCCCCCCAAAAAAAGACATATTCTGGAGAAGGAAGAGAAGAAACTTTAATCAGATGAAGCCCCAAAGCATTCAGTATTCCTGATGTAGGAGGTGAAAGGGAATGGCTTTATGATTGTTTGTTTCATTCTGTTGCCTTCATGGTGAGTACTTGATACTGTGGATGGTGCCAGTGTTCTTTTTGACATATAAAGGAATATCAGATCTACTCTTAACAGTTTCTTAATAGAGAATTTGTCTTTTACTGAGGCTACTGATTAATAGCAAAAGAATTCTAGGTTGGGTGTGGTGAATCACACCTGTAATCCCAGCACTTTGGGAGGCTGAGGTGGGCAGATCACTTCAGGTCAGGAGTTTGGGACCAGCCTGACCAACATGGTGAAACCCTGTCTCTACTAAAAATGTTAAAAACTAGCAAGGCATGGTGGTAGGTGCCTGTAATCCCAGTGATGTGGAAGGCTGAGGCAGGACAATCGCTTGAATCCAGGAGGTGGAGGTTGCAGTGAGACGAGATTGAGTGTGCCACTGCACTCCAGTGCCTGGGAAACAGAGTGAGACCCTGTCTGAAGAAAAAGAAAAGAAGAATTCTTTGAGGACAGTATGCAAGTAAAAAAAATGATGACAGTGGAAGCAAAAAGGAGGAGGAAAAGAGATGGCAAAAATGGGTGGATATTATTGGAGGAAACCTGAGAGGAAGGAAGATGAGAAAAAAGAATGGGTGGAATGAAAAAAGATTGGTCTTCATTCTGTTGCAAAGGCCTCAACCATCTGAGGGTTGACCTCTCTTTTGCTTCCATCCATCCTAGCTTCCTCCAGCTAGTTAAAATCTTTTTTTTTTTTTTTTTTAATTATACTTTTAAGTTCTAGGGTACATGTGAACAACGTGCAGGTTTGTTACATAGGTATACCTGTGCCATATTGGTTTGCTGCACCCATCAACTCATCATTCACATTAGGTATTTCTCCTAATGCTATCCCTCACCCAACCCCCACCCCCCAACAGACCCCAGTGTGTGATGTTCGCCACCCTGTGTCCAAGTGTTCTCATTGTTCAGTTCCCACCTATGAGTGAGAACATGCAGTGTTTGGTTTTCTGTCCTTGTGGTAGTTTGCTGAGAATAAATGGTTTCCAGCTTCATCCATGTCCCTACAAAGAACATGAACTCACCCTTTTTTATGGCTGCATAGTATTCTGTGGTGTATTCTGTGGTGTATATGTATTACATTTTCTTAATCCAGTCTATCATTGATGGACATGTGGGTTGGTTCCAAGTCTTGGCTATTGTGAATAGTGCCATGATAAACATTCATGTGCATGTGTCTTTATAGCAGCATGATTTATAATCCTTTGGGTATATACCAAGTAATGGGATGGCTGGGTCAAATGGTATTTCTAGTTCTAGATCCTTGAGGAATCGCTACACTGTCTTCCACAACGGCTGAACTAATTTGCACTCCCACCAACAGTGTAAAGCACCCCTATTTCTCCACATCCTCTCCAGCATCTGTTGTTTCCTGACTTTTTAATGATCGCCATTCTAATTGGCGTGAGATGGTATCTCATTGTGGTTTTGATTTGCATTTCTCTGATGGCCAGTGGTGATGAGAATTTTTTCATGTGTCTGTTGGCTGCATAAATGTCTTCTTTTGAGAAGTGTCTGTTCATATCCTTTGCCCACTTTTCGATGGGGTTGTTTGTTTTTTTTCTTGTAAAGTTGTTTAAGTTCTTTGTAGATTCTGGATATTAGCCCTTTGTCAGATTGCATATTGTAAAAATTTTCTCCCATTCTGTAGGTTGTCTGTTCACTCTGATGATAATTTCCTTTGCTGTGCAGAAGTTCTTTAGTTTAATTATATCCCATTTGTCTTATTTTTGCTTTTGCAGCAAAGCTGCAAGGTATTAGGAGAATTCTTAGGCACTTATGCAGTTGCATTTATCAGTATAAATACCACAATAGGAATGGGAGATGGTTGTTCAGAAACAGCTTACACCGGATGATACTACTGAAGGTCTGTTTTACCTTTGGAAGAGTACTGCAGAACCATGATGGAATAGATGACTCTTTTCCTAGCAATTTCTCATTGATTTGTTCTTTCAGAGGCCAACATCAGTGATGTTGAGTGGAAAGTAAATGGTGGCCAATTCAGTAAATATTGTTTTGTGGGCTTATGTATCAGAGTATGCTAGATGCTTTTCAAACGTTAGGCTGCATGAATATTTGCTTCCATTTTCAGCAGAAAAAACCTGAAGCTCAGAGGCCCTGTTGGGCTACAGCTACTTCAAGTATTTGGCTATTTAATGATTCATACTAAAATGGTTCTTTGCCTGAATTCTTAGGTAATTGCACCATTGTAGATATGGTTCTTAATCATATTTAATCAGGCCATGTACTGTGAAATTTCTAAGACTATATTAGAAGGGTAATTAAAAAACATCTATTTTAAAACACATTTTCTAATTTTCTAGTAAATGGCTTTGTGGTTTTATTAGTCCATTTTCATGTTGCCGGTAAAGACATACACAAGACGGGGCAATTTAGAAAAGAAAGACATTTGATGGACTCACAATTAATCATGGCCGAAGGTAAAAGGCACATCTTACATGGCAGCAGACAAGAGAAGAGAGCTTGTGCAGGGAAACTCCCCTTTTTAGAACCATCAGATCTCTTGAGACTTATTCACTACCATGAGAAAAGCATGGGAAAGACCTGCCCTCATGATTCAATCACCCGCTACCAGGTTCCTCTCACGACATGTCAGAATTGTGGGAGTTACAATTCAAGATGAGATATGATTGGGGACACAGTCAAACCATATCATTCCACCTCTGGCCCCTCTGAGATCTCATGTCTTCACTTTTCAAAACCAATCATGCCTTCCCAACGTTCACCCAAAGTCTTAACTCATTTCAATACTAACTCAGAAGTCCACCATTCAAAGTCTCATCTGAGACAAGGCAAGTCCCTTCTGTCTATGAGCCTGTAAAATCAAAAGCAAGTTAGTTACTCCCTAGATACAATGGAGATACCAGCACTGGGAAAATAGACCCATTCCAAATGGGAGAAATTGGCCAAAACAAAGGGGCTACAGGCCACATGCAAGTCTGAAATCCAGCAGGGCAGTCAAATCTTAAAGTTCCAAAATTATCTCCTTTGACTCCATGTCTTGCATTCAGGTAACGCTGATGGCAAGAGGTGTGTTCCCATGGTCTTGGGTAGTTCCACCCCTGTGGCTTTGCAGGGTACAGGCCCCCTCCTGGCTGCTTTGATGGGCTGGCATTCAGTGTCTGTGGCTTTTCCAGACACATGGTGCAAGCTCTTGGTGGATCTACCACTCTGGAGCCTGGAGGATGATGGCCTCTTCTCACAGCTCCTCTAGGCAGTGCCCCGGTGGGGACTCTCTGTGGGTGCTTCAACCCCATATTTCCCTTCCACACTGGCCTAGCAGAGGTCCTCCATGAGGGCCGCACCTCACAGCAAACTTCTGCCTGGACATCCAGGCATTTCCATACATCCTCTGAAATCTAGGTGAAGGTTTCCAAACCTCAATTCTGTATACCCACAGGTTAAACATCATGTGGAAGTTGCCAAGGCTTGGGGCTTTCACCCTCTGAAGCCATAGCCTGAGCTATACCATGGCCCCTTTTAACCATCGCTAGAGTGGCTGAGACACAGGGCACCAATTCCCTAGGTGGCATACAGTAGGGGGCCCCTGTGCATGGCCCAGGAAAACACGTTTTCCTCCCAGGTCTCTGGGTCTGTGATGGGTGGGGCTGCCACAAAGGTCTCTGACATGGCCTGGAGACATTTTCCCCATTGTCCTGGCAATTAACATTTGGCTCCTCATTATTTATTCTAATTTCTGCAGGTGGCTTGAATTTCTCCTCAGAAAATGGGGTTTTCTTTTCTATTGCATCATCAGGTTGCAAATTTTCTGAACTTTTATGCTGTTTCCCTTTTAAAACTGAATGCTTTTAACAGCACTGAAGTCACCTTTCGAATGCTTTGCTGCTTAGAAATTTCTTCTGCCAGATACCCTAAATCATCCCCCTCAAGTTCAAAGTTCTACACATCTCTGGGACAGGGACTAAATGCCACCCGTCTCTTTGTAAAATATAGCAAGAGTCACCTTTACTCCAGTTCCCAACAAGTTCCTCATCTCCATCTGTGACCATGTCTGGATTTCATTGTCCATATCATTATCAGCATTTTTTGTCAAAGCCATTCAACAAATCTCTAGGAAGTTTCAAACTTTTCCACATTTTTTTGTCTTCTCTTGAACCCTCCAAAGTATCTCAACCTCTGCCTATTACCCAGTTCCAAAGTTGCCTTCACATTTTAGGGTATCTTTACAGCAGCACGCCACTCTACTGGTACCAGTTTACTGTGTTATTCTATTTTCATGCTGATGATAAAGACATAGATAAGACTGCATGATTTATAAAGAAAAACAGGTTTAATGGACTCACCATTCCACGTGGCTGTGGAGGCCTCACAATCATGGTGGAAGGTAAAAGGCACATCTCACATGGTGGTGGACAAGAGAAGAGATCTTGTGCAGGGAAACTCTCCTTTTTAAAAACCATCAGATCTCATGAGACTTACTATCACAAGAACAGCTTGGGAAAGACCTGCCCCTATAACTCAGTCACTTCCCACCAGGTTTGGAAATTGTGGGAGTTACAATTCAAGATGAGATTTGGGCCGGGACACAGCCAAACCATATCACTGGTCATTTTAGAAAAATTAGAAAATATAATTTTTCACATATACATATACATACATATTTCATGCTAATCTCTTTGCTTTCTCTATTAATGCCTCAGACCAACACTTTCCCCAATGCAAACCAGTGGATTTTGTTGGTATTGTGATTGAACTTGTTTAAATAGTTGCAGAATGAGTAAGTTTTACTCATTTTGGCCAGTGTTGCCAATCATCTAGACTTGTCATAGATAATTTATTACCTACAGATGTGTTTGGGAAACTGAAAAACTGTGTTTAATAACTCAGCTTGTCTAGTAAAATTATTATAGATGTCATCAGAAGAACCTACTTGTATAGTCCATATAGTAGTAATTGTTCAAAGTATTGTACTTTGATGGCCCATCTGTAGGGCATATTTAAAAATCCAGTATTTATTTGGCACAATTGATCTAAAAAATAAATAAAATAAAATGCTTCCACGTTCCTTTGAAAACCTCTTTGCTTTGAGGGTAATACAGCAGTCTGTAGAACTACATCTCAGTGTACAACGTCCGATGTTCAATGATTATACTTTTTCTTATTTTTTTTGTAACTCAGTCTCTATTTTGAGCCCCTATTCTGCCCAGGTGACTTAAGTTTTTTATATTTCCCACTTTTGTTTTAAGTTCAGGGGTATATGTGCAAAATATGTAGGTTTGTTACATGGGTAAACATGTGCTATGGTGGTTTGCTGCACAGATCATCCCATCATCTAGGTATTAATCCCAGTATCGATTAGCTGATGCTCTCCCTCCTCCCATATCCCACCCTCTGACAATCCCCAGTGTGTGTTGTTCTCGTCAATGTGTCCACGTGTTCTCATCATTCAGCTCCCACTTATAAGTGAGAACATGTGGTATTTGTATTTGTGTTCCTGTGTTAGTTTGTGGAGGATTATGGCTTCCATCTCCATCTGTGTCCTGCAAAGGTCATGATCTCGTTCCTTTTTATGGCTACTTAGTATTCCATGGTATATATGTACCACATTTTGTTTATCCAGTCTATCATTGATGGGCATTTCGGTTGATTCCATTTCTTTGCTGTTGTGAATACTGCTGTAATGAACATATGCATACATGAATCTTTATAATAGAGTGAGTTATATTCTTTTGGGTATATACCCAGTAATGGGACTGCTGGGTCAAATGGTAGTTCTGCCTCTGGGTCTTTGAGGAATTGCCACACTGTCTTCCACAGTGGTCAAACTAATTTACACTCCTACCAATAGTGTAAAAGTGTTCCTTTTCCTCCACAACCTTGCCAGCATCTGTTGTTTTTGACTTTTTAATAATAGTTATTCTGACTGGTGTGAGATGGTATCTCACTGCGGTTTTGATTTGCATTTCTCTAATGATCAGTGATGTTGAACATTTTTTTCCATATGTTTGTTGGCTGCATGTATGTCTCCTGAGAAGTGTCTGTTCATGTCCTTTGGGTGGCTGAAATTTTAATGTCAATTAGGTGCCCCACTTTCCTGGTGCTCTGATAATTCTTGGGTGAGGGTAGTGGGTTGTACTAGTTGTCTTCATCTTTTCATAGTGGTGAGTGGTGGCATCTGTAGAAATGTTTGTCCTTCATTTTATTTCTGTAGTTAGTTGATCATCACAGGTTGCCGCTGACTCATCATTCTCATTCACAAGTTTATCTGGTACAAGTTTATCTGGTATCTCATTTATCTGGTAAAGCAACTCTTTCTGTAACGTTCATGCTATTAATTGCATTATATTCTTTCTGTGGTCCCCAGACTACTCTAAAATGTAGAGAACTCCCTGAGACTGCCATTTGTTTAAGCCTTTCTGGTACTGTGTGGGGTCTGGGAAACTCTATAAGGCTAATGCTTTGCCCCATATATTATCCATCCATTTCTTCTGTGGTGTCTTTCTGCCTTCCTGAGTCTATACCTAAGAAATGGGACACAGATTGCTCTCTTCTCTTGCAAGAATAATGTCTATATCTGTTATTTCTTTGCATCTTCTTATCCTCATTCCAGGGTATTTTCATCAAGTCTGGAGGGTGAGAAATTTTTTTAAAAAGATATTTGCCAAAATCTGTCTTCCATGCCAGATATTGTAAATCGATGGACTGAATTTGACCCACAGAAGTGATTTTGTTTGGACAGAATTTTAAAATTTGGGACAATTCACATAAAATTTGAATTTTCAGGATACTTTTGGGTGAAAACAATCTTGCAGCATTTCCATATGGTGGAATCAGCTGGAGCTTCATAGTGGCTCCTCATAGGGTTTGCTCACTCTAGTTCCCACATTCCCTTTTCACCTGCCTGGCTGTTATAAGTGTAGTTCTGAGTCCTTTCCACTCAGAAAATAGGCCCAGGATTTTGAAATTCATAGGTCAAGAAAAAGACTCCTTACTTCTGCTTTCTGCTGTCACTCCTTTTCTGAGACAGTGTGAACCTATCTGCTGGTGGAATGGATGATGAATCTAAGGACAATTAGGGGAAAAGACTGGCTAGTATTTAAAAAATGTTAAACTATTACAAGATATTATCAGGATTTTATTTTAGTAATTTAGAAATGTTTTGTCAAGTCGACTTCTAAAACTCAGCTTTACCGAGGTATAAATTACATAAAATAAAGTTCATCAATTTTAAATAAACAATTCAAACTATTTTCTAAGTGATTGTATATGCCACATTTCTACCAGCGATGTATGAAAGTTCAGTTGCCCCAAAGTCTTATCATTTGGTATTGTTAATGTTTTAATTGGATTCTCTTTAGTGGATATATTATAACTAGTTATATCTCATTGTCGTTTTAATTGACATTTTTCTAATGAATAATGATATTGAGCTTGTTTTCATGTGCTTGTTTTCTTGTATATCTCTTTTTTGGAGAAATATCTGTTTAAAGCTTGTCTATTTTAAAAACCGAGTTATTGTCTTATTTTTGAGTTGTAAGCACTCATATATTATGGATACAAGTCCCAAGTCGTTTATCAGATACATCTTTTGCAAATATTTTCTCCCACTCTGTGATGTGCCTTTTTGTTTTCTTTTTTTTCTTTTTTGAGATGAAGTCTCACTCTGTCGGTCAGGCTGGAGTGCAATGGCATGATCTCGACTCACTGCAACCTTTGCTTCCTGGATTCAAGCGATTCTCCTGTCTCAGCCTCCCAAGTAGCTGGGATTACAGGCATGCGCCACCATGCCCAGTTATTTTTTTTGTATTTTTAGTAGAGATGGGGTTTCACTCTTTTGGCCAGGCTGGTCTTGAACTCCTGACCTCAAATGATCCACTTGCCTTGGCCTCCCAAAATGTTGGGATTACAGGCATGAGCCACCGCACCCGGCCTGCCCCTTTGTTTTCTTAACAGTTTTTTGAAAAGCAAAAGTTTTTACTTTAGTGGAAGGCAGTTTTCTTATTTTTGGTTCTTTGTTTTATGGCTTTTGTGTCTTATCATTAGAATTTAACTCTAGGTCACAAATATTTTCTCATATATTTTTTTCTGGGAGTTTTATACTTTCTACTCTTATATTTAAATCTATGATACATATTGAGTGAATTTTTATATATAATTTCATTATACGCTTATCTTACACTATAAAAGGTGGATATCTAGTTCTTCTTGTTCTCTTTGTTAAAGACACCACTCTTTCCCTACTAAATTAATTTGTGCATTTGTACATTTGTTGAAAATCAGTTGATCATAAGTGTATTTTCAATTCTATTCTGTATCATTAATTTAGGTATTTCCTTAAGCCAGTATCACACCATATTGGTTATGATAGTTTAAGTACTGAAATCAGATAGCTTAAGTCCTCCAATTTTTTTCTCAAAATTTATTTTGAAATTTTGAAAATTCCTTTAAAATTAAAATGTAAAAAATTATTTGAGTTGTACTAGTTATTTTGAATTTTCATATAAATTTTAGAATAAACATGCCAGTTTCTATAAAAGACTTACTAGGATTTTACTGGAATGGTATCACATCTATAGATTAATTTGAGGATAATTAACATCTTTAAAAAGTATTGGATCTTCTGATCCATAAACATGGTACATCTCTTCATGTATGTAGGATATCTTTAACGTTTATCAGCAGTGTTTTATAGTTTTCATTGTACAGATCTTGCACATAGTTTGCTAAATTTATTCCCAATTATTTCCAGTCTTTTTGTTGCTATTGTAAATTGCATTGAGTTTTGAATTATAATTTCCAACTATTTGTTCTTAGAACATACAAATACAATTGATTTTTGTAAATTGACTTTGAATCATATGACCTTGCCAAACTCATTTATTAGTTTGGTAGGTGGTGGTTGTTTTCTCTTTTACTTTTTTGTATATTCCTTACGTTGAAATAATTATAATCGTGCCAGCTATCAAAAAGACAGTTTTATTATTTCCTTTCCAATCTGTGTGCCTGCTATTATTTTTTTCTCTAGGATTTCCAGTGCAATGTTGAATAGAAGTAGTTAGAGGATATGTCCTTGCTTTGTTCCTAGTCTTAGGGCAATAGCGTGCAGTCTTTTCTCCATATGTAGGACATCTGCTCCTCAATATTAGTTTGAGGAAGTTCCTTTATATTCCTAGTTTGTTGAGGGTTTATTATGAATAGGTGTTGGATTTTGTCAAATACTTTCTCTGCATCTTTTCAGGTGTGTGTGTGTGTCTGTGTGTGTGTGTGTATAGTTAACATGGTAAATTACATTGATATTTTTTCAAAAGTTAAACTACATTTCTGGAAAAAATGCTTTTTCTATGTCTTTTGGGATGATCCTTTGTGTTTGTGTATGTGTATGTTACTTAATATGATCCCTAGTACTATTCTTTGATCTGAAGTCTACCTCACCTGATATTAATATATTCTCTCCAACTTTCTTCTAATTTGTGTTTATATGGTGTATCTATTTGCACTTTTTACTTTTAACCTATTTGTGTCTCTGTGTTTAAAGTAAGTTTCTCAATTCCCTTTTGTTTTTCCTTCATTTTAAATCCAATCTGTCAGTCTCTAATGTTGTTATTGATATGGTTGAGTTTAAATTTATTATCTTGCTTTGTTTTCCTATTTGTCCCATCTTCTCTTCTGTTGACTTATTAACCATATACCTCTTTGTTCTAATTTACTAGTGATTGTTCGGGGGATTAAAACACACGTCTTTAACTTATCACAGTCTATCTTTACATAATATCATACAACTGTACATATGGGGAAGAACCTTACAATAGTGCTAGTATCATAC
Source organism: Rhinopithecus bieti (assembly GCF_001698545.2). Taxonomy (NCBI): domain Eukaryota; kingdom Metazoa; phylum Chordata; class Mammalia; order Primates; family Cercopithecidae; genus Rhinopithecus; species Rhinopithecus bieti. The sequence continues at coordinate 501,104 of NW_016804667.1, forward strand.
ATTTTACTTCTTCATATTTTGTGAACCTGTAAAAGAAAAAGATAAACTTTTTTTTCTCCTCTCATATATTTAACAGAATACTGGATACTTCACTTGTGGTCATCAAACTGTGTGTGGGGATTGTCACAGGTTAAGGGTTCAGAACCACAAGACCTCACTTCACTTGAGATGCCAGCCCCAAGTCCAGGTTGTTACTTGCACTTTTGACTAACCAGCTGTAAATCAGTGGTTCTCATGACCCCATCCTTGGGTTCATTAATTTGTTGAAGTGCCTTACAAAACTCAGGGAGACACTGTACTTTAGTAAATGGGCACATTTGTTATAGAGAATAATACAAAGGATATAGATAAACAGCCAGTTGGAAGAGATGTGTGTGGGAAGAGGTGTGGAAGAGATGTGTGTGGGAAGAGGCATAGAGCTTCCATGGCCTCTCAGGGTGCACCACCTTCCAGGCACTTCCGTGTTCAGCAGTGCAGAAGCTCTCTGAACCCTGTAGTTGAGGGATTGTTATGGAGGTTTCATCATGTAGGCATGATTGATTAAGTCACTGGCCATTGGTGATCAACTCAACTTTTAACCCCTTTCCCCATCCCCGGAGGTCTGAGGGTAGGGCTAAAAGTTCCAACCTTCTACTCACATGGTTGATTCCCCCTGGCAACCAGTCCCTGAATAGTTCTGAGGCTATTCAGGAGTCCACCAAGAGTTACCTCGTTAGAGCAAAAGATACTACTAACACTTAGGAAATTACAAAGGTTTTAGGAGGTCTGTGGCAGAAACTGGGGTAAAAGACCAAATATTAGAACAAAAGATTCTTCTAGTACTCCTAACTACAAAGGTTTTAGGAGTTCTGTCTCAGAAACTGAGGGCAGAGACTAAATGTATTTTTATTATATCACAAAAGCTTACTAAATATATTTTCATTAAATCGCAAAAGCTTACAATACATTGTAATTGCTTTTGCCTTGGGTAATCTCCTTTATCTTTTTCTTTTATCTTCTTTTTATGAGACAGGGTTTGCCTCTGTTGCCAGGCTGGAGTGGAGTGGAGTGCAGTGGTGCAGTCATGTCTCACTACAACCTCCACCTCCTGGGTTTAAGGGATCCTCCTACCTCAGGCTCCTGAGTAGCTGGAACTACAGTCACGGGCCACAATGCCTAGCTAATTTTTTAAATACTGATTTTCATTAGGGATGCGGTCTTGTCATGTTGCCCAGGCTTGTCTCAAACTCCTGGGCTCAAGCAATCCTGCCTCGACCTCTCAAAGTGCTGAGATTACAGGTATAAGCCACTGCACCCAGCTCCTTTATCTTTTAAAAAGATTAAAATATGAGGAAGACATTTATTATTTTACTCACATATTTACCATTTATGGTACTTTTTTCTTTTTTGTGTAGAGTTATATTTCTTTCTGGTTTAATTTTTACCCTTTCTGATGAAGAACTTTAACATTTCTTGTAGTGCCAGTCTGATAGCATCAATTTCTCTCAGTATTTGTCTGTCTGGAAAAGGTCCGTATTTTGCCCTCATTTTAAAATATATATATTTTCCAGTATAGGACGTGTGTTTTTTTCATTTGATTTTGTTTCAGTACTTTAAAGATGTCACTCCATTGTCTTTTGACTTACCTAGTTTTTGATGAGAATTTTTCTATCATTCTTGGTTTTATTCTTCTGCACAAAATGTATCTTTTTTTCCTGCTGTCTGGCTGCTTTTAAGATATTCTCTTTATTTCTCATTTCCAGCAGTTTGATTATGTTGTGGTTTGGTATGATGTTATGATATTATTATTATGTTATGATGTTATTATGTGCGGATTTTTTTCAGGTTTATTCTGCTTAGAATTTCTTGAGCTGATTTGCATCTGTTATTTATTTTTACAGAATTAAGAAAATCCATGGTAATTTTTTTCAAATTTTTTTTCTTTGTCCTTTTCTTTCTGGGACTTCAGTTACATATATATTAGTCTGCATGATATGGTCGTACAGGTACCCGAAACTCTATTTTGGGGGGTCTTTTTCTACTTGTGTTTTGTTCTGGGTAGCTTCTTTTGTGATGTATTCCAAGTTCACTGATCTCGTCTTCTGCCACTTTTATTCTGTTGTTTATATGATGCAATGTAATTTTCATTTTATATTCTGTAATTCAGACTTCTAGTGGATCTTTTAAAATATCTTCATTATTTCTTCAACATGTTCATGTTTTCTACTGCATTCTTGAACATATTTATGATAGTTGTTTTAGTGTCCTTTTCTGCCAATTCTACTTCTCCTGTCATTCTATTTATTTCTTTTTCTCCGGGTTTCTATTGATTGTGTTTTCTTTGGATTATGGGTAACCTTTCTTGCTTTGTAATATTTTTTTGAACAGATGCTGGATATTATGAATTTTATGTTTGTTGGGTACTGGGTTTTGTTTTATTCCTTTAAGGTGGTTGGACTTTGTTTTGGCATGCATTTAAATTACTTGGGATCAGTTTTATCCTTTCATTGTTTGCCTTGTTAAAGGGTTCCAGAAGAGCCTTTAGCCTATGGCTAAGTTAGCTTTACTGCTAACTCTACAATACCTCCTGTACTATATGGCCTCTCCACTCTGGCAAATGAGAATTAATTCTTAGCTCTGCATGAACTGTGGAAATTATTTAGTATACTGCTTCCTGATGTTTCTTTCCTCAGCCTTGAGGAGTTTCACTTCATGCATATGCAGATGAATAGTCAGCCATAGATTACAGAAGACCTTCTGTAAGATCTTTAGAGTTCTCTTTCCATTTAGCTACCTCCTGTCTGATAATCTCCACAAATTCTAGTTGTATCAACTTACCCAGATTCCTGTCTCTGTCTCCTGAGCTCACTGTGACTGCTGGGCTCTGTGTGGATTCTGCTCTACAGCCTGGAAAATGCTTCTGGGTGATAAGCTGGGGCAATCAGAGGGCTCAGCTAGTTTGTTTTCTTTCTGTTATCCAGTGTTTGAAAACTCTTGTTTCATATATATTATTCCGTTTTCTGGTATTTATGATTGGAAGGCAGTTCTCATAGTTAATCCTTTACAGGTGAAAATGAAAGTTCTTGTCAAATTGTTTAAGATTTTTTGTTAATGTTCCATAAGAGTAACAGCGTTATTATGTATTTTTGTACTTCTGCTAAAAATATGAATTTTAAGACCAGGTGCGGTGGCTCACGCCTGTAATCCCAGCACTTTGGGAGGCCAAGGCGGGTGGATCACCTGAGGTCAGGAGTTCGAGACCAGCCTCAATGTGGAGAAACACTGTCTGTACTAAAAATACAAAATTAGCCAGGCGTGGTGCTGCATGCCTGTAATCCCAGCTACTTGGGAGGCTGAGGCAGGAGAATTGCTTGAACCTGGGAGGCAGAGGTTGTGGTGAGCCGTGATCATGCCATTGCACCCCAGCCTAGGCAACAAGAGCGAAACTCTGTCTCAAAAAAATATATATATATGTATATATATATATGAATTTTAACAAAATTACAGTATTTCACATTATAGTATAATTTATTGTTTTGAAACATAGTATATTTCTTAATAGAGACTGTTCTCAGTTATCTTTGTAATTGAAGGCAGGAAATAGTATGCATTGTATGAAACAGTAGATAATTCTAAATTAATTTCCAGTGGTCTTTGGAATGTATTGTGTGACTTTACAATACAGTAGAATGACCTTATAATTATGTAGATGTGTGGTATTATTTCTGAGGGCTCTGTTCTGTTCCATTGGTCTATATCTCTGTTTTGGTACCAGTACCATGCTGTTTTGGTTACTGTAGCCTTGTAGTGTAGTTTGAAGTCAGGTAGCGTGATGCCCCCAGCTTTGTTCTTTTGGCTTAGGATTGTCTTGGCAATGAGGGTTCTTTTTTGGTTCCATATGAACTTTAAAGTAGTTTTTGCCAATTCTGTGAAGAAAGTCATTGGTAGCTTGATGGGGATGGTATTGAATCTATAAATTACCTTGGGCAGTATGGCCATTTTCATGATATTGATTCTTCCTATCTATGAGCATGGAATGTTCTTCCATTTGTTTGTGTCCTCTTTTATTTTATTGAGTAGTGGTTTGTAGTCAAACCTTAAAGAGGTCCTTCACATCCCTTATAAGCTGGATTCCTAGGTATTTTATTCTCTTTGAAGCAATTGTGAATGGAAGTTCATTCATGATTTGGCTCTCTGTTTCTCTGTTATTGGTGTATAGGAATGCTTGTGATTTTTGCACATTGATTTTGTATCCTGAGACTTTGCTGAAGTTGCTTATCAGC
>NW_016804667.1:506878-532209 GCF_001698545.2 Rhinopithecus bieti
CTTCATTTCAACGTTGGTGAATCTGACAATTATGTGTCTTGGGGTTGCTCTTCTCGAGGAGTATCTTTGTGGTGTTCTCTGTGTTTCCTGAATTTGAATGTTGGCCTGTCTTGCTAGGTTGGGGAAGTTCTCCTGGATAATATCCTGAAGAATGTTTTCCAACTTGGTTCCATTCTCCCCGTCACTTTCAGGTATACCAATTGGATGTAGATTTGGTCTCTTCACTTAGTCCCATATTTCTTGGAGGCTTTGTTCATTTCTTTTTACTCTTTTTCCTCTAAACTTCTCTTCTTGCTTCATTTCATTCATTTGATCTTCAATCACTGATACTCTTTCTTCCACTTGATCAAATCGGCTACTGAAGCTTGTGCATTTGTCACATAGTTCTCATGCCATGGGTTTCAGCTCCATCAGGTCATTTATGGTCTTCTCTACACTGTTTATAGCCATCTGTCTAATCTTTTCTCAAGGTTTTTTGCTTCTTTGCAATGGGTTCGAACATCCTACTTTAACTTGGGGAAGTTTGTTATTACCGATCTTCTGAAGCCTTCTTCTCTCAACTCGTCAAAGTCATTCTCCATCCAGCTTTGTTCTGTTGCTAACGAGGAGCTGCATTCCTCTAGAGGAGAAGACGTGCTCTGATTTTTAGAATTTTCAGCTCTTCCTCTCTGGTTTCTCCCCATCTTTGTGGTTTTATCTACCTTTGATCTTTGATGATGGTGATGTACAGATGGGGTTTTGGTGTGGATGTCCTTTCTGTTTGTTAGTTTTCCTTCTAACAGTCAGGACCCTTAGCTGCAGGTCTGTTGGAGTTTGCTGGAGGTCCACTCCAGACCCTGTTTTCCTGGGTATCACCAGCAGAGGCTGCAGAAGAGCAAATATTGCAGAACTGTAAATGTTGCTGCCTGACGCTTCCTCTGGAAGCTTTGTCTCAGAGGGGCATCTGGCTGCATGAAGTGTCAATTGGCCCCTACTTGGAGGTGTCTCCCAGTTAGGCTACTTGGGGGTCAGGGACCCACTTGAGGAGGCAGTCTGTCCATTCTCAGATCTCAAACTCCATGCTGGGAGAACCACTACTCTCTTCAAAGCTGTCAGACAGGGACGTTTAAGTCTGCAGAAATTTCTGCTGCCTTTTGTTCAGCTGTGCCCTGCCCCGAGAGGTGGAGTCTACAGAAGCAGGCAGGCCTCCTTGAGCTGCGGTGGGCTCCACCCAGCTTGAGCTTCCCAGCCGCTTTGTTTATCTACTCAAGCCTCAACAATGGTGGACACCCCTCCCCCAGCCTTGCTGCCACCTTGCAGTTTGATCTCAGATTGCTGTGCTCGCAGTGTACGAGGCTCTGTGGGCATGGGACTATCCAAGCTAGGCACAGGATATAATCTCCTGGTGTGCCGTTTGCTAAGACCATTGGAAATGCGCATATTAGGGTGGAGGTATCCCGATTTTCCAGGTACTATCTGTCATGGCTTCCCTTGGCTAGGAAAGGGGATTCCCTGACCCCTTGTGCTTCCCCGGTGAGACAATGCCCCGCCCTGCTTCAGCTCACACTCCGTGGGCTGCACCCACTGTCTGACAAGCCCCAGTGAGATGAACCCGGTACCTCAGTTGGAAATGCGGAAATCACCCATCTGCATTGCTCATGCTGGGAGCTGTAGATTGGAGCTGTTCTTATTCGGCCATCTTGGCACCCCCAGCTAGCAAGCATTTTCTATAAAGGGCCAGATAGTAAATATTTTTTGTTTTATTGGTCATATGGTCTCTGTTACAACTGTCATTACTCTTTCTACTACTCACCTCTGTCGTTGTAGCCCAGAAGTAGTCATAAGTGTGCTGTATTCCAATGAAACTTTATTTACAAAAACAGGCATTGGGTAGTTTGCCCTGCAGGCTGTACTTTGCTAACTTCTTATGGAGAATCTTACAAAATTATAACTGCCTTCTGTTGAGCATCTACACATGTTATGTAATGTTATAGGCACATTGGATTGTTTTTTAGCTAATTCTTATGACAAAGAGGAAGCCAAGGCTCAGGAGACTTTAAAGTTGCAGAGTCATTCCTAGAACATAAATTTATCTCCACAGTGATGTTATACTTATTCTTATTCTGAAGTAGAATGGTCTACAAGTTTAAGAACTTTGCTTTCTATATTCTAAAAGAACTTGGTTATAAAGTTGAGCTACCTTGATCTTTCTGAAATCATTTCATTTCAGATAGTGGCCAAAGAAAACTCTGACAATTTAAATTGGGGGCAACTGACTAATGACCTCCAGGCCACCAGAATTTCCCTCAGCTGTTTGCACTGTTGAGATCACAGACATCCTTGAAACCTGCCATAGTACATCAGTTGACTGGAAGATCTCTCTTCTTTGACTTTTTTGAGGGGCTATGTTGGTCACTCTAGGTAAGATCTTGGAAGAAACCTTAGCGGCATTCTAAACTTCTCTTTCCAAAATTCAGAACCAGAGGCCAGCAGTACCTCAGGTCTTTGGAAAGGATAGTGGGCAAAGATAAAGATCTTTGATGCTAAAACGTTAATGAGCAAGTTGTCCAGTTTAGCTGTCATCCTATCTTCACCATCTTAGTCGCTGGAAACAAACTTAATTTATGTAGAGATTACATTCAACTCTGCCTTACATGAACAAGATGACTGATTTCTATAATCACAATATTTTATGTTATCTCTAAAGTTTTCAAAGGTGAAGAAATATTAGGTTTAGTAAAAATGTAAGAAAGTGAATATTAGGAGCATATAGTTAATAAATGGTCTAGTATTTGTATTTTAGAAAGTTAAAACACATTTTCCTGTTGGGTTTTTGGAGTAAAGTAAGATGATCTACATTGTTGCTGTATCCAGGCCTTTACAGTTGTAAGAAATGTTTGGAGGCTTAGTTGAGAGAAAAAGAATATATTTGAAAAAATGCATTTATCCTTCCTCATGAAAGTTGGTAGTGCCGAAACTGCAAACCTAGGACTGGGAAGGCTGTTGAAATTAGGGAAAACATTAATCACATGGCATGTCAGTGTGTGTACGAAAGTGCTTCAGAAAAACAGAACCAGTAAGATGTAGGTATCTTCAGAGACAGAGTGAGTGAGTGAGAGATTTACTATAAAAAACTGGCTTACTTGATTGTGGAGTCTGAGAAACCCAGACCAGGGAGAGCTCATGGTATAGTTCCAGCTGGAGTCTGAAGGCCTGAGAACCAAGAGAGCCAATAGTGTAAGTTCCAGTCTGTGTACAAGTCTGAAGGCAGGAGAAACCAGTGTCCTAGTTTGAAGATAGGTAGAGAGAAAGAATTCCTTCTTACTCAGTCTTTTTATTCTATTCAGGCCTTCAATGGGTTGCCCGATGCCCATCCACATTGGAGAGACCAATCTGCTTTACTCTACTGATTCAAAAGTTAATCTCATCTAGAAATATCCTTGGAGACATACCCAGAAACAATGTTTAATCAAGTATCTGGGTCCCCATGGCCCAGTCAAGTTGATACATAAAATTAACTTTCTGTGTGTGTGTATGTGTGTGTGTGTGTATGTGTGTGTGTGTATGTGTGTGTGTGTGTGTGTGTGTATGTGAGAGAGAGAGAAAGAGAGAGAGAGAGAGGATTGAGGGAAGAAGAGAGAGAATGTGGGTAGAGATAAGAAAAACTCCACAGCCTAACCCCTCCTTCTCCTCCTTTTTAAAAAGATTTTAATTCCCTTTTTTATTTTCCAAAGACTTATCTGATTATCTATTTATAATGAATAATTACTGATTGGGTGTCTATTATGTGCTAGGCATGATGCTACCACTGGGGATAAAATAATGAGTTAGACACATTGTCTTCAAGGAGGTTACTGTCTAGTAGGGGAGATAAGCAAATATATCATTTAAATACTGTGTACTAAATGCTGAAACATGAGCAAGTATTAAATGCTAAGAGAATTCATAGGAAAGACATCTAATGCTACTTTGAGAGTCAGAAAAGACTTCCTGGAGGAGATAAAATTTAAGCTAAGTAATGAAGAAGAGGGGCTTAATCAGACAAAAAGCCAGGAAAATCTATTCAAGGCAGAGGAAACATCATGGATGAGAGATGAGGATGGAGGCTTGTTCCGAACTTTCCCCATTCCATCTACACGATTCAACTGATTTCAGCATTTTTTAACATCAGGCATTTTAAAAGAAAAGCCTTTATATTGGGTGCCATGAACTAAAAGGAAAAGATGTGGCCTTAATGGTCCATTCAAAAATTTAATAACAAGAAAGTAATATTGCTTACAGATGGCACATTCTCTTCATCAGAATAAATGTGGCTGGCAGTGAGTAAAGTAATAATGGTCCTTCTTGGCTATGTTGGGTCAATTTTTGGTTACCAGTTCTAACAGAGGAAGTCATTGAGTTTAGTCGGATTCAAATCTTTTTTCCCTGCTTTACTGAGGTATAATTGACAAATAAAAATTGTATATATTTTAGATATACAACATGATGCTTTGATATATGTTTACATTGTGGAATGATTATTACAATCAAGGTAGTTTACATATTCATTACCTTACATAGTAACCATCAAATCTTTATATGAATAAGGAAGAAAGGAACTCTGGCAGTTCCACTAAGGTTCAGCTCTCTTAAAGTGCTCCTTCTAGGCCATAGCACCCAGTTTATCCTTTGCTCCCAAGTCCTTTATGTTAGAAGTGGGACTAATCTCTTGTTTTCTCCTTCTCTTCCACCCTCTTTCCCCCTCAGGTGAAACAGTCACAAATGGAATTTCAAGAAACATTCTATGTAAGTCCTGACTTTGAAATACTTTGTCATCCTAAGAAGCTTGGACTTTATCCTGAGGTCAAAGAAATGACAAATCAGATCATTCCAGCTGCAGTATGGAGAATAGAGTGAAGTGGGGTAACACTGGTGTAGTGGCACAACTTAAGCATATACGTAAGAGAGGATAATGACCTGAACTAGGGTTAAAGTAGTGGGAATGGAGATAAATAGATAGTTGGAGAGAAATTAAGAGGATAGAATGACTAGGACTTGGCAATTGACTGGATATGGTGGGCCTGGTGAATGAGAGGCAGGAGTCAAGATTGATGGTCAGGTTTCTGACTTGGGCAGTGGGTACATAGTGATGTTTGTATAAAGATTGAGAAAGTGAAAGGAAAGTGAGTGTCAAGCAGTTTGAAGCAGCAGTCAGCTGCTAGGCTGGCTCACCACACTTCTGTAGATTCGGTTGAGAAGGAAGCAATGGGCTTAGATAGATTTAGACAGTTTATTACTCAAAGCAAAATAGGCAGCATGATCTTCATGCTTTTATGAATTCCCCAAGTCCCATGATACAGAGTGAGGCCCAGATAGATGCTGTGTACACAGTGGACCTGTGTCCTCCCAATCTTGTAAGAGGCTACTTGCAAACTTGCCCAAAATCATTATCCTGGAAGATGACACTATCTTTGTTATGCTGGCCAGGAAACAAATGTACTCTCTAACCCAGAAGCATATCCTGTCTTTACTCAGAGACAAATAAAAACACCATGGACAATTACCTCTCAACAGTAAGAGAATGCTTTCCGTTTTGGACATAATGAATTTGAAATGCCCATGATATCTAAATAAAGATATTCAGTAGATAATAATCTATTTTTAAGGAATATTTGGTATAGTGTTTATAGAAATGAGATAATAAAACAATAAAATATATAAACTTTGGATATGTTAATAACATGATAGTTGCTTGTAAGATAGTTACAACAGGTGGTTACTGTGTTGCCTAATTAAACATCATGATAGCATCTTAATATGTGTAAGATTTATAATTTTATTCATCACAAACTGAATTCACCTAGGCTTAGTCCTCTGCTGCTTATGAGGTTTGATGATCTGCTAATAATCTCAGAAAATGAGAGAGTTGTGTGGTGGCAGTATATTTATAACACACTATGGAACTGGCCTTATAACTGTGACTTTTGCCTGCTTTTAGTCTAGACCAGCCCTCTTCAATAGAAATAAGATAAATGCAAGCCTCAAATATGAGCCACATACATAATTTAAAAATTTCCTAGTAGCCACATTAAAAAACCTTAAAAGAAGCAGTGAAATTAATTTTTGTAATATACTTTTTAACCCAGTTTATCAAAATACTGTTTCAACATGTAATCAACATAAAATTATTAGTCAGATATTTTACATTTTTTTCACACTAAATCTTTGAAATCCAGTGTGTATCTTACATTTACGGCTTATCTCAATTTGGACTTGACAGATTGCAAGTGCTCAATAGCTATGTGTAGCTATCGACCACTATATTGGACAGTGCAGTTCTAGACCTCAAGAACAAGAAGTTATATTTTATCACGTATGATGAATATAGTTTTTCTTTGTATGTTAGAGGACTAAATACTGTAGTATGCTTTTTATCTTAAACAGTTGAATACCAAGAATAGCTAACATTATAATGAAGAAATAAATGGCCAGTGAATTTACATGGTATTTAATTTTTTTTTGGAGATCAAGAGTTTCACTTAAAATCAACTAGATATTACTGTCTCTAAAATAGGCGTCTTGGAAGGTAAATTAGGCCTGTAGGTTGTATCATTAGGTCCTTGAGTGTAAACCACTCCAGGATTTCACTAAGTGGACCAGGTAACCATGAAATTTAAAGTATAGTTAATGTTCATCCTTTACGTTTGGGAATACATTACATGTTGGTAGAATTTGTTCCATTATTTTATACAGTGAGGTGCCTCATCATTTTGTGGTTTGTGAACATTTACTTATTTACTATGTTGACAAGTGTATTGGCTTTGCAATACAGAAGCATGAAGCATCTCAAAAACCTAAAAGATTTCTGTTAAGTAATTTAATGAAAAACAGACATTGAGGGCAAAAGTCAGCTATCCTATGTGCCCTCAATACAGCAGTTGGAAATAATATACTTTTGAATGTCTGAAATATGTTAGTGGTTTTAGAAAAAGACTAGGTAAGTCATTTGAGAAACTTAAGAAGACCTACTAAGACACTGGCAATACATGGTAATAACTTTCTGAGTTTGCTTTGGGTAAACTCGGTAAGTCATGGAACTTGCTATGCATTTTAGTGAGGATACCTTTAATCCTAATTGATGAAATGCAGTCACTTTGAATTGTATGTTGAGGGAATGTTCTCAGGGAAAAGTGAGTTTCTGTGCTGAATGACTGAGTTAAAGCACTTGACTAGTTGTAAAGGCTGTGGGTATCTCTTTGATGTTGATTATTATCTGTGATTGTTGAGGGTTTTCTGTTTGTTTTTTAAAACACTTTGGAAAAGCAAATGGTGAGTGTTAAAATTTAAACAGATTTTCTTTTAGAGAATGTTCCATAGGAAAAGACAAATAGTTCTGCTTTATCCTTGTTCGTTGATGCTTTTATTTGATTTCATATTTATTGATACTAACAGCTTTAAACATTAGATTAATTCTATAACAAAGTGATACAGAATTGGGTGTGCTGTGGGGAATAGTATTGAATAAGGAAGACAGAAGCAGTAGGGTAGGTAGCATCTACTTTGTTTTCATGACCCAGAAGGACTATGTGTATACCATTTGGCATTTTATGGAGTTTGTCAATCCACTATGGTAAAACAATCCAACAAGGGCTAATGCCATGTTTGTGACTTAACCATTGATGGGTTAAACCAATTATCTTACTTTAGAATGAAACCTTGGGAATGAAGGGGTTATCATCAAAGGAGCTTTACTATAATAAAGTAGTCAGAGAAGGCCTCCCTGAGAAGAGGATTATAGTACTATGACTTGAAGGAAATGGGGGAGCAAGCCCTGATGGGGCCTCAGGAGGGACATTCCAGGTAGAGGGTATGGTGGGCGCCAAGCCCTACTGCAGGAGCATACCCAGTAGTTTGCAGGAACAGTATGGTGACCAAGTGGTCATAGAAACAAAGGGGCTACTATCATTTATTGTCTTCTCTATTTTCTAGGTACTATTTATACAAACTTGACTTGAAATGAGGCAAATAGGGGGAAAAGTGTTATAGTGGAGCAATCTATTTTAAACTTTTAAAAGCATTGCTTGGAAATAAATCAGGAAACACATAAAGTGATAGTACAGCTCCAATTATGATGGAACATGTCAGAAAACCATGGGGGTCAGATCCAAGGGCTTCTCACTGGCCAAACTCAGACAATTTGAGTTTCAAAATAATGAGAATAATAGATTTCAATCCATCAAATAAAAGTAAAAAAACCATGAATTCACACTTAAACAAATAAGGGAGTAGGATACTAACTGATAAAGGTAGGAGGAATGATAATGTTAGAAAATCACCATTTTGCAACCACTATAACCATTAAACAGATTATCAGTGGATGCTAAACCAGTGGATGAGAATCTGATGAAGACCAGCATATTTACAAGGTTTTAAAAAGCATCTACCTATAAATTTCTTTTTTAATTGCAAAGCATAAAATAGGTTTTAATTACAAAGAACTTTATAGTGGAGTAACCAGGTAGATACCACCTTGACAACTTAAGTAATCAGAGTTAACATTGCCAATAATTGGACAAACCAACATCACATACTTCCTGGTGTGATTCACTGAGAAGAACACAACATCATTTATATAATATTGCTGTCAAAATTATGTAACCTAAATCTAATTATAAAAAAAATTAGACAAGCCCAAATTGAGGGATTTTTACAAAGGAAATTGCATGTACTATTTACAAAGGTCAATGTTGTGAAAGACAAGGAAAGGATGATTCTGGACCAGAAAAACAAAAATTGCCATACAGCACATTTTGGGGACAATTGGAAAAATTCAAATAAGTTCTACATATTACATTAGATAATAGCATTATATCAATATTAAATTTCCTGATTTTGATTATTGTATTTGACCCTGTAAGTGAGTATCTTTTTTCTTGGGAAAGGCACACAGAACTGCTTACAGGTAATGAAACATGGTATCTGCAATTTACTCTCAAACAATTTAGAGAAAAAAGTTATAAGAGAGAAGAGAAGGGGAAAGGGAAGGGCAAGAAAGAATGATATAGCAGTTGTGTCAAAATGTTAACAATGTGGGTCAAACACATACAGGAGTTCTTTATATGATGCCTGAAACTTTTCTGTAAGTTTAAAATTATTTGAAAATAGAAAGTTGGAAACAATGTGATAGTGGGCTGGATGAATTGGGCCAGGAACTCTCCTTCTGTTTGGTGCCCCTCTTCGTCCGTTTTCTTTTAAGAAGGACGCTGGGGCACCCCTGAAAATAATTTGAAGATCATTGCACTAAACTGATCATCCCTTCCAGCAACAAAAAAAGGCAAAAGCCAATAGTTTTATAGGTAATAAGAAAGGACACGCTAATATTTCATTAGCTGTAAGACGAGACTACTTGTCCTTTTAATTTTAAATATTGCTAATGTGCAGATATTATTGGTAAATATTGATAGACACTAAAAAAAGAGCATATGGGAAAAAAAGAGCATATGGAAAAAAATAAGGCAAAGTCTATACTTGGCCTGAGGGCTCTGGGAATTGTGAGGGAGTCTGCGTGTGGGTCATTAGGAAGATTTTTAAGTAGCGGCAATAAATTTTACTTTTGGTAAAAGTAAATCCATGCAACTGAAATGAGGCATGGGAAGGAGTGAAGTGTGGAAACTCTGATCAACATAATTTAAGTTTATAATCATAGTAAGGATGGCTCCTCTCACTAAATGACAAGGTCATAGTGACCTTTAAAAGCTAGAGAACAAATGAGAAATGATTCAGAGTAGACAAGGAAGCAGTCAAAAGTATTGAGCAATGTCAAAAGCATCCTACTTCAGGCCACTTGAACACTTGTACTGAGTCAGTACCATCTATTTACAGTCATGTGCTACATAATGTCATAGGTTTGTATATAAGTCCATCCTATGATGTTCACATAATGATGAAATCGCCTAACAATGCATTTCTCAGAACATATCCCTGTTGTTAAGCAATGTATGACTGTACTTGGAGATAGCATTCATTACGTCAAAAGAGAGGAACCCTGCCTGAGCCAGGTATCATTCCTTTGTTTCTTAGAGTTAACAATATAATCCCCAGTCAGTATAGTACTTTGAGAAGAACATAATTTGAAGGTCTAGAAAACAATGTGTAACTACTGGAATTATGGAATTATCATAGGCATGTAATTAGCATATAGATTGTTTTAGGTTGACTATAAGGGAATTCTAATTTCCTTAAAGGAAAAAACCCAACAAAGGAGAAGAAAATAAATTATCTTTTGACCTAATTCATGTGCTAAATACTAAAACTTTATATCTCACTAAGAGATAAGATACAACAAAAGTGGGGAAATTAGTCTATAAGATATGAGGGAACTTTGTTTTCAAAACTGCTACAATATATCAGAAATTATAAGGGGTGGTCATGGCATAGGTGAAACATGAAAATACACTTTATTAAAAGTCGAATAATGCATATATCAAAATGAACAAGAAAAGCAGTAATGCTCACAATGTACCAGTGATCTCATGTACAAAACCTGTGGTTTCTTGGCTATTTGGAAAATAATAAAATGAAAAATGACTTTTAATGGACAAATGTGATATACTATTATAAAATGAGCCTTTCTTTTCTTTTCTTTTTTTTTTTTTGAGACGGAGTCTCGCTCTGTCGCCCAGGCTGGAGTGCAGTGGCCGGATCTCAGCTCACTGCAAGCTCCGCCTCCCGGGTTTACGCCATTCTCCTGCCTCAGCCTCCCGAGTAGCTAGGACTACAGGCGCCCGCCACCTCGCCCGGCTAGCTTTTGTATTTTTTTAGTAGAGACGGGGTTTCACCGTGTTAGCCAGGATGGTCTCGATCTCCTGACCTCGTGATCGGCCCGTCTCGGCCTCCCAAAGTGCTGGGATTACAGGCTTGAGCCACCGCGCCCGGCCGAGCCTTTCTTAAAGATTAGGAAAAAATAGAAATTACACAAAAAGATACGAGAAAATCTGTAATTTAAACCTTTGTGGGCATGGTATGAGAGCAGGTAGTACCAAATTAAGGAGGAAAACAATGCTGACAAAAGAAGCTGTAATTGTAGGCAGCATACAGGCAGGGTGCTTTGTGAAGTTCTGCCAGGGAACAGCTATGAAGCATCAGCAGTAGTTGGAATGAAGAATTAGGGGAATGGATAGTTTAATGACCATTTAAAATAGTTACTTTACTTTCTAAGATACGATAAGAAGGGTGACCAAACCCAATGCTCCAGAACACAAGTGGTTGGCTAAAGGAATCAGGAAGAAGCGTTTGTTGTTCTAGTTGGTGTAGCCTTGCTCAGCTACTTAGGTACCGTCTGTGTGTTCCTTTCCTAGCACCAGGTATTATCTACTGCTGTCTGCAGAATTCAGATATGGAGGGCTCAGTGGTGTCCCCTGGTCTTTGGACCATTCTGTATTTTAATGATCATGGTAAGTGCTTGGAAAATATGCAGCAAATACAGAGATGTTGGTGTTTCAGTAGAATTAATGACCATGTCTGTTTTTTGACTGGAGGGCTCAGTGGTGTCCCCTGGTCTTTGGACCACTCTGTATTTTAATGATTGTAGTAAGTACTTGGAAAATATGCAGCAAATACAGAGATGTTGGTGTTTCAGTAGAATTAATGACCGTGTCTGTTTTTTGACTGGTGTTTTCATTGAAATCATCAGGTCTAGTTATGATTTCCTAGTCAAATTTTACTAAAAGAATTGACTATAACATCTGACATTTTTTATTCTTATAATGGACTAGGTCTTAAACACTGAACCACAGTTCTGCCCAATGAAAAGCACAGGTGTTCTAACAAGAAATAATAATAAATAAGATGTGGTATTTTTATTTTGTCAAGTAGTATACTCGCATATAGTGCATGCAGGGATTCAGAATACGAGATTGCTTTAACAGCAATCAAATTTTGGTAGAATTTACTTGATTTTAACATCTTCCTTTTAGGCTGGTAATTTAAAGAAGATCAGAAAAATTACTCATTCTGGGAACAAAGACTTTTGAAAGCTGTCAGCTTACTGACAGTTATGATGAGCGTTTATTTCAGGCTTATAAAACATATTAATCAAACTCATTTACAGTGTGAGGTCCAAAGAGGGTTATTTTATTTTTGAGAGATACTTTAAGTAAGTGAAGAGCACTGGTAACATATACTTCATTGATACAAAGAAAAATGTGTTTTCATCTTCAAAATGAGTAAATACTTTTCTTGGGTTTACAGAATGAAGCATACTGCAGGATTCTGTTTATTACAAGACTATTTGCAAAAGACCTATGCACACCATTCATTGTACCTTGAAAAACACTTGATAATATGGGTTGCATTTGCAAACTTCAATGTATGACATGGAAATCTGGCAAGCTGCCTGGCATCTACTTAAAGGATTGTCATTCTGGGAAAAATAAATTTCTCTAACTAGACAAAAGTCAATGTTTTCATGTTTTACTGCAATCAAACTGATAGAGCTGACAATTTAATGTCTCAACACTTAAAATATCTGTGGATAATCAGTTACCTCAATCAATCATAAACACAAATCCGTCTATTTTCAAAGCTTGTGTCTGTGACTAAGATATAAAACAGTTTGGTGAGACCCATCCCCCACAACACCTCATCATCTCCCCCCACCATCATCTCAGTAGTCCTGATTTGTCTTTAGCTATGCAGATATTTATACACATTATGCATCTGAAAATAACTTTTAACAACTCAAGTGTGATCAAATTTAGAAAGTTTTCTTTCACTGTCCTGTTTTATTTAATTTTTATGGGTAGTTTATAGCCTGTATGCCTGTCAGAAAAATGTGTAACTGTGCTGGCATTCCAGCTGAAGACATCATTACAAGTGAAAAAATGCTCAAGGCTTTTTCAAAGTGGGTGCTGAAACATACATTTCCCTTCTCTGACTCCAGGGGATGCTGGTAGCTACCCCAAACAGAGGTATTTTGCGGTCAAATGGTATAGTGCTGGCCCTTTAGGATTTCCTGGCAGGCACACTGGATGGCTCATTTCTGGACACTCGATGATGATGATGATGATGATGATGATGTTGATGATGATGGTGATGATGATGATAAAGCAAGGGAGGCAGTGACAACACAAAAAGGTGCCTGAGGAATTGGATTCCAGGTAGGTCTAGATTTGGCAGAACTGACAGGTTCAGTTCACTAAGCTTTGGTATTGATAATGATGGGAAACTTAAGACAGTTTTAGAAATCTGTTTCTATTAAGATATGCCATGGCATTTCTGCAACATGAGAACAAGTTTACTGGGGCACACCATCCTTTCAGCATAATAAGAATTGATGTCAGAATTTTACATTCCTAACAGATAATTACTCTGAATACTGAATAAGCCAAATTTCTTGTTTGGAGTATTTTTTGATATATTTTTAATGTAATGGTGTATATGTGTGTATATGTATATATCGACACACACATTCACCACCAATGCCTCCTTTTTGTTTCTTTGATTATTTGGAGCTTTGCAATCAAACTAAGCAGTTTTAGAACCCTTGGGGCAGCATCTTTTAGTTCCCCGTCAGGCAGCGTTGCAAAACAATCAATCTTGCTCTCACTCTCACTTGGCGGAAGTGCCACGACACGAAGAGTGCAGTGCTTTGCTCTTGCCATGAAGCCTGGGTGACAAAAGTTTTTACAAGAAGCTGACTGTATTTGGGGTTATGAATATGCAATGACTCTCATTAGTATTGAAGCACCAGAGCAGGGGCTGACATCCCCCGCCACTCTGAGTTGCTGCAGAATCGGCTAATGAATTGTCTCGCTCCCTCACTCACACAGTCTGCTGTTGTGGCTCCTGAGTTCCAAGGGGAGTTGCCCATTTTAAGAAGACCATTGACTGCAAAAATTAATTGTCAAGGACTCTCTTGATTTCGTGAAACAATGTTTAGACAGTGCTTAGATTGTCAAAACAGAAAAGCACTAAACTCTGTATAAGATAATATCATGAATAGAAAAATTTAGAGAGAGACACAAGAAGGTATATATTATGTACTTGTATTCATCAGTGTGTACAGATATATGCTTCCATCCTGGATCATTGTACAATATGTGTGACTGTATATAGATGAAACCAAGTCACAGAAACCTGACATTCTGTTGGTTTTTCTATTATCCTTCTAAATGGAACAAAAAGAGATGATAGAAAATTCCCAGAATGAATAGGGTTGAAACACAAAGATATTCCATCAATTCTTTACCATATTCTTTCTTTTGTATTCTTGGGTCTCTGCCAAACATTTTGCAGCTCATACACATACCATCTTTCATGAATATGTTACTGATAAGGATATGTTTATAGCCACTGATTAAGATATCTGAGCTGATTTGCAGTGTGTAAGAAGATGCAAAAGAGCTCAGAAACCATTTAGAATGTCCCCTTTCAATAGAATAAATTAAATGTGTTTTTCCACATCCCTCCTCCCTTGAAATTTCCTTTCAACTAGAAGAGCACTTCTGTGACTTGCTGCAGATTGTAAAGGATGGATTGAATTGAAATTGATAATATATGCTAAAAGGTAAGGGATATTTTGTAAGCTGTGCAAATATGGCAGTGAACAAAGAGTTAAACTCTTATATTAGGATGCTTGTTTCGGTGGTCATTTGTTTAATCTGCAATGGAAACCCATCCCTTGCAAGGAAGTAGATATTTGTTATTTTATAGAGTTTTAGAGGTTACTGTTATTATAATTGCTGTATCTGTTTGACCCATCACTGGAAACAAGAAAAAAATAAAGTAAAAGAACCATGTAAATATAAGAGTACCAAGAATGAGTATAGCATAAAAATAAATGCAGCTCTGACAAAAGTGGCTCAAGTATCATACATCAAACACTTGTTACCTCTGCCGCCTTTAGTGACTGCACATGACTAAGAACAAATCAGTGATAAAATCTTAAGAAAGATGAAACCAGTCTGGGCCGTTGCAAAGACCATTAGTCATTCTACAAAGCCATAATATTATTTGTTCAAGTAATCTTTGGCTTCCTATTTAATGGACATAATATGTACTCCATTCCTAGTTCAAAGCCACAAAAGGAATTTTAAAAAATTGGATACGTCTTAGAGAGGACCAGTCAGACCTGATCACAAAACAAGCTACTAAATTATTCAGTTTTATTACTAAATTTGCATTCTAGCTGTACTTCAATGCAAGTATAGGGTTTAAAATTTTTACTGTTTTAAAAGTAATCAGAAATAATCAGAAATGAAGTACCTATACAGAAATGAAGTACCTATACAATCACAAGCATTTCCTGATTTTTCTGATGCCATTTCCCTACATATCCAAACATTTTCTATTACAAGACAAAAGTCTACCTGGGTACATCAGGATAAACTAACTCTTATGGAGCACACTTGCATTTTAAAATACAAGAGTGGAAACAGATCCACTGGAACAATTATGGCTAAGCACAACCCATTCAGGTTTGATAGAAATATTAATATCTGTTACTATGAATAAGATAATCACATTACAAGTGAAAATAGTTTTAATTGAAATATGGTAGTTTTGATTTGGCACTGTAATTAGCATCTGTATTTAAAACTTTGTGACTGCTGTGAACATTATTTATGGAAGGTTTATATTATAATTTGGTGCTTGTTGCTTTTATCAAATATTGGTGTCTAATGAAATAAAATGCAAAGAACTTGGGCTTCTCAGATTTTTATGAGTGATTTCTGACAATCATTTGCTGTACCTCCTTTTCTACACACAACCATAATACAATTGTAAGAGCAGGTGAAACAATATATTACATTGCTTCTATTTATATTATCTTAAGCTGTCTTACTACAAACCTGAAATAGAATTTGGATACTTAACAAGAGAAAAGCAAATATGCATATGGATTTAGGCAATTATTTGATTTCTCATTCTATACTGTATAGCATCCATAACCATATTTAGTATTTTGATGTAGTTTATGAAGTGGACCCAGAATTGGAGTACCCTATAGCAGACAAAGTGCTGGAAGTCACAGACACATTCATCCTCCCTCGCTCCCTCTCCCCCGACCTCTCTCTCTCTTTTTCTCTGTCTTTCACATACACATGTATGCTCTCACAATGGGGAGGGAAAAGAATGAAGAAGAGTTCAGCCTTTGATGAACTTACCTAGAATTTTGCCATTAGAAACTATTTTAATTTAAAAACATACATGTAAATTTTGTCCTTTATAGTTTAGTATTTTTTAAATTTACATGTGAATGTGGGGCACCATAGTCATTTCAGTCTTTAGGATCTTTAGAGGTCTTGGTCTGAACTTGGACAGACCAAAGAATTTACTGTCAGCAAGTGCTATTTATACATTTCCTTGTCAGCCATGAATTAACAATTATTGAGTACAAATCTGGGTGCTGAGGGTAGGGAGAGGTGGACTAGGAAAATACAGAAAACAGAATCTTGGATACCAGGAAGTTTACAATGTAGCTGGGGTGAAAAGATCATGGGTAACAGTGGAGTCTCATTTACAGGGCTAGATGTGAACAGTAGATTGATTTAGTGCTCCCAAAATGCAGAAGTGTTTCAGGGTTGTCACTGAGATGTGAGAACAGCCTCAGGAGGGACAAGTATAGGGACTTCTCATAGGAGTTCCTGCTTGGATTTTGGAAAATTAAACATTTTAGTAAAACTTGGCTTTACTTTGAAACGATATAAGTGTGTCTAAAACTCATTTTATTTTGATTTCAGTGGCAACATTTCCTTTAGAAGTGATATAATTTACAGTTTATAATTGTGTGTTTTGTAGTGTTCTTTAAATTTTTCTCATTTAAAAAAATTGTATCCTTAGGTAGGGAGGAAAAAATTTGTTTACTACAATTACAGCTGCCCCTTTTAAATGAAGGACAAGGGCAAAGGATTATACATGAAAAAGATCAGAGTAACATTTAAATAACTCCGTTTCTTCCTTAACTAACTCTTCAGTAGTCTTGCCTAGGTATACTTATAAATGGTGATTCCATATCAATGCCCAGAAAAATTATGCAAGTATGGGCATATTGATGCCCAGCAAAAATTATGCAAGTCCCAGAGTCCTAAATTATGCAGTTCCCAAGTCCTGTATTACCAGAAATGGTCATTATATGCCCTAGGTGGGGAGCTGTTTATTACTTGGTAGGGTCTCTGAAAACTGATGTAACTGTTTAATTACTAGCCACAAGTCCAGCTCTCAGTAAAACTGCGAAGTTGTTTATCTGCCACTCTTTACTTTGACACTCTTCTTCCTTTTACCTTTTTCCCACTCTCCTCAGATGGCAATAAAAGGGCTTGCGGTTACCCCCTGCCAGAGGCATTTGCTTTTTAAACAGGAGACTTTGTGATTTGATATAAGTGTTGGGTGTATGGCAGGTACTGTGCTAGCTGCTTTACATGGGTTACTGCAACACAGATAATTGTATGGATGAAAAAAGTAGTGCAGAGACATGCACAAGATGAATTGTCAGTATCACACAGGTAGTTAGGTTTTGAGTCCTAGTAATATTTTTGACTCCAGAACCTATGTTGTTTATATTACATCAAAACATGTTCAGACCTTGAATAAATTATGCTGGAAGTTCAGGCTTTGTGCCAGTCCCACAGGAAAAAATGCTTTTGGCTAGGAGCATTGCCCTGCCTGGTGCTCTTCAAATGAGATGAGGTGGGCCGGGTGTGGTGGCTGACGCCTGTAATTCCAGCACTTCCGGAGGTCAAGGTGGAAGGGTCACTTGAGATCAGGAGTTTGAGACCAGCCTGGCCAACATGGTGAAACCCCGTGTCTACTAAAAATACAAAAATTAGCCAGGCATGGTGATATGTGCGTGTAATCCCAGCTACTTGGGAGGCTGAGGCACAAGCATACCTTGAACCCGGGAGGCAGAGGTTGCAGTGAACCAAGATGGCACCACTGCATTCCAGCCTGGATGACAGAGTGAGATTCTATAAAAAAAAAAAAAAAAAAAATAGGTGAGATGGATCTAATTAGTTCTGCTAACTCATGAGGCCAATTTTGTATTTGCACCTGAAATCTGTTTTAATGTAGGCATATTCCAGGGAGACTTTAATCTTTGTTTTAAATTAATTTAATTTAATTTCTTGAACGTATATTGAATGCCTATTCTTTGCCAGACATTGTGCTAGATGCTGGTGGTACAAAGACAGTCTATTTAAGGAGAAAGACTGTATAAGATGTTATAAATAACTATAATACAATTCACTAAATGATATAATAGAGGCAATGCAAGGGATCATGGGAACATATGAGGGAATAATTAATTATGCCTTGAGGGAAGGTGTCAGGGAATGCTATATTTGATCAGAGCCTTGAAGGACAAGCAATAAGGATTTTCCAGAAGGACAGGAGGAAGTTGAGAGTTCATTTTAAGTGATGGGAACAGCAGGAGCGTGTGTGTGAATATGCCTGGCATATTTGGTGGATGGGAAGGGTTGTTTGATTTTAAAAACAGTCACCAATTTCCCTTTCCTGCTTCTAACTCCTGGCAAAGTGACATTGCAGATCCATCCATTAAGGGGTGGAGTCTCTTTCTCCATACTGAATCTGGGTTGATCATATGACTTGCTTTGACCAGTGGATTATTAGCAAACAGCGCAGAGACTCATGCACTGGGGCTTCTGCACTTGGAACCCTGTGACCGTATTGTCAGTGAGCCCAGGTTACTGTGCTGCAGGATGAGTGGTCACCCAGAAAAGAACTGAGGCTCTTGCCAACAGTCATCGAACTGCTAAACATGCGAGTGAGATCATCTAGTTACCAGCTGATCCACCATTTGATCACAAACACATGGGAGAGTCCAGGGGAAATCAGTTGTCAGCCCAGATTTCCCCTGATCTCTCTGGGGTGTCAGCTCATACAGAATTAACTGCCCAGCCCATTCACAGACTTATGAACTAAATAAAATGTTGTTTTAGCTAGTAAATTTGGGGTGTTTTGTTTTTCAGCAAAGCTGATACACAGAACTTACATGTAGAGTACAGGAAATGTAGGAGAGGGAGAAGGTAAAAATGAAGAGAATGTTAAGGAGTTTAAGATATCTGATACCATATTAAGGAGTTTAGACCTACTTTCTAGTACCAAGCTTCCCAACGTCGTTGATTCATGTACTGCTTTTATCTTTTTTAAAACATCTCACACTACCTGAATAGATTAATTTTTCTTTAAATTGCCTGAGTTTTATACTGAAATTTATTTTTAAAGCAAACTTGACACCCAGTTTGATGTGTTAATTCTGTTTTTTGAAACATATTAAAATATGAATATTTAAGAAGTTGGTCTGTTTGCTGTCAGAAATCATCTTGTATATTATGAGGAGTGCATTTAAGGATTTCCTGCTTTAATCAGTACGAATCAGAAGCACGTGGAGAATAATTTGAAGTGCAGAGGCTGCTGGTAGAGGGGAGTGAGGAGGCTAATGCAGAGGTCCAAGCGGAATATAGTAAATGGTAGGTAGATACACTTGAAATTTGTTCTTGAGGAAGAAGAGAAAGGACCTGGTGACAGATTTAATCTATGTGGGGTGAGAATGGGAAGTGTGAAGGAGAAGGAGTGTAAATATGACTAGTTACCTTGGATCATATAGTAAATACTAATACTATTAAGAAAAAGGAGAGAAAATATAAATTATATAATTTATGATTTAATTTGATATAAATTATAAAATATATATTAGAAAATATAATGTACTTGTAGAGTTTGTGATGGTAGGTCATTTGAAAACAGGTGTGCTAGGCATTTGGACATGTGGGTCTGGGCTTAAAATACTATTTTTGAAATCATCAGTGTGTAGTTGGCACATAGTTGAAGTCATGAGAGTAGATGATATCATCTAGAGAAAGTATTTGGTACAAAGATCTCCAGCTTTTTTTTTTTTCATCCCCAGACTCTTAAGAGAAATAACTTACTCCAGCTAGAAATAGTGAGGGGTTCACATATGTAATGATTCTCAAATGGGAGTGGAGGGGATCTGTGCAGTGTGAAAAATATGTCCCCCAGGGGTGATTTTGCTATACTGCTGCTCTCTCCTTGTGGGTTTAATGAAATGAAGACCGTGGAAGAGGAATTAGTAAAGATGTGAGCCACAGTGCTAAATTTTGCAGAGAAATCTAGTAGTATTAAGATTATTATTTAACCAATGCTGACTCATGAAAGTATAGTACTTGGCATATAATAGGAGAACAGTAAAGGTTTGAGTGAATGATTTATGTAGAACTGTTTTGTATTTGAAACACTCCACAAGCCTTCAGTATTAAAATTAGACAAGATTTGTAATTGTACTACTTTGGACTTGGAAATCAGTGTGGATTTTTAAAATTTTCTCTGTCCATGGTCAGTAGCTTACAACAGTGCCTACTTGGGCATCATAATCCTGATCTCAGTGCAAAGCAATGTTTGAGCCTGTATTCAGGAAATAATGCTGGGGTAAGGCTGTTGACTGATGTCTGTTTTATGGCCACTCCACGTGTGGGCCTCCTGCCTCTGCCACCTATGGTTCCCAGAGGCAAGTTACTTGCCTTATGCTGATTTGAATTGAGAGAATGAATAGACTTTACTGGCAGAACTGGAATGCCATCAGCCCATCTAGTTGTTGGGTAATTTTATGCTCACACTAGCAGCTTCTTTTTATTATTATTATTATTATTATTATTATTATTATTATTAAAATGAAAGGATTTCTACCTGATTTTGCCAGCAGCTAAGGAGAAGCCCCAGATCAGGACAGCAGAGTTTTCTCAGATGTGATGTGGTGCCCCTTGCATCCTGCTCAGAGAATTCTCAGCACCACAGGTTTGTTTGACATCTGGCATTCACAATTCCTGTGAGAGTGGCTTCCCCCTAAATGTGCCCTGAAAGCATTCCTGCTGTGCCCCTTCTGTCCAAGTATAAACACATCATAAGAAATGAACAAGTAAAGACCCAGCTTTTCCGGAAGGAATGAAGGAACCCCTCACCCAGCTGGCCCGGGTTTTGATGTCCAGCTTCAGGAAATTTTGCCAGCCGCTGGGGTAGGGGCTGTTGTCTTGACCACTTGGCACCTTAGTCCCTTTCCCATTCTAAACTCCCCAGGTGCTGTCCACAGCCTCTGTTCTAAGTCATCCAGCTGAGGAAAATTGTTCCATGACTTTTGAAATGTGAAAGAAGGGTTGTCTTGCATTATAGATTAACCAAAGTGCAACTGAATTAGTTATTTACAGTTGTAAATGTGGTGCTGTGTTTACTGAGGTAGGGGACATGTTTAAAAATAGTTGAAGCAGTCTAAAGCTAGACCTATAGAGAAAAAGATTCCTTTCCATTTGTTTTAATATGAAGAAACAAATATTAAAAATGATAAAATGGATATATAACAAGGAAGTTGACACCAAAATAAAAGGAAAAGCAAAGCCTTTTCCCTTTCCCCTGGCTACTGTCTTTCCAATTCCATTTTTTGCTCCAGCCTAATGAATGTATTGTAAGTAAAACCTGCATGCTGTCTTTGCTCTCTGCCTTCCTACTACTGCAAATATCAGCTCAGCCACTCTTTCAGATCCACTTCAAGGAAACACCGACTTGAAAACTCTCCCCCGTGGTTTTGTCTGAACTGGCTGCCATTCTGCAGCACACACCAGATCCAATTGCTGGAGTCGGGAACCGAGAGGTGAGCAAGAGCAAGCACTTAGCTGAGTGAGTCAGGCGGGCCTGCGTGAAAGGATGTAGGTGAGCCAGAAGCTAATGGGAAAAATAGGGGGTCGTTGCTAATTTTGATGTGGGGAAATCTGAAAGGCTCTTCTGCATGTCAGAGCATTTGAATATTTGGCAAACAGCTGGCTGGGCTCTGGGAGAGCGCCTCTTGATTCGCCTTGTCAGATGTTCAAAGATAAAATGAGGCAGCATGCACGCCAGCACATAGCTCATAGCCTTGCAGTCAGTTTTGAATTTAGATTTGAATTGTGATATCAATGTCATGGTGGCACATGCTTTGAGAAAGTACTTACAGAGAATAATTGAAAGATTCAGTGTGAAGCTTCTGAAAGCCATAATTTAAAGTTCCAGAAGCCTCCATATTACTCTCACCATTAAAATTTAAAGTGACAGAAGCCCAATTATGTATGGTTATTTTCTTAAATAAAATCATATTTCTACCCCAAGTGAAAGATTCATTGCTGCCCACTAATCTATGTCAGGAGAACTAATCTCAGCGGCGTCCAGTGTCAGCCAAGATGGTTAGCTTTATGCTGGGGACAATGGAGCGGCCCTGGGGGAAGCAGAGCTGGAAGGCCTCCGCGGAGGAGCTTGACTTGCAGGAGGCTGATTTGCATGATAATCACCATCATGGATCCTCCCTGGTGCCAGCCTCCACACTTAACCAAATGCAGTATAACTTTCATAGCAGCTGAGAAGCCTGAGTAGGGGCTGTAGCACACATTTTGCAAAGCCTGGATGACGTCAAAAACTGCTAGTGAAGAGGGGGCAGCTGGTTGTAAAGCTAAACCACACCGAAGAATGCAGACTTGGAACATAACCTTAAAACCTGATAAAGGATATAACTTTGGGGACTGTTGAAAAATACGAAGCTTTTCCCTCTTTTTTTTTTTTTTTTTTTTTAACTTAGAGGAAAGAGGAATCTGTTTACCAGAAGAAGCCTTTTCTTACTGGAACTTCTGAAGCCGTTGAAACCATGGCATGAAAATAGATCAGTGGAAATACAGAAACATTTCCAGTGCAGACATTTCAGTCTCTATCAGTTAGAAGTATGGAGCCAGACTTGTAGACTAGGAATCTTCCCACCAATACTTGGTCTGTTTGATTTTACTTTATACTGCATTGTGATTTGGGGCATATGGTAGAATGGTAGCCAGAATTGCAATGAAAAATTGCACAGAGCCAGTCAAGTTTAAATCACTCAAAGTTTCTTACGAAAAACTTTATTCCTTAGGGCTCCCAGGGACAAAGGAGTATGTAAATCAACTGATGTTATGAAGCATGATTTTGGATAATATGGAGAGTATGTACATATCAATACTAATCTAAGCAGTCTTAGAAATAATAAATCACATATTTCTTGTAATTTTCCCAGTTTGATAAAACATTTACAAGTAGGTCTTGGTTCTGCCGAGTTTTGTCATGACTGTAGCACAGCCAGCTCTTTGGCAGTCTGCAAGTTTATTTTTTGTTTTCTGGATTTAGCTTTGGATCTATCCTTCTTTTTACAGAATTGGTCCTGCGATAAGAACTCAACTTCTCTTCCTTCCCTTTTGTTCATGTCTCAGTAAGATGTGGCCACATTCACTTATGTCCATGATTCCATCACTATGTTTAGACTCTCCCTGTAAATTATTTTCTCTCTTCCATTTTCCACCTTTGACATTTTGTTGGCCTCTTCCTTTAAAAAATCATTTTTTAAATTCCCTGCTCCCAGCCTCCGTTCTTTCAATTCTTCTTGTCTTGTCTACTCTGTAGTCTCTGCCTTTTCACCATTCACTCTTTAACCCTTTGCAGTCTGGATTCAGCCACCCCAGATGTGCTGAAACTACCTTCTCAGACAAAGACAATACTCCTACTTGACAGACCCTCTTTCTCACTCTACTCTATAGGGGAGTGACTTACCTAATTGGTAAATGTGGGTTGAATAAGTAGGCTAGCTCAGCTTACTGCCATGCTCATTCTATCTGGAGAAGGGCCTGCCTATCAAGAGCACACATTTTCCCAAAGGCTGGGGGCTCACCCCAGCTTTTGCTGTCCTGGCCTGCCAAGATGACATAATTATTATTATTATTTTTTAGGGAGTCTCATTCTGTTGCCCAGGCTGGAGTGCAGTGGTGCAATCTCGGCTCACTACAACCTCCACCTCTTTGGTTCAAGTGATCCGTGCCTCTGCCTTCGGAATAGCAGGGATTATGGGTGTGCACCACCATGCCTGGCTAATTTTCATATTTTTGGTAGAGACGGGGTTTCACCTGTTGGTCAGGCTGGTCTCGAACTCATGATCTCAAGTGATCCACTCACTTCTGCCTCCCAAATTGCTGGGATTACAGGCATGAGCCACCATGCCCAGCCCCAAGATGATATAATTCTATAGCTTAGCCATGTATGTTTTGGATTTCAGACTAAGCTACCTCCTCAACCTTGGCTTCAATCAGTAATAAAGGTTATATTCTGGTCCCTCATCTGTTTTTATTTTTGTATTATTTCTTTATTTGCTCAGAATCTAGGAAAGGAAAGGGGTGTCAATTTTGCAGAATCCTTTAGAAACCTCAGCACATATATGCACAAGTAAAAACTTAAAGTTCTATCTTTCCAAACTCACTTTCCAGAAGTGACCACTATTAATGTATATCCTTTCTGATTTTTCTATGCATATGCACATATATATTTATATAAGTATATAATAGAAACCTTTTTAAAGGTAGAGTCTAGCTGTGTTCCCTAGGCTGGAGTGCAGTGGTTATTCACAGGCACTGTCTTCACACACTATAGCTTCAAACTCCTGGGCTCAAGCGATTCTCTTGACTTAGCCTCCTAAGTAACTGGGACTGCAGGTGCATGCCACTGTGCCCAGCAATAGAAATGTTTTTACCTGAATATCACATAGCAGAAATATACATAACTACATATTTATACTTACAACTCTCTAAGATATATTTTTTCATATAATTTCTCTTTGTACACATATGTTTCTGTATATACACAGTTGTATTTTTTCCAAATATGGTATCACTCTATACATTTTGTCCATCATCCTTTTTTCACTGAACATAGCTTCATTCCAGTAAATAGAGGCATACTATGTTATTTTTAATGGCTGTGCAGTGTTCCCAAGTGTGGATGGTCCGTAATTAATCATCCTTCAACTGTTGGCCATTTAGATCACTTCACACTTTTGCTATTGCAAATAACACTGTAGTAAACATGGTAATGTTTTTGTTTTTGTGAACTTGTGCGGCTATTACTGTAAGATAGATTCGGAGAAGTAGTATTTCTAGGTATTTGATTAATAATGAGGAACTCATAGGTTGGGAAGGATTCTGAGAGTGCTCAGTTTATCCAGCACATCCAGGAAGATTTTTTTCTTGCTATGACATTGAATAGTCCAGAGAGTGAAACTCCATATTATTTTTCAGTAATGCTTTCCAGTGACTTGAAATCAAAATTGATTATAAAAGAAATGGTAGCAATTATGATGCTGTGGCCAAGGGAGTTGGAAGTGAAAGTGAAAGGCTGAATCCTAACGTAATACTGTGCTGAGCCTGGTGGACAAACCAATCAGGTAACACAGATAAGGGGTTAGCAAATTATGGGAGTCCCAGATATTTGGATAAATTTACATTCATATAGTAGGGAAGTTTATTTATTTA